>NC_065588.1:26340545-26643575 GCF_024542745.1 Macaca thibetana thibetana | reverse complement strand
TATATAGAGATTTGATCCTCACATTTCAATGTCCATTTTACAGATGGAAAAACTGAGGTTTAGAGAGATTTGGTTATTTTACTTGTTCCAGGTTCCACAGACAGAACCAGCCCATGACGCAGCTGCCATTAGAACCCAGGCAGTGTGGTTATAGGATCTTTAATAGAAAACTATTCTGCTACCTGTCTCAGGATAAAAGGAGAGCAAGAAGGCTGAAGAGAAATGGGGTTTGTGTTTTGTATGGTGTGTTGAGAGAATGCCTCTTTGACAGGGTCCTGTGTGGCAGAGACTGAGGAAGGCCACACAGCCATCCTGGGCAGAGGAAACAGCACACACCCAAAGATCTGCATTAGCAGCTGGATTCCTGGTTTGAGAATCAGCAGGGAAGCCAGTGTGGCTAGAAAGGGCTCAGTGACAGGTAGCACTAGGCCGTGAGATCAGAGCAGTGGGAGAAGGGGCTGGATCATGTAGGCCCTTTGTAGGATATGGTAAGAACTTTGGTGTCTCAGAGTTTCTAAGCATTAGACAGAAAGCCATTGGAAGGTTTGAGTATAGGAGTGAGTGAAATCTGATCTATGATTGGCAAAGACTACTGTGTCAGCTTAAGTGTAGCGAGTGCACTTAAGAGGGCAAGAGTGAAAGCAGAGATAATTTTTAAGAAGTGATTGCAGTTATCTAGGTGAGACATGATGCGGGCTTAACCTAGGGAGACAGTGGAGGCAAGAAGTTGTAGGATTCTGGATGTGGAGTGAAGTTTGAGTGGACAGTTTTTGAATGTGAGGCTGAATGTGAGATAAAGGAGAACGAGGAGTCCAAAATGTCTCTAAGGATTGCAGCATGAGTAACTGGAAGAATGGAAGTGCCATTTGTTGTAAAGGGGAAGATGAAAGGAGGAACCTCACCCACTCTGTACCTCCAGTGCACAGCACAGCACAGCACAGCACAGCACAGCACAGCACAGCACATGGGTTCAGTATGGAGCTGAACTAGTTAGGCATGGAATTACTCCTATTCCTGCCAGGTCTCCTCAAACAAATACCAAAGTCCAGGACAGCGAAGTTTAGTGGAGAAACCTTGTCCCCCTTTGCATGATATTCTGAGCATCCCGATGACAGCAATGTCAAAAGGGAAAGTGCACTTTTAATTTGGAGGGAGATTGAATCTCATTTACAATAAACCTGAACATAAAGATGTAATCAACATTTCATTCTTGTACAATGTAAAGAGTTATTTTAAGCACGTATTCAGTGACCTGTGAAGAAATGGTATTTCAGTACAACTTCTTCCTTCAGGTTCTCATACTGATGGTCATTGTTATAAGTGGCTAAGAAAGATATGGCAGAGGACATGATAGGATAGAAACTATTTTTCTGGGATAAATGCAGTGTTCCTCGAACATACAAGTGCATTGAATCTTATATTTACTTTTGTAGCCCTAAACAAAAGTCCAACATCCTTTGTGGTTCTATTTCAAACAATTTATTAGTGTTAGGGCTTGCAGAGGCCCCAAGGTAACATCCGTCTCTCAGGAGTGGGAACCATTGAAAGTCATAGGAGTCATTCAGGTTGACATCAAAATGTCAGGTTCATAACTGGAATATGCAACCGGAAAACATGTCTTGAGATCTGTGGGTGTGTTTGCTAATATTTCCCCCCAACCTAATGGCAACGCCAGACTCTCCAAAGGGGCAAGCCTCTTAGAATATGGCAGAGAGCAGTTCAGAAGTCACCTGCTCTTGGGGTCAGGCAGAACTTGGGGAAGACTTTGCTAAGCATCTCTTATTCCTTCTTTCCAAACCACCAGTCACGTAAGGCACTTCCCTTTTCCAAGGGAGGCATGAGTGAGTGGGCAGAGAGAGGCCAAAGGCATCACTAGCAGAAGTTCCTCCACCTGGGGCACATGAGGTAAGGAGAAGGGCACTTCCCTACTGACCTTTCTCCATTGGGAGCTTTATCTCATTACGTAGTAAGTTGTCATTACCTTTATCCATGCCAAGTTCGTGTTTCTGTGGGAAATATTGTAGGTCCGGACACCTTGCTTTATTGTATAGGAGAAGTATGTCTCAACTTGTTTTCCCACAGAGGCATATCTGATGAATAACAAACCATCAGTATTGGTATCTCATTAGCTGCTACCACTAAACTATGCATTACTTCCAGTTTCACTGGTGCCAAATCCATTCTTTTCTCTATGAGATTGAGAACTATTAATGTAGATATGTTTCAGTCAAGACTAAGGAATGTTTCTATGAAATGAATATTTGGAATTGAGTATCTCAACAAGTCTACCAGTATACCTGAACTGAAAGGGATTCCCCAACATGCCAAATATTCAGCTATACCAGAACTCTACTGATTGGTGGTGTAATGTTTTGTAGAATTTTCAGAATTTGATGACACTTTCTGGCATTCTATCATCATCAACAACAGCAAACATTTATCAAAGGCCTTCTTCCTACAAAGTGCAATGCCAAGTCTGAGGACACACCAAGAAGTATCAGTTGTCTGGACACAAGAAGTCTGTACTCCAATACAGAATATATGCCACATGGGTACATGTGAAAAGTAAATAATATAAATGTACCCTATAGTACCTGCTGAGTGGATTACATCAGCATTACAGGCAGAATGTTAAGCCATGCACCAAAGACATTTTTGACAGATTTGGGATGACTAAGCCATTTCCTAGGAATTGTTCATAAAGCTTGAGACACTAGAAGTGAGTGTTAACTTTTCAGGAATAGATCATTAGGGGCTGTTTGGTACTAGGATATTTCATAAAGAAGGTAGAAATTGAGCCAGGCTTCAAATATCCCAGGACTGAGTGTTTGGTTCTCTTGTCCACTCCATCTGCGTTCCTCTTATTAATAAATAATATCACCATCCATCAAACTGCTCACCAAAACTTTAGGTGTCATTCTTGATTTCTCCTTATCTCTCGCCCCTTATGGAAAATGCATCAGCTAGTCTTGTTGATTTTACCTATAAGTGTTTATTGAATACACCCAGCTGCCTGTCTGCCCTGCCACCCCCTTGTCTAAATCCATTATCCTGGTCCAAGAAACCATCATCTCCTGCCTAGACTACCACATGACCTCCTAACTCTTCTTCCTGATTTCAGTATTTGTAACCTCCAATCCTTTTTTTTCCCATAGAGTAACAGTTGTAAATAGTAAATCAGATAATGTCATTCTTCTTAAAAAAAACCCTTTGATGTTTTCCTATTGCTCTTTAAAAGAAAATGTACACTTCTTACCAAAATTAGTAGGACCCAGCACAACACAGCTTGGGCCATCTTTTCAACCTCTTTCCCTTATTATAGTGTAGTGTAGTCACAGTGGTGTCCTTTCTGTTCCTCAAACAGAATCACCTCTTTCTATGTAGAGGTTTTGCATTTGCTATTCCTTCTGCCTGGAATGCCATTCTCTTGGCTATTTGTGTGCCTGACTCCTTTTATGTTTTTTAGGTCTCAGTACTAATGTCACATTCTCAGCTTGACAACACTGTCTAACATAACTTCCCCCGTTCTTCTCTATTACAACATCTTATTCATTTTTTTCATAGCAAATTTCAGAAAATGTACGTTTTTTTCTTATTTCCATGAGTCTAAGAGTCTTGTTTATTACTCTAGCTGCAGTGCATATCACAGTGTCTTGGACTACCCAATAAACACTTGTAAAATGAATAAATAGTGCAGCTGATATAAGCAGAGAGGAAAGAAAGGGGACATTCTCATCTGGGTGAGAGTGTGAGCAAAGAGCTGGAGACAGAGTGTGCATAGTATTGTAGAGAGCAATACCCGAGTTCTGCTCAAAGGACTGGAGGAGTCTCGCAGGAATGCTGGCAGTGGTGGCTTGGATTGGAGGTTGGGACCTGGGATTGAATTATAGTGACTGAAAGTGAGACAGTCTAATGGGTAGGTACAAATTGTGTTCAAAGAAGGAAACGGGAGAAGTATCATGTTAAGCAGTAGGTCTGATAGGGTGAGCCCAAAGTTATAGAGAGAAAAGATTAAATACTAAACAACATCAGGAAGGAACAAGGCATAGTAGGGAGAACAAGGGTAAGTGAAAAATGTTTTGTTCAGGATGTGGTTTGTGAACAAGTCATCTAGAGTACTGTTCTTATTGAGAGCAATCCTATTTATATGGTGTAAAGTTTTGTTTCAGTAGTACTGATATATGAATTTGGAGAATAAAAACAAACATAGAGAGAGGGTCTTAAAGTCAAAGCTGGATGGATGGAATTCACCTTACAGTCAGTCAACTTGAAGTTACTGAGGAAATATTTTTGGTTAAGAGTGACTCTATAAGATTAATCCTGCTGGCCGGGCGCGGTGGCTCAAGCCTGTAATCCCAGCACTTTGGGAGGCCGAGACGGGCGGATCATGAGGTCAGGAGATCGAGACCATCCTGGCGAACACCGTGAAACCCCGTCTCTACTAAAAAATACAAAAAACTAGCCGGGCGAGGTGGCGGGCGCCTGTAGTCCCAGCTACTCGGGAGGCTGAGGCAGGAGAATGGCGTAAACCTGGGAGGCGGAGCTCGCAGTGAGCTGAGATCCGGCCACTGCACTCCAGCCCAGGCTACAGAGCGAGACTCCGTCTCAAAAAAAAAAAAAAAAAAAAGATTAATCCTGCTGTGATATTTTTGGTTACAAATGCTGTAGGTAGAGATGCTAGGAGGAAAGGATTGTATCTGTCCAGGTGAGAGCTTCTGAAATGTATTTCTAAGTCTGTTTCACTTAAAAAGGATATACTTTATATGTCTGTCATAAATCCCATACTAAAAAGTATTCAAAGGAAGTTGTTACAGAATGAAAGACATGAAGACCTGAACTTTGGGAAGCTTTAGCAACAGAAAGTTTGGCAGGGATATTAGATTATCTCTAATTTGCCATCCCCTCCCTTCCATGCCCACACTCTCCTCATGGTAGTGATATCCATATTTTACAATAAAATATTTGGAAATTTATTCATCCTGCTTCTTCCCTGAGATGGTGAATGGACGGCCTGTAGAGCTGGGCTGCAATATCACAACTCATCACTAGGTGTCACCCTCTCACCAATGACTTATTTCACTCAGTTTCTGGGGTTTATTTTTAAATTATATAAATGTTTTATTTTTATTCCATCTATATTTTGAGTTCTCACTCCATAATTATAAATAATTTTTTGAGTCACATGAAATCAAAGCAAAAATTTTCTAAATCTGGTTACAGTAACAGTCACATTTTGTTTAGAATTCTCTTTTAGTGATATTTTTATACAATTGATAACCTGCTTAATTTTAACTACTGTAGTATTACACTCTTTATTTTGATAATATTTTAATAGTCGGTGGAGATATAAACAAGTCATGGCATCAGAATATATCTGGTTTGTGTACTTTGTTTTCAGCCCTTGTATGGATGAAACCGATCTCTCTTTTTTTTTTTTTTTGAAAAAATCTGCAGACACTGCCATGTACCTGAGTTTAAGATCTTGTATATAGACCTGTTTTTTAAAAATTTAAAAAAATGTGGGTAGGAATTTGTTTAGCATGTATTGTATTTCATTATCAATTTTAGAGATATTTTTACATTTGGGCAAAACATTAGCAGTAAAATGATAAGAAGGCAAGGGTAAATATTTTTATACATATATAATGGTTCAATATTTATAAATCCAATGGCGTTACTTAAAACCCAGATGTATCTAATATTTCATAGTTATACATATTTTTTGATTAATCCCTGCAAATAAAATGATGAGTATATGAGGTTTAGAATGTATAGTACCCCCTGTGGCTCATGTTCAGGAATATCTGGCTCATGTTTGTCAATTGGTTATATTCTATGTAGTATCTGAAATATATTATTCCCACATCTTCCCAATTTGAAAACTCATTTGAAATGGCAGAGATACTATTAGATAGCCTTATTCATTTGAAAAATTGAGTATTTGAAATTTGCTTTCTCTGTTGCTTGCTTAGAAGCATCTGTGTTACATATGCCTTCTATTCTGTTATAATCTTGTGTGCTGTGTGACTGGTTTTAATGAACTGTTTCTACCAGTAGGGAAATGGTCCCTGTTTTATTTGCTGCTATGAAAGTCCCAAAACATGTGACAGTACATGTGAACACTCCGTGCAGATTAAAGCTGCGGGGCATGATTGGAGGAGACACAGACTGCCAAGCCACTGAGGCAGCTCTGCCAACAACAGCATGTGATTATGTAACGCCTGCAGTGTCTGGCACTGTGCTCCACTGGAGACACGTCACGTGTTGTGCAATACTCTTGGCCCTGAAATTCAATTAGATTGCTTTGAACGATCCGTGAGTCTGCATGAGATAAGCTTTTACTGCTCTACACTAGAAAGCAAATGGGTTGATTAGCTGCACATAAATTGATAAATTGCCATTGTAATTCCAGCAAGGATATTTGCATTATGTATACATCATCATGCCCCTGAAGAACTGAGTTTAAGCATTATATAACCTGGATAAATAATGTGGGGGTGGGCGAGTACCAACCTTCACAAGTAGAGAAAAATGTTTTCTTACAGACAGTTAGCAGTAGGCTTTTTAAAAAATAGATTTTGCCATTGTTTTTGAGAATCTGCTTAAAAGGCTGCTAGTATTTTATTTGTCAATGCAATTATCTATGAGTGAGATTAAAGAAATTGATACAGTGATAATTTGGTGGGGGGAAGGAAGATTAGTGAGAAAAAGTGTTAAATTGTGAGTTCAATTAAATTAAAACTAAATTGTGAGCTAAAATGGCCTTTTAATAATGAGCAAATTAACTTTTTGTGAGATTATAGCTGATCAATTTAAGGAACCATCAGAAATTAACCCTATATTGTTTGGTTGAGGCTTCTAGATACATTTTTACAAAAAGATTTGGGATAAAAGAAGAAAGGTAATAGAAGTTGAGAAATCGGGGCTTGGGAAAGAAGTTGAGGATTATTATCATACTAGAGGCTTAAGAGCCTCTGGGAAACAACCAAAATCAATGATATGAGCTTGGCTATCCACCTCCCTCTACCTCTGTTTTGCTCCAAATGGGATTACGTTTTTTAACCAAAAGCCCTGGCGAGATGCTCATTAGAATTGTTCAGACACTGAGCTGAAACCAAAGGCATCGAAATGTTATGCAGAATGCTTCCATTTTGTTATATCAACAGGGATTAGGTGTACAATTCTTTTGTGATTTTAGGCAAAACAGTCTTGAACTGTAGCAAAACCGGTGTTGTTGGGGTTTTATTTTCGCTGTGGAAGAATGGCTTTTTTTCTTCTATTCTTTGAAAATCTTCTCAAGAATTTGCTTAAGGTAAATTCTTATATCCTGATTTTAATGTGAGTAGATTATTTTCTAATATGTACTAAAACCCAGAATTTAACAATTTTTCAATTTAATAGATTATCTAAATGACGTGTGAGATTTAACTTGCACAGTACTTTCCCATTCAGTTAATTTCCGCAACTATCTGCCCTAGGTATTATTCCATTTAACCAAAGGGAAAACGGATGCATCAAGAAGCATAATGAACTGCTTGGGGTCACACTGCTCAGAGGTGACTGAATAGGGGTTGCAAAGCAGATCTTAGATGTTTTTTTCCACTATCATAATGGTCCCCAAATACTGACCCACAAACTGGGACAAGTAGGGCCATATTTTGAGGAAATCCTGATTTATTATGTCTAATAAATAAGCCTGGGGATATATAGTTTTAAAATAACTTCCCAGGTGATTGTGATACAAGATCAGGATTGGTGGCTACCTCATGTCTAATAGTCTAAGCTACAGAGATAGCATTAGAACATCTCTATGCTGTATTTCTGATGTGTGTGTGTATAAACAGGATGAACACTGTATAATATCTAAAAAAACTTCAGGTAATTAAATTAAATCACTATTGTACAGGTTGGTTAACTGAAGTTTTGAGTATTTATACTATATAGCATTCATCCTGTTTATTCAAATCAAATTGTAAAAACATAGTTTATTCTTTTTGGTTCTTAGTAAAACTTTAATAGAAAATATATCTTGCTAGAATAGACATAAAATATTCTGTGTCTGACACTGTAGTATTTTATAATAGTCAAAAGAATATAGTGGGAAATGTAATTCAGTAAATGGCATCTGCTACAAAAAGGCTAGCCTCCAGGTCTTAAATTGATGCTAGTTGGAGTAACTTTGTTAATGAGTGAATTCAGAGTTGGTTTAATGAGTTGGTGATAGAGGGATAACTCATTATCATCAGGGAATGTAACTCGCTGCTGCATCTTTGCAAAATAATAAAAAGGGACTAGCTAATCCCTTACCCTGACATAATTGAGTCTGGCTTTGTTGTTGTTGTTGTTTCCTTTCCTATCTGCATCTATTAACGATGAGATATGATCCATCACTGTTGGGGATGGGACTCCCTGAGCATCTCTCCTTTCTTCATTCCTCCCTCCCACTCTTTTTACAAAGATCGTCTTGTTTGTACCACAAATATTTGTTTTAAAGGAAAGTGTTTGAAAAGGCCAAATTAAGTCTGTGAACCTACATGCTTCATGACCAAAGCATTCTGGCTCAAGCTTTGGAAAGACTCCAGAGGGGCCCCTGACTGCATATAATGAATCTGAAAAATGTTGACAGTTAATAACAGGGTACACGCAACTTTGCAGAACATGTATTTTCTAGAAACGCATTCTTAATGGTTCAGCTGTCATAGTGCATTACCAAGTATATGATTGACAGCTATTAAGGTATTTTTATCTTAAATTTTAGTATTTATATTACATAATTAATAGAAATTATTTTTCATGCTTTACACTTACAAAAATAAATAATAATAAAGTATCATGGTTTTCTGAAACTCAGTTAAGAGTGTGTAAACTTTTCTTTACAAATGAACTAAATATTAATGACAGTTTTATATAACTATTGAAAATACACCACCTCCCAAAAAAATCTTCAGGTAATAAAATAAATCAGCATTATACATGTTGGTTAACTGGAGTTTCTATTTGTGTATTTATACCATAGAAAGGAAGCTACTTAGGGGCAAAATCTGTCTTTAATGTACTTTCTTTCACAATGACTCATATTGCTACTTCAATGTGATGTTTGGTTCAAGAAATAATTTATCCAGATGCTCTAAAAAAGAACACCTTATATTCCTTACATAAACTAATTCTACTTGATTCCTGACTTGTTCTGCTACAATTTTTCAAAGTTATATCAGCTTATAGAAGATCCACACCCCATAAATATCTAATCAATCAAATTCATATATAGATATAGTATGTGCTTAAAAAATAAAGAGAAAGCTTTGCTTGGTTGGTCTATCAATCAGGTTTGAATCAGGAGACAAAAATCCACAAATTATTTTAACAAAAAATTTAATATGAAGAATTGATAGCTAGGAATGAAGAAATGAAAGATGAAAAGAAAATACTAACGTGACACAAAGATAGCCATTTCATGAAGCAGATCTCACCCCTACATCAGGAGCAAAGAGAAGCAACTTAAAACTTGGATGAGAGGTCCCATGTGGCTGGAACTCAGACTTTGGGGACCACTGGCAAAGGCCAGGAGCAGCTATTTCTGAGGGAAAGGCATGTTGGAAAAACTACAGACTGCGTTACTTGTGGCTTTGAGCAGGAACCACCCTTGCCAGAATAAAGTGTGTTTGGAATGACACTCACAAAATAAGAAGCAAAAACAGGAAGTCAACAGGAAGCCCATAGGAAGCAGAGAAGAGGAACAAGTCTCTTCTTCCTTCCTGGAGTCTCTTCTTCCTCCCAGGTTGCATGCAATCTCCCTCTCATACTTCCTGCTGGCAAAGTCTATCCTAGATCTAGCCAGCAAAGCAGAAATGTGATCTATAAAATTTCAGCCCCAAATCACAAGGGCCAGTTTGGAGCTGAGAGGCAATAGCTCAGTAACTGGTATGTTTCTCTGACAATGTTAAGAAAACTATCTCAATTAAAAGTTATTTTACATTTAATTTTTGAGTAGGTAATATACTGCATAGTACCAAAATGTAACAAGAATAGTTTCTCTCCCACCTGCATGGCCCTAACACCTTGTTCCCATCCTCCCACCTACCTCCCAGTCAGATAATCACTATTATTGGTTTCTTATGTATCTTTTCAGAGTTCCTTTATGTATATATAAGCAAACACAATATGTATATTTCTGTAATATCACTTATCATACCACCATTTCACACCTTGTTCTTTTTACTTAATATATCTCATTCATTTTGCCATATTAGTTCCTAGAGAACCTCTTTTTTTTCTAGTTTAAATGTTTTATTTGAATAATTCTGTTTTCTTTTTTTTCTTTTTTTATTATAGTTTATGAGGTATCAGTAATTAGGAGAACATCTTTATGTTTTAAGCCTCATTACCTTAATAAATTCTCTTACTGTTTTCAGTAGTTTTTCATTTTATTGTCTTTGGTGTTCACAGGACAAAATGACATCATCTGCAAATATTGATGGTTTCTAAATATTTTGTCCCTACATCATTTATCTCTGCTAATTGTTTTGGCTTGTACATCCAGCACATGTTAAATATTAATGATAATGAACATCTTTGTTTCTATCCGGCCTTATTGAGAATGCCTTTAATATTTCCCATTAAGCATGATGCTGGCTTTTGGGACAAGATAAATATATTTTATTTTGTTAAAGAAGCATCTATTTATTATACTCATTTTTAAAATCAAAATTGAAATTAAATTTTGTCAAATGGCTCTTCAGCATCTATAAAGCATAATCATAGGACTTTTGATATTTTATATACATACTATATTTCTGTAAACTTTTTATTTTGTTAGCGATTTCCTAATATTTCTAATATTGAGCCATCTTTGCATTCCTGAAATAAATTCCACTGAGTCATGGAATTCACCAACACACACACACAACCACACATGTGTGTGTTTGTACACAATGATACCTATAAAAATATTGTAGTTTTTTTTATTGTTGATCACTATTTGTTAGGTTTTTATTTGTTTCATCGGAAGACTTTGGAAGTTTTTCTTATTTTCTTCTGCTCTGAAACAGTTTAAAAGTGCTGGATTGATCTTCTCTTTGGGAGAAGTTCCCTGTGAAACTATCTGGGCTTGGTGCTTTTTGGGCTGGTTGCTCTTTGACAATTTTCCTTTATTTATTATGTGAAAATGGTCCCTTTAGATTTTCTGTCTCATTTGGGTTCAATTTTGATAAATTTTATTTTTCTAGAAAATTATTCATTTTATGCAGTCTTTCAAAAAAGTTTACGTAGTTGAAAAATCTTGTTGATCATAGAAAATCTTATGATCATTTAATTTTTTTCTGTTTCTTTAGTTATTTCCTTCTTGCAATGTTTTACTTAGTATTTCAGGCTTTTCTTCTTTCTTTACTAGGGTTTCTGCTGGTTAATCTGCTCAGAAAGCAAATTTTTTCAAAATGTATTTATTAGTGCTATTTATGTTTCTTTTCAACCTCGTTACACCATGCTTCTATATTTAATAAGTTGGTTTAAAATTTCTCTATTTTTTATTTTTGGATATGACATTTATTTTTGTTTCTATGGATGTTTTGAGGATACAGATTTTTCTCTTAGCGCTACTTTATTTTTTATTTGTATGTATTCCTGCCCCCCTCCCCGACATTTATTTTAGGTTCAGGGGTACATGTGTTTGTTATATTAGGTAAATTGCATGTCGCAGGGGTTTAATGGATAGATTATTTTGTCACCCTGGTAATAAGCATAGTTCCCGATAGCTAGTTTTTAGATCATCACCCTTCTTCAACCCTCCATCCTCAAGTAGGACCCAGTGTCTGTTATTCCCTTCTTCGTGTTCATATGTACTCAATGTTTAGCTCCTCCTTATAAGTGAGAACATGGGGTATTTGGTTTTCTGTTCCTGTGTTAGTTCGCTTAGGATAATGGCCTCCAGCTCCATCCATGTTGCTGCAAAGGACATGATCTCATTCTTTTTTAGGGCTGTGTAGTATTTCCATGGTATATATGTGCTACATTTTCTTTATCCATTCCACCGTTGATGGATATTTAAGTTGATTCCATGTCTGTGCAATTGTGAATGATGTTGTGATGAACATCCTGTATATGTGACTTTATGTTAAAATAATTTATATTCCTTTGGTCTTATTCCCAGTAATGGGATTGCTGGGTCAAATGGTAGTTCTGTTTTAAGTTCTTTGAGAAATCTCCTAACTGCTTTCCGCAGTGGCTGAACTAGTTTACATTATCCCCAGCAGTGTATAAGTGTTTCTTTTCTCTGCAACCTCTTCACCATCTGTCAGTTTTTGTTTTGTTTTGTTTTGTTTTGTTTGATACAGAGTCTCGCTCTGTTGTCCAGGCTGGAGTGCAGTGGTGTAACCTCAGCTCACTGCAATCTCTGCCTCCTGGGTTCAAGTGATTCTCCTGCCTCAGCCTCCTGAGTAGCTGGGATTGATTACAGGCATGTACCACCATGTCTGGCTAATTTTTGTATTTGTAGTAGAGATGTGGTTTTACCATGTTGACCAGGCTGGTCTCGAACTCCTGACCTCAGGTGAACCACCCGCGTTGGCCTCCCAAAGTGCTAGGATTACAGGCGTGAGCCACCATGCCTGGTCAGCATCTGTTAGTTTTTTACTTTTTAAAAATAGCTTTTCTGACTGGTGTAAGATATCTCATTGTGGTTTTGATTTACATTTCTCTAGTGATTAGTAACATTGAGCATTTTTTCATACGCTTGTTGGCCACATGTATGTCTTCTTTTGAGAAGTGTCTGTTCGTGTCCTTTGCCTGTTTTTTTAATGGGGTTGTTTCCTTTTTGCTTGTTAATTTTGTTTAAAATCCTTATAGATTCTGGATATTAGACCTTCATTGGATGCAGAGTTTGCAAATATTTTCTCCCATTCTGTAGGTTGTCTGTTAAGTCAGTTGATAGTTTCTTTTGCTGTTAGCAGTACTTTAGTTGCATCCCATAGCATCTCCCTATATACAGTATTTTAATTATTATTGTTTTTCAGAAAGTCTCTTTAGAATTTCTCTCTTCTAACAGTTATTTAAGGAGAGTTTATTTTCTAGATGCAAAGGATCTTTTAAAGTTTAAAAAACTAGTTCCTAGTTTTCTCATTTGTCATCGATGTTATACTCTTTAAATATTCTTACATTTAAGATAATTATATTACAGTATATATTGTAAAACTATTTATTAACTTCCATTTCTTTTGTTTCCTTCTTCAGATCTCCAATTATGTATGCCGAGTCTTCCATTCACTGTCTTTTTTCTTTTACGTTCTCTTTTAACTTTTGAAGAGATTTTTGAAATACTCATTTTATTTTTTTCTCATATCTATCCTCTGCATCCCTTTGTTTGCTGTAGTGTCGAGCTTGTTTGTGTCCCTTCCAATTATTGATTCATTTCCAAAGAAATACTTTCTAAGTTTTCATCTCCTACTATTTTTTCCACAATTGCTTCCTGAATTTCTTATCTCTTTGCTATGCAGCATTCCTTTATAGACGTGATTTCATCATCATGTTAAAGATGCACGTCAAAAATTTGTTATAATGATTTTAATTTGTTTGTATAATCCACAAGTGCTATCTATTGATAAGCTTTGCTCTTGCATCTCTCACCTTTCCCTTCCCCTTTATATCCCTTATATATATTCTTTCCGTTGATACAACCGGTAATTTATGGGAAGTCTTTGAAGACCCCCAAAGTGCTTTTCTTTTCTGCTGTCACAAAGCAGGAGCACATCCTAAAAATATGGCTACTCTGATGGTATCTTTCATAACAGTAGTTCCTCAGCTTCCCTTCCCTCCCCTCCCCTTCCTTCCCCTCCCCTCCCCCTCCCCCCCCTCCCCCCCCCCCCTCCCCTCCCCTCCCCCTCCCCTCCCCTCCCTCCCCCCTCCCCCCCCCCCCTCCCCTCCCCCCCCCCCCCCCCCCTCCCCTCCCCCCCCCCTTCCCCTTCCCCCCCCTCCCCCCCCCCCCCCTTCCCCCCCTCCCCCTCCCCCCCCCCCCCTCCCCTCCCCCTCCCCCTCCCCCCCCCCTCCCCCCCCCCCTCCTCCCTCCCCCCATCCCCTCTCCCTCCCCTCCCCCTTTTCCCTCCCCCCTCCCCTCCCCTCCCCTCCCTTTCCCCTCCCCTACCCTCTTTTCCCCTCTTCTCCCCTCTTCTCCCCTCTCCTCCCCTTCCCATTCCCCTTCACTTCCTTTCCTTCTTCTTTTTTATTTTCTTTTGAGACAGGGTCTCACTCTGTCACCCGGGCTGGAGTTCAGTCGTGCAATCATGGCTCACTGCAACCTCTGCCTTCACGGCTCAAGCAATCCTCCTGCCTCAGCCTCCTAAGTAGCTGGGACTACATGCTCATGACACCACACCACCACACCCAGCTGTTTTTTTTTTTTTTTTTTTTTTTTTGTAGAGATGGGATTTTTCCATGTTGCTCAGGCTGGTCTTGAACTCCTGGGCTCAAGCAGTCTGCCTGCCTCAGCCTCCCAAAGTGCTGGGACTACAGGCATGAGCCACCATACCCATCCCCTCTGCATTTCTGACATTGCCTTTTATCCCCCTAATTCTGACTTCTGTGGATACAAATATGAGTTGCAGCTTTGGTGTTTCTTGGTGGGCTCCTTCACTTCAGGAGACAGATTTTTGCCTTAACTTCCTGGGGCTGCGGCTGGGCCATGTGGCCACTCTCAGTGCTTCTCTGTACTTTCTCCTGCTTGGCTTCTGCCTGATGGCTGCTGATATGGGCAGCTCTTATATGTCTTCTGTAGTTTATGGATTATATCTGTCTCTTCCTTTTGCTGAAAACTGAGTTTTCAGGCTTTTGTTTTCTTCTCCTTCTTTTTGTTGATTTCCACAGAAGTATAATGATACTGAATTCATTAGCCATGCACATACCAGAAGTCAGTATGGGCCTTAAGGAATAGCAGTTTAATATCAGGGCTTTGGTAGTTTACACAGGCAATACAAAAATTATAGCAGGTGCTGTTCAAATGTGGAAGTAAAATAATGTTCACACTTGCCCCAGAAAATCACTACAGAAAATGAGAGACATGCTGCTTTTCTCTTTTTTGCCTTTCATTTATTTTAAAGAAAAGTTTTAGTATTAGAATTTGGTGCTAATATTTGAGCATTCCAAGAACATTACTTTCTTTGATAAATGATGCAAAGTTCCTATTTTCTCCCTGTGTCTTTTAACTTATAGATTCTTTTTTCTTGTTATTTTGCTGATACTGGAGTAAACTGGTTCAATCTGAGTAAGATCTTGTAGACCCTGTTTTTCACTGTTCTGTTGGTATTTTGCTACTGAGGTGGAAATTACTCTGTGTATTTGTTAAACTACCTGGAATTTAGGAGGATAATTTTCCATCATCTTACTTTTAACTGATGAGAAAATACATAGATACTATTCTGATTGAAGGCTAATTTCTTGGTCTTTTGTTATAGTTTCAGACAGTAGAAATAATTATGTTTTGCCTGGCTAATTAGTCATAGCTACAATGCAAGTTTTAATTGATATTAAAATAAGAACGATTTTATAGTCAGCTCTTCATTAAATCGTATTTATTTTTTATTATTATGAGTAACCAAATTGAAAATGGTGTGAATTTAGATTAAAGGGGAAGCTTTATACTTAATTTTCCTTTTAACATACAGCTCTTGGCAACAGGCAGAAAACAAATGAAATGAAGTCAGTGTTCCAATAGTGAAACTGTACAAACAGTAGCAAGTTACTGGAGCTGACAGTTTTCAAATGATAGTAGCGGGTTATGTAAGTCACCCAAGATGGCTCAATGTACTATTATTTCCAGACAGGGTTGGAAATAGCACGTGCCAAGGCAACAGGCAGTCAGACAAAAACATAACAATTTACTTTCCAATAATTATCATCACTTCTTGCCAGGCTGGAACTCAATTGATCTGATACAGCAGAATATCTTTTTGTATGGATTTCTTTCAAGCCTAGAAATATCATGACTGCAGTAAATACTCCCCTAAATCATTTTTGGGACTTCATTAAAGGAAACAGCAATACTGTAATCACTTTGTTTTTTGCATATCAAACATAAATTGATACAAATCCCAGCCAGTGCTATCCTTCAATTCATTCACCCTTTCTTCTTTTCCCTCCCTGTTTCTAAACTCTTTCTCTTTTTTTTTTTTTTTTTAAAATTGCAGTTAATTGGAAGCTTTTAACAAAAGAGCTGATTACACTAAGGAATTTAGCTCACTCTTCTTCCATAGCTGATAAAATATTAAAAAATAAGACCAAAATTATGCATTCTATGGTTTATAAGTATCACATTGTTCTTAAGATACATATTTAATTGACAGATTTCTAAGGAGGCTTATTAATCCTTCAGCCATTATTGTGAAAGGGAAATATTTCCAGAAGTTCAAACATGGGACAAATGAAAATGGACAAATGACAAGTTTGGTGGAAACGCAGCAAATGGATGTTAGAGATAATTTTGAAATAGTCGATGACATACATGTGTCCTGAAGTCCGTTGATTTTCCTCCTGGATAGCTTTTATGTATGAGACTTTCGTTCAGGGACTACCATGGGGGGAAAAAAGTAGGGCTGCGTGTGTGTGTGTGTGTGTGTGTGTGCGTGCGTGCGTGTGTGTGTGTGAGATAATTGCAATAAAGGAAATTTGGAGACAATGGAAAAATTGGATAGAAGACATAAGGCAAAGGTGCTGGAAAGAGGGAATGCTGAGACAAGAGAAACCTGAAAAACTCGGGTGTAGATGAAATTATATTCCCAGATGACTTTTCATGGCAGCTTCGTGGCTGGCTTGTGCTCAAAGTCAGGGTTTCTGCAGAGAGAGAGAGGTCTGAACAAAGTATCGGAGGAAGAGTCACAGCTGGAGCTGCCCAGGACGGGAAGTAATTGCCCATTCAGAGTGACCCAAACTGGCCTGTATTATTTAAGGTAAACTAGCTAATGAAACAATTAAACCTGAAATTCTCTGTGGCTTAGTATAACAAAAGTTCACTCGAGTTGTATAGCAAAAGTTAAAATTCCAGTGAGTGCTTCTAGTCGGGCAGCATTTCTGTGAGCTGGCTTCCCTGGTAGTTCAGCGTCCTACGTTGCTTCCATGATGGGCTCGGAATCTCCCTAGGCCACTTAGCTTTTCCGCATTAAGCTGCAGCAGAGGAAAGGACACAAGATTCCCACAAGGGCCATTTCCATGGCACTTCTGCTTACCTTCAGTTTGCCTAGACTCAGCCACACGGCCCCACCTAGCTGGACAGAAGACTAAGAAATGTAGTCTTGTTGTGTGCCCAGAAGAAAAGGGAGAGGATTTGGTAAGCAGCCAGCCAGACTTTGACACTTGGCTTCTTGTAGCAGTAAACTAGCGGGTCTGTCTTTCACTCTCTTGTGTTGGTAACTACAGATTTATGGGGCATGGATATCTGATGGTATCTTTGACACTGGATCTTTAGAAAACATTTTACTTTTTCCAGAATAAAAAGAATATTAATATTCTTTTTTCACTGGGTTAAAATGTTAGTATCATGGCAAAAGCATAATGAATCTTAATTCGAATTTAAGCAGGGGTTTTAAAATGCAGGATGGAAATGGCTTTAAATCCCCTGGGCATACAGGCAGCATTCTATGTTTCACAATAACTGCAGACTGTCTTACAGTAAAGTGTCTGCTCATATGCTTTAGAGTTAAAAATTGCTTCCCGGCTGGGCGCGGTGGCTCACGCTGGTAATCCCAGCACTTTGGGAGGCCGAGGTGGGTGGATCACGAGGTCAGGAGTTCAAGATCAGCCTGGCCAAGATGGTGAAACCCCGTCTCTACTAAAAATACAAAAAGTTAGCTGGGCGAGGTGGTGGGCGCCTGTAATCCCAGCTACTCAGGAGGCTGAAGCAGAGAATTGCTTGAACCCGGGAGGCAGAGGTTGTAGTGAGCCGAGATCACACCACTGCATTCCAGCCTGGGCAACGGAGCAAAACTCCGTCTCAAAAAAAAAAAAATGTTTCCCTTCCCTGTCCATTGAGAGGTGTGAACCCCAAAGTATCTGAGACAGGAATCAGTCAATGTAGAAAGTTTATTTTGCCAAGGTTAAGGATGCACCCATGACACAGCCTCAGGAGGTCCTGACGACATGTGTCCAAGGAGGTCAGGACACAGCTTACTCTTATACATTTTAGGGTGACATGAGACATCAATCAATATGTGTAAGAGGTACTTTGGCTAGGTCTGGAAAGGTGAGACAACTCAAAGCAGCGGCTTCCAGGTTATAGGTAGATAAGAGACAAAAGGTTGCATTATTTTGAGTCTTTGATCAGCCTTTCACTTGATACACAATTTCCATGTGGGGGGTGGGTAGAGAAATAGGCACTTATGCCTTAGTCTGGCCCAGTGAATCTGCATTTTTACATAAGCAATAGGGCAGAGGAAGCAATCAGATATGCATTTGTCTCAGATGAACAGAGAGATGACTTTGAGTTATGTCCTGCACCTGTGAAGAAAAGCTGTCAATTTACGTTGCCAGAGTGAAATTCAACAGACTTGTTTTAGGGTAAAGATCTGGAGGCCCACAAGGAATTTTCTTGTAGGCAAATTGTGAGGGAGGTCTGCAGGGTTTGTTGTTGTTGTTGTTTTTTTAAATCTTTGTAACTATCTTATTTAGGAATAAAATGGGAGGCAAGTTTGCCTGACACGGTTCCCAGCTTGATTTTCCCTTTGGCTTAGTCATTTTGGGGTCCTGGGACTTATTTTCCTTTCACAGGGGTAAAGCCAAGAGCAAAAGATATTTTTGACTGAGGATGGAAATGAGATGAAGAGTAGATGAGGCAGAGAGGTACCGGGAGGTTGTTTAGGATGACAGACGTTGCAGAGAAGATTTTAGTGTCAGGAATAGTCAGATTGTGTGGAAAGGCGTTGAGGAGGACAGAACTGAAGAAACTGATGGGGCCTGAGGGTGAAAATGGCAGACAAAGATGGCTTAGACTTAAAGACTTTATTTGTGGCTATGTTCTACCAGCCTCCAGCAGTCTATGTGTTGGCCTTACACATGTCCCAAACGTGGTCCCACACATCAGTCCCACATATGCTGAGAGTAATTACTTTCTATTCATCAGAGGTCAAAATAGGATAAATAATGTTTATGTCATAGTATGACTTTTTAGGTGATTTTGAAAAGCAAGAATATGAATTCCATGAAAAAAATCTATTAGGAAATTATGGAAATGACAGAACGTAGAGGTATTTGGAAATAGAAAAAAAATGAGTGAGACAGTAAATACATATAAAAAAAAGTTACTGAATGTCTGCTCAGCCCTGGAAAGGCAATGATGAACAATCACTCCACCTTCTTGGCGTTTAGTGAGAAAATCATATACCAACCAAATAGTTGGACAGGGATTAATTAATTTCTGTTTTAAATTTACTCTGAAGGAGAAGTCCAGAGTGCTGTATGAGTGTGCAACCAGAGGGCACAAACTGGGCTAAGGGAGGGGTGTCAGAAACAGCTTCTTCAAGACAGTGACATTAAACAGACCAGAAGAGCAAGGAGGATTTGGTGGGAAAGGCCCTGGGAGCAGTGGAATGCACAGAGGTGTGAAGTGTGCTCCTGTTCCACTGACTGGGTGATCACTTGTGGAGCACTCTGCTATTTTAAAGCAATTAGCCACCCAGAAGAAGCAAGAAGGATGGACAGGAAATGATTGGTTACAGCTCGGGAAAAAAGAGACTGAGAAAACAGAATTTGGGGAAGTCAAGATGATAGTGAATTTGAAATAGGGGAGAAGAGTTGACAATAGCATAGAAAATGTTTTTCGAGCAGAGATATACTTAATATAAGTATCTTTCTTGGTATAGTTCTTTTTGTGATCTTTCACTATCAACTTCTGCCCTCAACATGTCTAGTGAACATTTTATAATTTTTCAAAAAGCTGTCGTTATTTTGCTTTAAAACAAATGCACACTCCTCAAAAAATTTTGGAAGAGCAGATAATGCAGTTGCCCCTTGCTGCTAAGCTAGGTGTTATTTTGCTATGAGCACCAAATGAGATGACATTTGTGAAACTGTCCTGATACATAATCAAATATTAGTTTAATTCAAATCGAATTGACTGATTCGTTCATCTCCATTATTAAAACAATTTGTGTTCTTTACCTTAGTCCTGCGGGTCCTCCTGTAATGACTAGATTAAGTGGTCCAAAGAAAATGACTGCATCTCTATGCATGCTGATTGCCTTTGGCATTCTGGGACCTGACTGCTTAACAGTGGAAGTGATTTGGGGACATGGAAAAAGCTGACAGTGTGATCTTCTCACTCCTCCTTCTCTAGCCTGCTAAAGCTGTAAATAAACAGGTGTGTGGTCAGGTCTTGTCAACAAAGTCTGTGGGAAGCATCTTCTTTTCTTATGGAAGCTACATGTCCTCTTCTCATCCTTTATTATGCTTAATTCTGAAATGGTTGGCAAATACCACGATGGCTTTTCTGTCACATCTGGAAGATGTGTAGTCTTATTTCATGGGAAGGAGTAAAAGGATGGTGGGTGGAGTAGCCTGGTTGTAATTATAGTGTACGTTTATTTGGAAAGACTAGCATATTAATATGCAGTGGCTAGATTAATTAAACTCAGCTGGCATAATTCAATATGGTTAGTTCCTGTAAAAGCAAACTGTCTTTAAACTCTTGAGGTTTGCTATAAAGCTTATGATGAGAGCAACATTTTGGATGTCTCTTCCTCCCTTATGAATTACAAAGGAACTTAAAAGCTGTCCTTTTAAAAATTTGTTCCCCTTCTTTCCCCACCCCTACCCACAAAAAAGAAAAAAAAAAACCCTTATCTACTTGATAAGAAAATAAATTCCAGGATTATTTTTAGGAAGATGATGGCTTTTTTAACTAATATACTTTGTGAACCATAATTTCCATGAAGTTGTTTATAATTTTGAGTTTCTACACCTCAAGTAGTGTGAGGTATCCATGGAAACTGTCTAGCCTATATTCAGTGCACTGGACTGCCTTCCCACACAGGTCAAGACTCAAACAGTTCCAGATACTAGCTTGATTTATTGTGCCCTAAACTTTAGACAGTTTTAAAAAGAAATTGGCTCCTAATTGACACATACAATTTCATGTTTAATTAGCAATTTGAGCCTGTCTACATTTACTAACAGATGTAACATTCAAAACATGTGCCATTATATCTGTTGCACAGATGCACTTAAATGCAGAACTTTCTGGCAAATAGCAGCTCAGCTGCTTAGCAAAAATTTGGACAGAACTGACATTATTTTCCTTAAGAGATGTACTTCAATATTATTTAAGGAGTGATTTTCCTTAACCAGTCTAATGGATTTATTTTATATTTTGGTAACAGCTTTATTGAGATATTCACATGCTATAAAATTCACTCTACAAAAGTATACAATTTAGAGTTTTTTGATATATTTATAGATTTACAACCAATACCACTGTTTAATTTTAGAACATTTTCATCACCCTTAAAAGAAACCCCATGCCTCTTAGAAGGCACTCTCCGTTCTTCCCAGCCCCAGCCCTTGCCTGTCTATTTTCTGTCTAATCTATTTTCTGTCTTTTTCTGTCTCTAAATTTGCCTCTTGTGGACATTTCATGTAAATGGAATCATACAATATGTAGTCTTTTGTGACTGCCTCCTTTCACTTGGCATAATGTTTTCAATGCTCATCTATGTTCTAGCAGGTATCAGCACTTCAGTCCCATTTTATTGCCAAAGAATATTCTCTTATGTGCATATACCATGTTGTGTTTATCCAGTCATCATTTGGTGGACATTTGGATTGTCTCTACAATTATGGATCATGCTGCAATGAACATTCTGTACAAGTTTTTGTGTGGACCTCTGTTTTAATTTCTCTAGGGTAAATACTTAGGAGTGGAATTGCCGAGATGTATGGTTACTCTACATTTAATTTTTTGGAACTGCCAAAGTGACAGTTTTCTATTCCCATTAGCAGTTTATGAGGGTCCCAATTTCTCCACATCCTCACCAACATGTGTTATTGTTCAGATCACAATGTCAGCTTTTTCCATGTCTCCACATCACTTATTTTAGCCATTCTAGTGGATGTGAGATGGTATCAAGGGGCAACTTTTTTTAAAAGGAGAGAAATGTAATATTGTCCATGGTTCAGAGATTAGTTCCATTTGTGTCTCTTACTTATTTACTTTTCCATTACTCTTGATTTGTAAGATAAATATACCTCTCATCTCTATCAATATTGTCACTTTCCTTACTAATTTTAATGTAAGCCCACTCAGGGCCTATGATATCAAAATTTACAGTGGTGAATTGGGCTACATGTAGAAAATGTATCATGAAAAAGGGGAAAACACTGAAAAGAACTGTTTGATTGCAAAGGTTAAATCTCTAAATTTCTGTATGTTTTCATCTTACTTTAACTAGAAAACAGATATAATACTGATGCCACATACTGTGAAGCAATGAATATTTGATATGATGCGAGATTAAAAGGTGTACTTATTTTTTGACTCAATATAGTTCGTCAATCCATAATTTTATGTATCCCTAAAAAGAAATAAATGCTGCCAATTAAACTAAAGCACACCATTGATTTTAAAGTGACCTGTAATTTAGAAATGTTAAAACATGCGGGAAAGAAATGGGTGCGTTAGAATCAATGAAATAAAGCAGAAAAGAGATGTGCTTGCTCACTTTTTTTTTGAAGGCAACCCAGTCATTTATGCTTACCAACACCCAGGGGAGAAAGCAAGAATCTTCAAAGACCTAATTCATTTTACAAATATGCATCAATATCCATAAGTACAAAAATATATATATGTATATATTACACACATACACACTGACATACACACACACAGAGAGAGAGAGAGAGAAAGAGAGAGAGAGAGAGAGAGAGAGAGAGAGAGAGAGAAAGAGAGAGAGAGAGAAGAGTAGAGAGATACTCATTGACTCATTCTTCCCTGCCTTAGGAGTATTAGATCAGCATCAGCAACCTGTAGTTCACTGAAATGAGTCTTCCTCTCTTCAATTCACTAATTCAGAAAAGCTGGTTTACCTCAAATCAAGTTTATTAAAGATTTTACACTTTCTTTTCAGCCTGAGAATGTTTCATCTTGTTTTATCCAGAAGCTCATTTCAATAGGTGATTCACAAACCTGTGAAAATCCACATTTATAATTCAGAGGCTAGCACCACAGTACTACCAAACAGCCATGCTTCCTTACCAGCAAATGTGCTTTTCATGTTATTCAAAATAAAGGTTTACTTTCTTTGTGCCCTGGATTCTAGTTATAGTTCTAAATGCATTAAAGTCGTGAAATATCTATCATGGTGTATGCCACAGGGAATCAAACTGATTTCCAAAATAGTGTTCATACAACCATAATAAGTCTAATAAAGCCTTTCTCAAAAAGACCTTTCTAAGGTAAGCATTTGGCACTTGGCCCCTTTAATTAGCTCAGGCATCTCCACGTTTGTTTGAACTGAGACCTCATAGTAATAATTGTTTTAGTGCTTTGAAATGTTGATGAAAATTTAAGGGATTTCTATTTTTCATTAGTTCTAAATCATTGTCTCATAGTTTTCTCTCTGCAAAATTCTTTGAAAATTATGGTTTACATATAAAACACAATTAGGAGCTCATGGGAGCAGATAATTGCTCCTATTAAAGTAGGCCAAATATGTGGCCTCCTGGACAAATAGATGCAAGAAATGATTAAGATTAGATTTGTATAATTTTTAATGTAGCAATAAACACTATAGTAATGAAATTATTTATTTCATGAGGAAAAATGAGATAAAAGAATTATCTTTATCTTCTATTATAAATTATGACACATTCAAACATAATATTTTAAAAAGAGAATAGTGAATTTGTATCTCTTCATATTGACATATTCACATAATATTAAGAATTATGTTGCTGAGTCAGATCCTTGCATGATGTGCAGCCTTAAGGTGGTTTCTTTGTTTTTTAGTAAAATATGAAAATCCTATTGCAATAGACACATTGTAGCAGGGGGATAACCTGGACTGGACGTTTGGGATATTAGTGTGTTCTCTTGTATTAGGCTACATTTGCGATGATTAATTGGTATTTTACCTTCCAATCTTTCAGGCTAAATATAGAAATTGTCAATCTTTTAAGTGTTCTAACATTTTGCTTGTTGGATTTCAACACAATTTCCTTCTTTCAGCCAACCATAGGTAATGAATTTTATGTGCTTTTTTTTTTTTTTTTTTTTTTTTTTTGAGACAGGATTCCCAGGCTGGACAGGGTGTCCCAGGCTGGAGTGCAGTGTGCAGTCATGCCTCACTCCTGCCTTGATTTCCCAGGCTCAAGTGATCCTCCCACCTCAGCCTCCTAGTAGCTGGGACCACAGGCGTATGTTACCACACCCAGATTATTTTCCTATTTTTATTAGAGATGAAGTCTTGCTAAGTTTCCCAGGCCAGTCGTAAACTCCTGAGCTCAAGTGATCCTCTTGCCTAGGCCTCCTGAGTAACTGGGACCCTAGACGTATGTTATCACACCAGGCTAATTTTTTTTTTTTTTTAAATTTTGTAGAGGAGAGGTCTCTCTATATTGCCTAGGCTGGTCTTGAACTCCTGGGCTCAAGAAATCCTTATGCCTTGGCCTCCGAAAGTGCTGGGTTTACAGGCATGAGCCAGTAATACAATTTAATATTTGCATATTAAGTATTTTTAGTACAAGGCTGGGCATCTTATATTTTTAGTACTATGCTAAATATTTAAATTTTTAGTACAAGGCTGGGTACCTTGTAGTTTTAGTATTAATACAAGGCACCCAGCCTTTTACTAAAAATATGTAATGTACAAGTAACATTGAATAAATCTCAAATGTTTTCCAAAGCTATCAGACATGATATACAACATATATCAGCCATCCTTGAATAGGAGGGCACTCAGCATCAAATTTTGTTGATAAATTGAGTGATCTCTATTCAAAATCATTGATTCATACATTCAGTCAAAAATATTTATTGAGTACTTAATTTGCTGGCTTTGGGGCTAGGTGTTGGAATCAATGGTCAGCCAAAAAGGAAAAAAAAGGTACAGTTCCTTTCCTCATGGTACTTATAATCTAATAGAGGGTGATAGAAATCATTGAAAGATTGGTATAAGTAAATATACAGCTAAAGTACATGGTGATGTATATGCTATTATAAGAGGACTTAATGAGAATTGACTTGGTGAGGTTAGAGAGGATGACCCTGAGGAAGTATGGTTGAGCTGAGATCTAAAGGTTAAGTAGGAGTTAAGTAAAGCTAGGAGGACTCAGGGTTGGGGGACAGAAAGCATGGCTGGTGAAAGAGAACATCATCTGCTGATGTCTTGAAGCAAAAGGGAGCATGAAAAGACACTAAGAAGCTGAATGGCAAGAGGAAGATGTGGATTGTTCTGAGGTCAGTGAGACAGTGGCTCAAATCTATAGGTGTTGCATCGTGTATCATCCCCTAAAATAGTGCTTTGGATTTTAGCCAGGATTCAAAGAGAGCTGGAAAGCAACAGAACGTCCCACGTAGGAAGTACGTCCCAGCTTCCCAGTAGGAAGCTGTCATCATGATGTCTAATATTTCTTGAGCATTTTCTTTTACTATGATACTGGATTTTTATGAAGAAATATATACAACATAAATTTTAACTATAAAGCATTATAATATAATTATTATAATATAATAAAGACTCATGAATTCATCACCCAACTGAAGAGAACATTACGTGTAACTTGTGTCTACCAATGTGTTCTGGCGTCCCCTTCCAGAGGCCACTGGTAGCTCACATTTTGAATACCATACTGCACATCTTCTAGGACTTCCCTTTTTTTCCCTGTCATCATTCTATTTCTAACATTCATCAAAGTAGTTGTGTGTTACGGTGAGGCTCTGTTTAATCTATGTTTACTACTGTGTAATATTCCAGTTTGGGAATATTCCATAATTTATTTGTCCATTTTCCTGTCACTTGTTATTTGGGTTGATTCCAGGTGATGTTTTGCTTGTTGTTTGCTTTGCTATTACTATCAATGCAGATCTAAATGTCTAGGATATGAGGATATGATACTATTTGTTTCCATGAGCACATTCCCCTGGGGAGTGAAATTGGTGGCTAAGAGCATATATTGATGTATTTTCCAAAGTAGTTGTACCAATTTGCATCCCACATTCTGTTGATCTACGTCCTCTTCAACACTTGATTTTGTAAGACTTCTTAATTTTTGTCAATTTATTGGGTATAAAATGGTGTCTTCACCATTTTATTAGCATTTCTTTGATTACCAGTGAAGGTGAGCATTTTTTTCATGTTTATTGGCCATATGTATTTCTTATATGAAATGCCAGTTCAGTTCTTCTGTCAGCTTTTCTACAAGATTCTTATTGTTTTATAAACACTCTTTGTATAGTCATGTATTCTGAATACCAGTCATCCGTTGTTTTGCAAGGCTCCAAATGTTAAGGGAAGAATGACTTAGAGGAGCACCCTGTGGCTATGGAAAGACTTATGGATATGTGTTAGGAAGCACAGCCTTTCCACTAATGAGCAATTGTTGCATGATAATAACTTTATAAATATACTTAATATGTTTCTTGTGTTAAAACTAAATAGGAGGGAAAATAGCTCTTTTCCCACAGAACATGGAATATTCGTTTTCCTTTTAACACTACTTCCAGGAAAGTCTGTCTAAATTATCCTCTGAAGAATTCTGCTTTGTACATGTAATAGGGGTGATTGAAACCTATCCACAAGTAAGTGTTATTTTTAAGAAATTATAGCGTCAAATTGGTTTCAAAGTAGTCTTTCACAAAATGAATGCTGTTTTTCATTTGCCTTCTCTTGAAAAATTATAGAAGATTGGAGCTGGATATTGATGTCAGCTGTGAAAGCCATGGCTGTCTTGTGGCACTGGGCATTGTAACACCCTCTTTATGTCACCAATTGTGCAAGTCTTCCCCAGATTGAAACTTATTAATACTTTCCTTTAAACACAAAATAAAATATTACAGTAGCTGTTTATTTAGTACTTGTTATGGGCTAAGAACATAAAACTTTTCCTATTTAATTTCCTAATCTTTAAATAGCCTTGCAGTGTAAATACTATTATTCATAGATGGGGAAACTGAGCCTTGGGGCAGTTAATTAAAATTCTTCAGATCACAAAGCCAGTAAGTGGAAGAACCCAGACTCAAGCCAATTACGTTACTCTCGGAGACATCATTTCCTCTAAGGTCCACTAACATGCATTATCATTGCCAATGCGGGGAGCATTCATAAACTGAACTTCTTATGTATTAAACTGTGTGTAGATATTATCTCATTTAATTCTCAAGGCTTCCCTTTGAAGTTGTACCATGTACAACTCCTCTATTCCATAGATTCCATAGACTGTCCTATCTGAGGAACTTCTAAATATATTCTGAATTTATTAAAATTTAGCTTCGTACATATTTTGTCAAATATTACATTGATAAGCAATACCAGTGCTAGTTTTCTTCCTCTGTTTTAAGAATAATTTATTTCTAGTATTCTGGGGAAAAATAATGAGGTCTTTATCTCTCACTTACTCCGTGTGTGCGTGTGTGTGCGTGTGTGTGTGTGTGTGTACGCGTGTGTGTGCGCGTGTGTGTGCGTGTGTGCGCGTGTGTGCGTGTGTGTGCGTGTGTGTGCGTGTGTGTGTGTGTCCGTGTGTGTGTGTGTGTGTGTGTGTGTGTGTGGTGGTGGGGGTGGGTCTTCTGCCCCATTGTTTCCTTGCCAGCTCTTCGGAGCCATGCACTCGTCTCACTGCCCTGTGAGCCAGCCACACTCTTTTGTTTGTGGATCAGGAGGTCACAGCTTGAAGATCAAGGACTGCTGCACTACAGTTGAGAATGCAAGAAATTCCATAGAAACAGGAAGGCCAATATAGGGCAGGATAGTGCTGGTGATACGTCCCTGTATGTATTGTTCCTCATCTTCTGTGACACCACCTTCCAAAGTTGCACCTAACTTCACTAAATGATTGTGGAAATATAACAGATGTCACAGAATCTGGGGTTAGAACTTTAAAACAGCAAACTAGTTACGACTTTCCCCATTGTCCAGGAGGAAGACCTTTCTCCCACTGAAGTTCATATTGCTATTCAGATCAGTGTCAGTCTTCTCGTTTATTTAAATCTCCTTCCCTCTCCTGCTGTTTCCCATTGTGCTCTCTGGGATGGACTGTAAGCTGAGTCCATTACTGAGTTATATACCTCCCATACAACAACATGGTCTTTGCAGAAGCTTTGAAATTACCTCTTGAAGTTCCATTTTCCCCAGTGTTTGGCAAGCTTGCACACGCCTGCACTGGCACCACTGATTTCAGTCTTTTCAGTAACAAATAGTACTCTAGTAGGTTTTTATACTGTGTGCCAGGGGACTATGGGCTTCACTTTATTGATTGTGTGCCACTGTCTTTGAGTGTGATTTTATGAGGCACTGATTTATGTTATGTGAATACAGTCATTTTCCTTCAGTAAGGAGATTGTATCTAAAGCTTATCTGCTCATTTCTTGCTTGCTTACCCTCCTCTCAGCTTTTGTTCTGAAAGTCAGAAGACTGCTTATTCCGAAAACTAAACAATTACAAACAGTGAAATCCATTCTCAAGTCCTACTGGTGAGGGATTGCGTAAGTTCTCAAACTCTGAATTTCAGCAAACCCTGTATTTAAAATGGTTGAGGTAGAAGGGTCTGTTGGGTTTCATGTTAGTTAGTATGCTTCCTGGAATTCAAATACTGGGAGGTTTTAATTAATGCCCCAAAGAAAACAAATACAGTTTTCTTTATTCCTTGCTATCTATGGAGTATAGAATAATCTCCTAACAAAACCTTCTCAGCAACCCTGTTTGTCTTGAGGCTAGGATATTTGATAAACTCAGGGTGGTTATTGAAGTCACTCTTTCATTCAGCAGCAGCATCATCAAATATTTATACCTCATCATTTACTGTTTAAACATTTAAATTTCACCAGTGGAATCAAATGGTCTGGCGAGGATTATTTATATTGGAAAACAGTGCCATATGTCTCCACTCTACATATCTGAAAATTCTTTCAGCATATGCTGCAGAATTACTTTTTGCATTCACTTTTCTACTTCCTGACACATGGTAGAAATGTAATAAATGTCTTTACAATTAATAAGAACGAGGAAAGAAGAAATTTGGAAGTTGGTTGCCATTATAGTGAATGAATATTTGGATCTAACATTTTCCACAGTCTTGTGGAAAGTAAGGCTCTTTACTAGAATCATTGAGACATCATATATTTTTCAAGATTGTAATGAGTGTGTCATTGTGTTGATGAGAAGAGCATCTTCTGAGTGCACATAACTACTCCTATTGAAATTTGTGTCTCCATTCTTAAGAAAGCTAGGCAAAGGCAACAGGGAGAGAAATTGACATACAACTTCTTGGACAGAGAGACTAAGATGTTCAAATGATTAGACAGCTAGATTATAAGAGATTAACCCATATTTTCCCAACGGAGTTATCTGAAAATATAGTTGATTATAATGATGGACAGAATATCACTCCACAAAGATACAGTTGTTACAATAATGTATTAAAATGGGAAATGTACCTTTTTACCCCTGGGAATTCAAATGAGGAAAAATACCTAATCAGATATATTGTTACTAAACCAAAAGGTTACGGAAACACTAATTATGCTAATCCCAAATTTAATGTTAAAATGGGACTATGGGGAGACCAACAAGTACATATCATCACCTCCTTGTAGATCTCAGCTGATTAGTAGCTAATTATGAATCTTTGAGGATAAGTCTTAAATCAGGCATATTTAGTTTGCAGTTTTCATTACCTTTTGAATTTTTAGTTGAGGACTTAGTTTTCTAGGATGCTGGTTGTCATTTTTTCATGATATCTTGATTATATTTTACATAATGGAAAAATATTACTTTATTAAATTGTTTTTCTAAGGGGATGGGAATGAATGTGAGTATCTGTACCTCAAATATCACACATCCTTGAATTCTTCATTCCTAAGGCTATTAATCTCCCATTAAGGCAAACAGAGTTGTGCTTTCTCAAAAATGATACAAAATTTTAGTCCTTTCTAGGAGGCATAAATTTGATTATCCTTTCTATCAGTGAAAGGCAACGATTTCTGAGCTGTTTAATTTTTGATGCCTTGGACTCGGTGTAATAGGGAGTGGGCGGGAAACACCCAGTCCTCCCAGATATTCGCAAACCGTCAGCACGACTTCTCTGGCCACAAAAGATGTCTTTTTATGGAGATATTTTGTTGTAATTTCAGAAGGTGGTTGTTAGTTATCTTGGCTACATTACATTTAGCACATCTGGGATGTGTTCACATGAAGACATTGGCTAAAAGTAGTGTCTTGTGGCCTGGAAGTGACTCTGATATTGAAAAGGCTGTAAAGGACATTCCTTGCTTGTCCTCACTCAGCAAAGAGACTTTCCATGGGAGGCATATCAGGAATGCATTTTGGATTTCAAGAACCAGCACAGAAGTCAAACTTCTCAACTGTGGTGAAATTTTCTTCACAATGGCCTAATGTGCTTTTAGTTCTTCCCTCATATCTGCCATGGCAATTACAGCTCTGAGACAATTATTTGCAACCCTGACACAAGAATTTCTGACAATGGTTCTACAGTTACTTTTGAATTAAAGTAATTTGGGGAAATGACTCACATTTAAGCTACCACCACTGTACAGATAGTGTAAACTATCAAGAATGCCCCTAAGCAAATTGGGACACAGTACTTGTCTCTCACCGCTTAAGTCAGAACTGGATAGTTGTCAAGAGAAGTCAGTTTCTGCTGAACTTGTGATGTAGCAATATCTGAATTTTTTTATTCTTAAATGAAGATTACTAAGACATAACAGAATCTTGTTCTGTTTATACCTATTCATTAATCACTTTTAGCACCAGAGTTTGTCTTAGCACAAAACTATGAAGTTTGAACCAAGACAGAATTTGTTTCAACTTTTAGTTGAAGTTGTAAGGGTACATTTTATATAGTGAAGTATGTTTATGCTTTAGGGTGACTTTGCCATGTTAGCTAATAAGTATATAATTCCAAGGACTGATTAATAGTTAAAAAGCTAGGATTTGGGGGGAGTTTATCATTTATTATTTTTGCCATTTTCTTAATATACTAGAAATTTATTTCACTTTTGTGGGGAGGTTTGGTATAACGTAAGAAAGTGTCTACAAAAGCACTTTGCAAGTTGTAGACTATTCCCATGATCTGGATAATACTAGCAGGGATAACATCAACAATGCACAACTTTTATAGCACTTACTATGTGTTGAAAACTGTTCCAAGTACTTTCAGTAAATTTTAACTATTTAATTATCACAGAAGTCTTCTGAGAGTAGATATTAGCAATTTCATTTGACAATTGAGGGACTGAGGCCCAGAGTGATGAAGTAACTTGTTTAAGATCCCCAGTTAGTATATGGCGTAGAGGGGATTTAAACCCAGGCAGAGTGGCTTCAGAGTTGAGAACAGAAAAATAGGAAGCCCCTGCCTTTTCTATGGCAGTCTGAATATTAAATAGTGAGCAAATAGATGCTTCTAAGAGGCTATAATTGAATGAGAAGAGTGTTGCTCATTTGATTTTGATGTCTATGAATCTGATAGGCACTGTGATTTTATCTGCCAAAGCGAATTTAAAAATAATCACAAATATGCTTATTTTGATTTGGTGTGACATAATTCTACTCTTTGGCTGGTTTTCAATAGTTTTATTATTCTAGCAGTATAAAGGGCATTTTAAAAAGTAAATGGTAAAAAAAGTTTTTCTATTTCATCTTTTAAAAAACTCATTGGTTTATCTCTTGGTTGGGTTCTTGCAGCAGTGTGACAAAAAGGTATGATTAAAAGACTCTCCCAGGGGCAGGTGCAGTGGTTCATGTCTATAATCCCAGAACTTTGGGAGGCCAAGGTGAGAGGATTGCTTGAGGTCGGGAGTGTGAGGTTGCAATGAGCTATGATTGTGCCACTGTACTCCAGCCTGGGCAACACAACAAGACCCTATCTCTAAATAATAATAGAAATAGTAATACATAAAAGATTCTTGCAGAGACTAAAAGGGAAACTAGTTCATAAGGGTTCAGTCATCTTCACAACAGGTTGCCTTTCAGACAGTGATGCTGACTTGTGCAATTTCAAGAAAAAGTCCCGGATTTTCATATTGTCAGCTTCAGTTATTACAGGTGGGCCAACTGTCTCCTACAGGGTTAGAGTGAGTGGTCTGTAGAGGCGAGATCCATGAATAGTACAACAAACTGAGCTACCCTTTAAAAAAATTAGTGCTTCAGTTAATATGACCTCACATTTTTCTCCCCAACTATAACTTTAACCCTGTAGTTTATGGGTCTAAAAGATTTTTCATAGCATCTCCTTCTGCTATAATGAGAGTCATAGTAATTGCTCAAAGGCGTTGACTCCAAAGAAATGCTTTATTTTGTTTTTCCATTCCTTTTGGAAGAAATATCCTTTGCCCAGGTGGATTTAATTCAACTCAAAGGACTTTCTCTTAAAAAAAGAAAAAGTAAGGACTATTTTCATTTCTTATGTTTCTTCTAGGTGCTGTATTTAAGTTTTATAAGGGATAGTGGATAGTAGAGTTGTATTCCTTGGTAGAGTAAGTTCTTACACGTCACTATTTCTTTTGAGACTAGTCACCACTTTTACTTTTACACCCCATTATGAAGAGGTCTTAAAGAAAGAAAACATGAAACAGGAAGCAATAATAAATGTCTGTGTTCTAAGAATTTAAGTACCAATAAATAAAAGTTGTTATAAGGATAAGCAAACTCCAGACACTCCCAGTGTCTATTAGAATTCTTGGCACTGGCTGGGCGTGGTGGCTCATGCCTGTAATCCCAGCACTTTGGGAGGCCGAGGCAGCCAGATTGCCTGAGGTCATGAGTTTGAGACCAGTCTGGCCAACATGGTAAAACCCAGTCCCGACTAAAAATACAAAAAAAAAAAAAAAAAAAAAAAAAAAAAGGAAAGAAAATTAGCCAGGCATGGTGTAATCCCAGCTACTCAAGAGGCTGAGGCAGGGGAATTGCTTGAACCAGGGAGGTGGAAATTGCAGTGAGCTGAGATTGCACCACTATACTCCAGCCTGGGCAACAGAGTGAGACTCCATCTCAAAATAAATAAATAAATAAATAAATAAATAAATAAATAAATAAATAAAAATTCTTGGCACTGTGACATTTAGGACGTGTTAGTTGGGTGTTAACTGTGCACAAGACAGGTCTGTCTGATGATCACATAAGTTAGTAGACAGGCTATGCCATGTAGAGCCTCCTCAGAGTCAATGGCTCCTCTTATGCTTCCAGAAGACTTGGTAGATGTTCCTATTATTGCGCTCATCTCATTGTGAACTCTTTGAGGGGAGGGTTATATCTTATTGACTTAAAATGGTGCCTAAAACAATTGGCACCTAATGAATATTGTAGAATGAAGAGGGAAGATAGGACTGGTTCATAAGTAAGATGGAGGAAGATCATTTCAGGCAATGAATATAATAGGAGGAAAGGAAAGACATGGAAGGCTCTGCAGGCGCAGTGGCTCATGCCTGTAATCCCAGCACTTTAGGAGGCCGAGGCGGTTGGATCATGAGGTCAGGAGATCGAGACCATCTTGGCTAACACGGCGAAACCCTGTCTCTACTAAAAATACCAAAAAATTAACCAGGTGTGGTGGTGGGTGCCTGTAGTCCCAGCTACTCCAGAGTCTGAGGCAGGAGAATGGCATGAAGCCAGGAGGTGGAGCTTGCAGTGAGCCAAGATCGCGCCACCGCACTCCAGCCTGGACGACAGAGTGAGACTCTTCTCAAAAAAAAAAAAAAAAAAGAGAGAGAGAGAAATGATCACATGGTTGAATTTGGTTAAAATATAATTTAAGAAGGCACTATTGGAAGCTACAACTGAAAAGGTAGAACGGGCAGGATTTCATGTCATTTGACATTTCAAATCATTGTCAAGTTGGGGTGGGGGGGTAGTAGGTGATTCCTTAAATTTGGAGCTTAAATGACGAGAATGGGTGTGATCTTCTTAAAAGAAATTAAAATTAAGGGGAAAACATTTGAAAGAGAAGGAATATTCTGTTCTGAAAAATTGAGTTTGAGCTTCCAGTGGAGCCTCAAGACACAGGTAAGGAAATCTAAATGGAAACAGAATGAGAAGCTTAGGAAAGCAAGGTCCAGGCTGGAGGAAACACATTTGGCAGGCAGACCAGCAGAAGTGATTGTGTAACTAAGGATAAGATGAAATTGCCAAACAGAAGAGGAGCACAACAAAAGAACTGAGGATAATACCTAAAGAACTTGAGAAAGAATAACCAAAATATGAGAAAGTGAAGGGGCAATGAGAGCTACGTGTCACAGCATGAATGTTGGATGCAGCATGACATGAAGAAATGGCTGGATTTTGTAGCCAAGAGTTGAGTCAGGTGTTGCTCAATCACCTGTTAGCTGCATGATCTGCAGCCAATTACCTAAGCTCTTGGGCCACAGTTTCCTTACCTTACCTGCAAGGTGGGAATAACACCTCTGAAGTTGTGTTAATATAAATAGATTAAACAAGTATTCCTTAAATAATGCTTTTAAATCACTCCTTTTATTAAAATAATAATCACCAATAAAAGAGAAGATTTGGACTTATCTGTGTTTCTTATGTACATGCAAGCAATTATATTACAAAATGTATTATTGTAAAAATGTCCTGTAATGAGTACAAAATTAAAGACTTAGGATGTTTTGGATTATGTAATTTGTAAAGGAATACACTGTCTTTTGCCCACAGTCTTCTGAGTAAAGCATTTTGGAGTTTAAATATAATTCAGTCTGTTTTATCAAGGTTAATGTTTTGAGAACCTGCTCTGTTCCCAACTCTTTTCTTGCTCTTCTGACTAAATTCCTCTGCCTAAGCCCTTTGCTTTCCAATTCTTAGGGTGTTTATTATTCTGAGTCTTCTTTAGGTGACTGATACTCCCCAACTCTGGGAACTACAGCTTTTGAAGCAATCTTAAATTTATAGCGTTTGTGATTTTTCTAGTACATTCTATTGAACACACTCTTCTTTTTTATTTTTGACAGAATAAAATTATATTTAAAACTGTTTATTGAGTTATGATTAATTGGCATACAAAAAGCTGAACATATTTAATGTCTTCAACTTGATGAGTTTGGAGATAAGTATACACTATGAAACCACCAGCATAATATCTGCCATAAACCTGTTCATCACCTCCAAAAAGCTTCTCCCATCCTCTTTATTTATTATGAGAAGCAAAATTATTATTTTATTGGGATGCATTTGTAAATTTTTGCCTCAGAAAATATTATCTGATATAAAGTTAATTTTTCCATGACTCACATCATTCACAAAATGCTTTTAAAGCATTTAACATACTGGCATTTTTCACTTTTATTAGAAAAGGAAACAATAACTCTTTGTTATCCTTCTTATTAGGGTAACACATTAAGAAAGATACTTCTGAATCGATACTTTAAAGGTGATTATAGTATTGGCATGAATGGACACCTATCAGGAGCCTACTCCAAAACTGCACAGGTGGGAGGTAAGTCCTGTCATTTGTTTTTTCGTTTTAGGATTCTCTTGATACATCTCCATGTCATTGTTACTCTCGTATTTTACTGAAATGGCAGAGATATAAAAGAGTCATTTAAAAATCACTATTAAAAACTTTCATACAATTTGGGGTTCATAAAACAACAGATTTGAACATCAGAATTAATTTTGCTTTTTGACTTTGGAAAAATAGTTAAGTTATAATCTCTTAAGTAGAAATTAAGGACAAAATAAGCTAGTTTTCTTTTTCTATTTTTAAGCAAAACATTTAATCACATGTGTCAAACATTTAATAAAGAGTTCTGTTTTTACAAACTTTGATTTTTTAAACTCAAGCTTGTTTGTTTGTTTGTTTTGTTTCTTTTTTTTTTCTTTTTTCCGAGACAGAGCCTCGCTCTGTCACCCAGGCCAGAGTGCAGTGGCACAATCTTGGCTCACTGCAACCTCCGCCTCCCAGGTTCAAGCGATTCTCCTGCCTCAGCCTCCCAAGTAGCTATGATTGCAATCATGTGCCACCACACCCGGCTAATTTTTGTATTTTTAGTAGAATTGGACTTTCACTCTGTTGGCCAGGCTGGTCTCGGACTCCTGACCTCAAGTGATCTGCCCGCTTTAGCTTCCCAAAGTGCTGGGATTACAGGCATGAGCCACCATGCCCAGCCTCAAGCTTCTATTATATTTAACTTTGTAGGGAAAAATCTCAATGATTAATATTTTTATTAAAATAATAAAATTTAAGAATTTGAAAACCTTACACGTTAATAGTGTCTATAATTAAGATTTATTTATTTATTTTTCCTAATCACAGGAAGCTTTTCTGGACAAGATTCAGATAAGATGGGGATATCAATGTCAGATATTCAGTGTCTGCTGGATAAAGAAGGTGCATCAGAACTTGTCATCGATGTTATAGTGAACACCAAAAATGACAGAATTTTTTCAGAAGGCATTTTCCTCGGCATTGCCTTGCTCGAAGGAGGAAATACACAAACACAGGTACTTGTTCATCAATCATGGGGATTACATTTATTATTGGTATTTCTTGTTTACTTGTCACAGAAACCAAGGAAAAGTAATGTGTTTCTTTTAGCTCTTATTACTATAAAAAAAATCCATGTATCACACTTTTCTTAAATTTATTTGTTTGCTGTAGAAACTACAGAGCTTCACAATTTATTCTGTCATGCAGAACATTCCTCTGAAACTTCCTTCTGACATTATTCCAGGAATTCCACAACAGTGAGCAATATGCTTACCTGCACACAGGAGATTAGGCCACTATTTCCAGAAGGCACATGTTTTCTTTTGAAACTTCTGCCAAGTAGCCCGTAGGCTTGACTACACCCAAAGGCAAAACATGCTGTATGAGCTGGAGAGCTGGGGAGTGTTCCCAGATGACAGACATTTTCCTCCAGTCTTTTTTTTTTTTTTTATCATTATGGTTAAATAGTAATAATTGTACATATTTATTGGGTACAGTGTGATATTTTGATACATGTATATAATATGTAATGATAAAATCAAGGTAATTAGCACATCCTTCACCTCAAACGTTTATCATTTTTTTGTGTTGGGAACACTCAAAATTCACTTTTCTAGCTATTTGAAAATATACAATAAATTGTTAATTATGGCCACCCTACTGAGGATTAGAACACAGGAATTTATTCCTCCCATATAACTGTCTGTTTTGCTGCTTGGTAGCCTGCTCTTTCTAGGTTTGCCTTGGTCAGTAAAGAAAACTACCTACTTACAACTAAGTATGTTATTAGAAATTCCAAAAGCCATTTTCTCGACTCATGGCCAGCAGAAGCCATGTCTAATTTGAAACTTGGATATTGTGCTTCATTTAACTGTCAAATACATTGAACGATAGGAACATTACCATCTAACACATCCAATCACAGTGGCTTTAGGAATAAAGGCCTCGAGCAGCAAGTGGCATGGTGACAAAACAACGCTACATCTATAGTACTTAGTTGAGAAAAGAAAGTGTTTAAAATTCTCATGATGCTGTAGCTGCAGCATAGATTTCCTCTGCAGGAAGTTGAGGAAGGAGGTGATGGAGGAAGTTGAGTGAGTTTTCTTGGAAATTATCTTATCTGAACCAGGTGTTCAGTTGGGGCTTTTTAAAAATTGTATTTTATTTTTAATTGATAAATAATCATTGTGTATATTTATGGGGTACAATCTGATGCTTTGAGATATATATATATATATATATGTTGTGTAATGATCAAATGAGGATAATTAGCATATCCATCACCTCAAATATTTATCATTTACTTGTAGTGAGAGCATTTAAAATTCTTTCAGCTATTTGAAAATATATAACATATTATTGTTATTAAGTATCATTGCCTTGCTTTGCAGTAGAACACCGAAACTTACTCCTCCTGTTTAACTGAAACTGGACTCTATGACCAATGTTCCACTGTCTACTTCTATGACTTCAGCATTTTTAGCTTCCACTATTTTACTTATCAATGGATGAATGATTTTTTAAAATGTGGTTTATGAACTTGACAAAATACTATTCAGACTTAAACCAGGAAGTTCTGTCAACTGGGACTTTCTAGAGGAAGTGTCCAGGCAACCACATAACATTAGGTAGAGACTTTTCAGTGGACAGAAGTGACAGTATTTTTTTTTTTTTTTTTGGTAGGGGGCATCTCTAGAAGAAATCCTTACGATTACAGTCTTTTCTAGATTTCTGTTTCTAGGCCACTAAGGGTCACCAGATGGGATCATCCTTCATCCTTTGCACTTATTTTTGCTTACTTGTATCCTCATATTGCTGCGGAATAAGCCAGCTCCCATTGGAAACTGCACCTTCTATTTATAAATTCCTGGCAAGTTGTTTCCCCAAGATCTCTTCACAACCAAAATATTTTTCAGTCCTTCTTTACATGATTTTCTGTGGCATTTGCCACTAGTGACTTTTTCTTTCTTCTTGAAAGCTTTTCTGCCTGGGTCTTGGGACACTACCCTCTCCAGCTTGTCTTCTACCTCCTACCATTTCTTCTTAGCCTTCTGCAAAGGTTTTTCTTCCTCTGCTTAACTCTTGAATCCTGACATCTCCCAAGTCTCTTTGCACTCTCTCTTCTCACTCTGTTTGTTCTCCAGCCTGACCTCATTCATTTCCACACCTTTAATGTTTACTGTGTTTGGATGCTTCTGAACTCACTGACGTTCTAGACTCTGTATCCAGCTGTCTTCCAGAATATTTAGTGGGATGTGCACAAATGCCTTAAGCTCAACAAATCTCACATGGAATCTGCTGTTGTTCTCCATACACCCACTGCTCCTTTTGCCATTATCTCTCTCAATGACTGGCACTCCATCTACCCAGTTGTCTGATCAGAAAATGATAGTCAGCCTTGAACTTAACTTCTCCACCCTCACTTACTCTCTTCCTTAACATCCCACTGATGACCAACTTCTGTGATTCTACCCCCTTAATATCCCTCATATCCATACTCTATTATTTTCAATCCCTGCTTTTCCAGCTCTCACTACAGATCCTCTTTGTCTTTTCCTGGACAGTGACAAATAGTCTTATAAGAGGTGTCCCTGCTTCCAGTTTTGCCCTTCTCCAAATCATTCTTCATGTTGCCTTCAAAGATGCCTTTCCAAAAACATGCTATTCTTCTGCTTAAAATCTGTCACCTGCCCTATAAAGACAGACTCCCTGCTATAGTCCATAAGATCCTTCCTGTTCTCTTCAAATTTTCCAGCTTTCCCTTGTTCTTCCACCCTCTTGCCTCCTGCATCCTTCCTCTTATGCATCAGCTACACTTAGCTCTTTGTCATTCCTCAAATGCGTTGTGTTATTTCTCATGCTGCTTTCTCCTCTTTGAGGATTCAACTCAATACATTTCTCCTAGAAGCCTTTTCAGGCTCTGTATCTCACTGGGTAGAATTGATTACTTTTTACTGTGTGCCCCTGTTATAACCTGTGAACGTCTTTAATGACATTTCTGCCACTTTTTTTTGTTTGTTTGTTTTTGAGATGGAGTTTCACCCTTGTTGCCCAGGCTGGAGTGCAATGGTGCAATCTCGGCTCACTTCAACTTCCGCCTTCCCGGTTCAAGCGATTCTCCTACCTCAGCCTCCTGAGTAGCTGGGATTACAGGAACCCACCACCATGCCCGGCTAATTTTTTGTATTTTTAGTAGAGGTGGGGTTTCATCCTGTTGGCCAGGCTGGTCTTCAACTCCTGACCTCAGGTGATCCACCTGCCTTGGCCTCCAAAAGTGCTGGGATTACAGGCGTGAGCCACCGGGCTCGGCCATTTCTGCCACTTTTTTGTGCCTCTTCATGTGTGTATCAGGTGCCATCTAGTAAATTATAAGTCCTTCAAGGTTGCAACTACATTTTATTCATCTTGGTACCCCTTGTGTCTGGACCAATCTTGGGGTTCAATCAGTGTGCAGGAGGGAATGGATCTGTGAATGAATAGTCCTAATCAAATTCTTTCTTCTTAATAAAGTCTTTCCTAGCTCGTCTGGGGCATTTGGTATCCATTCCCTTGTCTCAGCTCCTATGCACTTGTTTCTTTTTTTTTTTTTTTTTTTTTTTTTAATTTATTTATTATTATTATACTTTAAGTTGTAGGGTACATGTGCATAACGTGCAGGTTTGTTACATATGTATACTTGTGCCATGTTGCTGTGCTGCACCCATCAACTCGTCATTTACATCAGGTATAACTCCCAATGCAATCCCTCCCCCCTCCCCCCTCCCCATGATAGGCCCCGGTGTGTGATGTTCCCCTTCCTGAGTCCGAGTGATCTCATTGTTCAGTTCCCACCTATGAGTGAGAACATGCGGTGTTTGGTTTTCTGTTCTTGTGATAGTTTGCTAAGAATGATGGATTCCAGCTGCATCCATGTCCCTACAAAGGACTCAAACTCATCCTTTTTTATGGCTGCATAGTATTCCATGGTGTATATGTGCCACATTTTCTTAATCCAATCTGTCACTGATGGACATTTGGGTTGATTCCAAGTCTTTGCTATTGTGAATAGTGCTGCAATAAACATACGTGTGCATGTGTCTTTATAGCAGCATAATTTATAATCCTTTGGGTATATACCCAGTAATGGGATGGCTGGGTCATATGGTACATCTAGTTCTAGATCCTTGAGGAATCGCCATACTGTTTTCCATAATGGTTGAACTAGTTTACAATCCCACCAACAGTGTAAAAGTGTTCCTATTTCTCCACATCCTCTCCAGCACCTGTTGTTTCCTGACTTTTTAATGATTGCCATTCTAACTGGTGTGAGATGGTATCTCATGGTGGTTTTGATTTGCATTTCTCTGATGGCCAGTGATGATGAGCATTTTTTCATGTGTCTGTTGGCTGTATGAATGTCTTCTTTTGAGAAATGTCTGTTCATGTCCTTTGCCCACTTTTTGATGGGGTTGTTTGTTTTTTTCTTGTAAATTTGTTTGAGTTCTTTGTAGGTTCTGGATATTAGCCCTTTGTCAGATGAGTAGATTGCAAAAATTTTCTCCCATTCTGTAGGTTGCCTGTTCACTCTGATGGTAGTGTCTTTTGCTGTGCAGAAGCTCTTTAGTTTAATGAGATCCCATTTGTCAATTTTGGCTTTTGCTGCCGTTGCTTTTGGTGTTTTAGACATGAAATCTTTGCCCATGCCTATGTCCTGAATGGTACTACCTAGGTTTTCCTCTAGGATTTTTATGGTATTAGGTCTAACATTTAAGTCTCTAATCCATCTTGAATTAATTTTCGTATAAGGAGTAAGGAAAGGATCCAGTTTCAGCTTTCTACTTATGGCTAGCCAATTTTCCCAGCACCATTTATTAAATAGGGAGTCCTTTCCCCATTTCTTGTTTCTCTCAGGTTTGTCAAAGATCAAATGGCTGTAGATGTGTGGTATTATTTCTGAGGACTCTGTTCTGTTCCATTGGTCTATATCTCTGTTTTGGTACCAGTACCATGCTGTTTTGGTTACTGTAGCCTTGTAGTATAGTTTGAAGTCAGGTAGCGTGATGCCTCCAGCTTTGTTCTTTTGACTTAGGATTGTCTTGGAGATGCGGGCTCTTTTTTGGTTCCATATGAACTCAAAGTAGCACATGCAAAATGCCAAGTGGGTATTAAAGAAACAAGTGCCGTCAGAGGCACTTGTTTCTTTAATACCCACTTGGCATTTTGCATGTGCTACTTTGTTTAGTTGTAATTTGTATTATACCCTGCCTCTCCAGTTGAATTTCAACTTCTTCAGTATAGGGGATCATATCCTATTCTTTATGTCTACAATACTTTACAGCCATTCAACAAATATTTGTTGATGAAACAGCGTTAAATTACTTTTATATATGAAAATATTCTTTTAAGATGGATTATGACAATAGGTACCAGCCTTCCTCTACTCGGATGTCTCATATTGTACAACCCAGATGGCAACTATGTTTTCCTGGCTCTAAGAGGTCTAGTTGAGATTAGCTCAAATCTTATTCCTTGCCCTATAGCAGTCTAAAGCACACTCCTCCCCAATATACTTGCCAGTTCCCCGGGGGTTTTACATTCTCACTGTCTCCTTAGCCAGAAACAGTCTTGCTTTCTCAGCACATAGATTCTTAACACCCCTGCTTCTGTCATGCTGAGAATTGCAGCCCCTTCCTTAATTTCTTCCTTTCTAGGTACATTAAGTCAACGTATGTATGTTCTATACTTTATTAAAGATCAACTGAAGGGGAGGATACAGGAGGTACTTATATTACAGTTTCACATGGAACCTAATGATAGCAATAAGAAAAATCATACCTACTAAATATGAGGCACTGTTCTTTGTGATTTGTATGTTTTACCTTGGCTAATATTCAAACAACCTGCGAGGTAACTGGTGTGTTATCCTATTTTACTGAAGAAGAAACTGAGATAGACCCAAGCTTACGTCACTAGTTAGAGATAGAGCCAGGTTTCAGATCCATGCAGTCTGGCTCCAGATCTGTGCTCTTAGATGCAATAAGCATCTATTTTCTAGGAATAATCATCTCCATCCTCACCCCTAGGATATTTCACTTGAGGATTCTCCCTGCATCATGCTCTTGTCTTTCTCCATTCTCACTTCCCTTCCCTTTTCTGCCTCTTCCACTCCCCTGTCACACATATCTGTTTATCCATCCCCGTTAGTTCCAAAACACTTGGAGTTTCTTTCCTCTTACACTCTGTGCAGCTAATGGAGGTAGTTTCCTAAGCAAAAATCATATCTTTAGTGAGAGGAATCCTTATGCTACTTATTGAGATTATATAAATATATATGGAACCTACTTTTCCTTTTTAAAATCGTGTTGTTAAGCATTGTAGATACCTGGTTCTTAAAAGGTATTATCTGTGTAAATAATCTAGCGTTTTGATCGTAAGAGGTTGTTTTATACATTTAGTGATTTAGAGTCAGAAAATCTAGATTTAAATCCTAGCTCTACCCTTTACTAGTTACATAATATTGGGCAAGTCACTCATCTTTACTAAACCTCATTTTATGAATCTATAAAATGGAACTAAGAATACTCTATTCATCACACTGGTGAATTGAAAGTATCTATGAAGTGATGTATACGTAAGAACTACATAAATTATGAAACTTTGTTTTAATAGAGCCACAAAGTTCTCATAACTCCTCATTAATATATTGGAAACTCCTTCCACCTTCTAACCCCATTATATTGAAAAGATTCTAACTTTATCATCTGCTTAATTCATGGGATTGTAGAGGTCTGTGGATGCTGCATTTATTGTTTGAATTAACGAAACCAGCTTGACTGCTTTACTGTGGTTGCTATGGTTACCATGACTTTTTGGCCTTATTTCTTGAGGGTTGCTCGCCTTCTGTGTAGGAACTTACCCTTGTAGGTGTGCAGCTGACATCTAAGGCTTCATAAGACATTCTGTGTATATACATTGCGCATAGAGAAAATTGCAGGGTAGGCAACCATTTCAAGACCTGATGTCATTAGAGTCTCGGTTATGGATCCCAAGACCTGTGGGTCATGGTTCCAGGAATTCCTAAAGGAAAGCATATCCTGGAGGCAAACTCCCCAAATTTGGCTATTTAAATGTTCTTATATTGGAATAGGACCAGTTCTGCTTGATCTGGAAATTATTTTTTCTTATGTTTTCTTCATACTATCTCTCCTCGAGCTTATATAACTCTTTTATTCACTACAGTTAGGGAGTTACTATCTTTATTAATTTACAAATGATATTTATCTTGTCTTGTGTCTATCTCATAATCTTGGTAGTAAGAAGTTATAATTTCCCCACCCACTTCAAATTCTATCTTCCCTGGAATGTGTTATCTTTCCTACCTCCTACTGCTTCTCCTGGACACTTCCATAAGGCATTGAGCAGACAAGAATTGGGTAAATCTTCCCAGGGCTGAATATTTCCACATCTTACAAAGATACATTTTATCATACTTTTGTTTCTGAACCACTTCTGCATCATTATTGACTAAATTTATTTTAAGGTGGATTTGTCTGAGACCCCATGCAAAACAATGTAGCTAATGAGGAACCAAAAGAAGTTGGTACCTGTTTATCAGTGAGATCCCATGAGTCAGGCTACCGTGGTAACACTTTCTAAATTTCTAAAATGTACTGTAATTTAGATAAAGAGAAAAATAGTCCTTTGTAACTTTCTGTAAACTCATGTTTATACAGGGTGATCATTGGGTTGATGGCTATTTTCCACTTTAGATTACAAACTCATGAGAGCAAGGATTGTGGTTGGTTTCCATTTTTGTTCTATCCCTATTAACAGAGGGCTTGACACATAGTAGGCACTCAATACATTCATGTTGAATCAATGCATGACTTTATAATAATATAAAAATCAAAGAATTCTTTCCATACAACTTCTTATAATGTCCCTGTACATTTTTAAAAATATATAACCAGTAAGGATAAATTAAACAGCATATGAAAATATGTTGGAGTTTAGTGGAAAATGCTAAGTAAATACCAACTATTATTAGTACACATTAAATAGTACAAGAAACTGGCAAAGGCTGTCAATTTATGAAATAATAATGGGTAGTGCATTAAGTATGTGCTTTTACCTATAATGCTTATGTTTATTTCAAGCATAAAAACACTATTTGTCTCCCCTTGGGTATTGATGTCTTAAAATATGTTTTCTTGCAGTATTCTTTCTACCAGCAGTTGCATGAACAAAAAAAGTCAGAAAAATTCTTTAAAGTTCTCTATGATCGAATGAAGGCTGCTCAGAAAGAAATAAGATCAACAGTGACAGTTAATACCATAGATTTAGGTAGCAAAAAAAGGGATGATGACAATGAATTGATGACATCTGGTCCACGAATGAGAGGTAAAGAAGCATTTGAGTATTTGGGAGAACAGAGTGAGAGAAAAGAGGGGAATAGTGTTTAAATCTCATTAACATTTGTCATCTCTCTTCTCTTGGTTTAATTATCCCCACTGTGGCTCTGATCATCCATAAAGAATTTTGGTCATGGGTTGACCCTAAAACGGCTCTGCAGGACTAGACTTAAATGAGACATAATCAGTACAAAGCAACCAACGACATGAAAAATGTTTGATTTCACTGTTGCATGCATGGTAAAGAATAACTGCCCCAAATCTTTTAAGTTACCATGAAAATAAAACTTTAAAAACAGAAATTACCACACCAAACTCCAATGAAAGATTCTTGGTATTAGAATGACAAAATCATCCATGTATTAAATACAAATCATAAAGACACTAACATTTTGAAGTTTGTCACATTTTCCTACCTTCTTGAACATGAAACTCATATATATATGTTTATATATATGAATATATATATTATATATATCAGAAAGACATGAGTCCTTTTAAAATTTGCTAAGCATTGAGATCTTTTTTATGACCCACTGCAAATTTAACTTTTAAGTGGTATCTCAAATCCTTTTTGGAAATTGTTGCACCTTTTTTCAGATTATTTGTAATTCAGTTGTTAGAGAATTTGGGTACCTGGTTGTTTTTCTTTTTTTCTAAAAATTAGTGAAAGCAAATTGGCTCAGAAATATAAAAGTACTGCTTTGTTTTCAGTAAGAGATTCAACACTACATTTAAAAGAGGGAATGAAAGGGCAATTAACAGAAGCTTCTTCAGCAACATCCAAAGCATATTGTGTATACAGAAGAGAAATGGATCCAGAAATAGACATTATGTGCACAGGACCAGAAGCAGGAAACACTGAGGAAAAATCTGCAGAGGAAGTAACAATGAGTCCTGCAATTGCCATCATGCAGCCAATACTGAGATTTCTTCAGTTACTGTGTGAGAATCACAACCGGGAATTACAGGTATTTGTTCTGTTTTGTGTGAAAGCTGAGAATACAACCTATGTTTGTAAGTAATTAAATTCCAATAAAACCAACAAGTAGTTTTGGAGAGAGTTTTGGAAAGATAATCAATAAAAGCAATTGTCCTTTTCTGAAATGGGAAGAAACTTTGGTATCAGTGAAGAAAAGGAAGAAGAAAATCCTTTTATACAAAAAAAAAAAAAAAAAAATCAGCCTCATACAGTATCATCCTCATCAATATTTTTAGCCTCAAATATTTTTAGCCTCAGTGGGCATCCTCTTCCTAGTATTCTCTGGTAAGGTTATGTTGTTGAGAGAGATCATATTTGTCTCATCTATATCTTTCATGGTTTTATAGTCTTTAGGGGCTTTCATTATTTTCAAGCCAATTCATATTTCTCGAGTGAGAATACTGAGTATATTTGTATGTCTTCATTTGAAACAGAATTAACATAGAAGAGGATGTTTTTAACTAGAGTGAAGGTGGATACATTCAAAAATGAATGTAGTCAGTGTCTTATATCTTCTTTCCTGCATTTTCCTTTGTTAGATAGATGAACTTAGGAGTGCCTATGAATTTTGACTTTTGGCCACTTTTTTGCATTGTTTGTACACAGGCAGGCCAAGGCCAGAAACACTGCTTCTGGAGGGACAATACTGGATCAGTGCCCACGGGCATATCCTAACCCATTTCATCTGTCAGTGTAGGAAATAGACATATAGGGTATATAACACATTAGATAGTATCTGATTGAACAGTTTACTGATAGGAGTGTGGGATAAGTATAGAAAATACTACTTTTAAAATTGTCTTAAGAAGAATAAATGGTAGATATAAATTCAAATAAACACATTAAATAATAAATTAATAGAAATAAATACTAAATTGAAATATAAAACAAGTTTCCTTCCCAGCTTACCCTTTTACTAGGTTTACTCCCCAGAGAAAATCACTGTTAACAGGTGATTAATCTGGAGAACTTGACTGAATATTGTCAGGGTCTAGGTTTTTTCTTCTAGAAATTTTTATGCATGCATAAGCATGTTGATCTGTGCAGGTAAACATTTTTTAAAAATCATATTCTGTGGTATTCCGGCCAGGCGCGGTGGCTCACGCCTATAATCCCAGCACTTTGGGTGGCCGAGATGGGTGGATCACAAGGTCAGAAGATCAAGACCATCCTGGCTAACATGGTGAAACCCTGTCTCTACTAAAAAAATACAAAAAATTAGCTGGGCGTGGTGGTGGGCACCTGTAGTCCCAGCTAGTCTGGAGGCTGAGACAGCAGAATGGTGTGAACCCGGGAGGCGGAGCTTGCAGTGAGCCGAGCCGAGATCTTGCCACTGCACTCCAGCCTGGGTGACAGAGTGAGACTCCATCTCAAGAAAAAAAAAATCATATTTTATGGTATTCCTCAACTTACATTTTTCATTTAGTAATATCTGTTATTAGTCAATTACTTATTGCCAGGTTATGTTTATTGGTACATGTTGAAGTACCGAATTTTTATAGTTTTACAGTATTCTAATGTTTGGATATACTATTGTTTATTAAGCCAGTCACATTACCATAATTATGAGATGGTTTCTGGTGTTTGTATAACAAGCAGTATGCAGGGAACCTGTTGGTGTACTTGTGTACATATATCTAGAAAAGCTTTTTAGAAGTGGAGCTGTATCTTAACTGAAAATTTTGATAGATACTTCCAGGTGCCCTTCATAATGGTTATATCGTTTATAATCAATGAACAATGAAGTTGCACTGTTCATATGAGATTATTTATAATTGAAAATTTGCTTCTCTCCCTAATGAACTTCTTTCTACCTAGTTTTTTTTCTCTTTTTCCCACTTCTCATTACTTTTGTCCTCTGTGTGTAGTTTGATGATAATGACACTGAGAAATGTTTATTATGAACTATCTTGAGATATATATATAAAAAATATATATATACACACAAAGGCACAATATATTATATATTATATATAGTACATATATGTGTGTGTATATATGTATATGTGTGTGTGTGTGTGTGTATATATATATATAGATAGATAGAGAGTTGCTTGAGGAAAAACCTAAGGCCTAAGGGCCTTTCTCCCTCCTTAAATGGAGGACAATTTTAATAAATGCGAATAATTTTCTTACAAAGAAGAGTTAGAAAAGCGCACATATGGGGAGAACAACAAACAATCAGCACAGTGAATTTTTGTAACCCTTCAGGTTTATTTTCTTTTGCCTTCAGAACTTCTTGAGGAATCAAAACAACAAAACAAATTACAACCTTGTCTGTGAGACCCTTCAGTTTCTGGACTGCATTTGCGGAAGTACAACCGGTGGCCTGGGCCTGTTGGGTCTCTACATCAATGAGAAGAACGTAGCACTGGTCAACCAGACCCTGGAGAGCTTGACTGAGTATTGCCAGGGCCCCTGCCATGAAAATCAGGTAACAAGAAGTATTCATGACTAATTAGTAAAGGGATTAAGTTGGGGAAGGAGCCAATCTTTGTGTGCACTTGAAAGATCTTTCTTCTTGCTGTGCCAGACATTTTTACTTTCCTAAGAAAACATACAAAGACTGAATTATAGACGAGGAAATGCTATGCTGCATTTGTATATAATTTCATTGTAAAAACAATTCCCATGAAAATGTTCAAGATAAAAATCGACTTACTGAAAAAAGTGAAATATGTGTCATGACCACCACCCAGTTTTCATCTTTAGTGAACCTTTCCGGGATTTGTGGAATAAACTTTCTTTGGCTCTTTTGGCACCCCTACAAGGAGTAGTATATGTTGTTTCTTTTATATGCACAATACACTTGTGAATAGGTGTCATTATTCCTACTTTGCTGATGAATAGGCTCTAACTCAAAGATTAAGTGACTTTCCAGAGTTTCAGAGTGACAGAATCAGTAAGTTGTAGAGCCACTCTTACAACTAAGGATTTTTTATTCTGGGTCTAAATCGAGTGCTCTTTCGACTATATTACATTCTGGAGGGCACAGTTTCAAGTCTCGTTTCCAGAATGTTTGCCTCTAATTTTGTTTACTTGGATGTCAAGGACATATTATGGGAGTAGAAGGCAGGACACTTGGGTCAATTAAGGGAAGGGATGCCACCTGAAAGTTTGCCAGTTGACTGTATCACCTCCTCTCAGGCATCATGGAACTACCATCATAGGCATGGATCAGTCCAGAAGACAGAGTTTTCAAGTCATAAACATTTCTGGATATAAATATTAAAGAAGCCATTGAGAGCAAAAACAACAATGATTGACATAGAAAAATGTGAAAAAGAAATTTGCTTTTTTAAAAATTGCAATTTACATGAGATGTACACACACATGCACATGGTGTCTATGCACACACACATATATTTATGAACATATGCACACATATGTACATGCATAGTTGTATAAAATAAAAACAGGACAATTTTGGCATAAACAATTTGTTATGGAGGTATTTTCCCTTTCTGTACTGTACATATGAAATACCAAAAGAGTTTGTGGATTTTTCCCTGCATTTTTCTGGGTTATATTTCAGTCTCCCAGAGCAATGATACAAGAAAACCTAGATGTTGATTTAAAGTTAAGGAAAAGCATACAAATTCAAAGATTTGGTTTTGTTGTTGATAAAAACTTGTACATCTATAATAGAAAATAATTATACCATTTGTCTCTTCTGCTGTTTCCGGGAAAGCTTGTGAGAATGTTCCCCAGTTTTGGTCTCATAAGAGAATGGAAGTGAACTTTGAAAGTAATTTACTAAAACCAAATATGTTCTAAAAGTAAAAGCTAATTTTCAAATAACATGAACCTCACAAATACTTCCCCATTGCTCTGAAAATGTGTGGGAGGAAAGATTGCTGGCAAATTCTGGAGATGATCTGCAAAAAGATTCTCTTTAAGTTTGGCAAATATTTTAATGAGCAAAAGAACCTCAGGAAAGGTAGGAGATGGGTAGAAAACACCTTTCCTCTGTGTCAGAGGAATAAAAACTCCATTGTATGAAGGGAGAAATAAAGCCCATGCTGAAAAAGCAGTCATTTCGAAATTGTCTTGATTTTGTTCTTTCTCATTTAACTTGCCAGGATTTCAGTTTTTCATACCCCTTGACAAGGTGCTACATTGTTAACACATAGTCCTACAAATCTGGCTCACAAGTTCCTGATTTAAGACCTGTAACATTAAATTCAGAATCCCAGCACAGTTGATCTTAACCTTCAAAATGTGGATGTTTATCTCACAGGATGTTTCATAAATTTTCCCCAATGAAGATCCCTCATGTAAGTTTAAGAAATTCAGTAAATTTTTCCTTTGACCATCATTATTGACAGCATGTCCCCAGACATCAGGAGAGTCTCTATATTACTTGTCTTCGCTTCCACCTGGCATGGACAGCAGCATCTCTTGTCATCAGTTTAGCATTAAGTAGCAATCAATTTAAATTGCTTCATCGGTGCTGTAAAATTTGCCTACAAATCTCAGGTATGAGGGACACACGTCTTTCATAAATGGGAAAATTGTTTTATTGAGGATAATTCAGATCTTAAAATTCTGACCTTAAAGAACTCCTCCGTTGATTGGTATATTAAAGTTTATTGAATGAAAGGATATTTAACTTAACCAGTAGTCTCCGAAATTCTATAAACACAGTATATTTTAAAAGATATATGCTTCACGCAGTGTCTCTCTCAGTGTTCTGCATACAAGGCCATTTGATCAATACTAATCAATTAATTGCCAGACCCTATACAAAAGAATAAGTCAAATGCTCAAAGGCAAATCTTAGCTATTTTTTAAAGGTTAAAAATTAAGGTTTTTATGTTGCTTTATATCCTGTTAGTTCTGTGCTATTCTGTTGTGAATCAAATGCTGTTCTACAAATATTTTGTTTTCTAGACCTGTATCGCTACACATGAGTCTAATGGGATTGATATCATCATTGCTTTGATTCTGAATGACATAAACCCTCTTGGTAAATACCGAATGGATCTGGTGCTCCAGCTAAAGGTAGAGCGAATCCACTGTTCAGGCCAGAAAAGCTACAGTTTCTATAGTACAATCTTTAAGCAGCTCTTGTCAAAAGCTTACTATCATGTTTTCAACGAATCAATTGACAGAAAGGGATAGTGAAAGTACAATGCTTACTAAACTCCAGATGCAATGTGAAGTTAGCTTTGAGGTAATATTCCATGGCAAGGTCCTTTCCTGGAAGTTCTCCAAGCAGCCACTGTGTTTATGATTTCCCTTTTGCTTTTATTTTTATTTTTATTTTATTTTACTTGACTTTTTGAGATGGAGTCTAGCTCTGCTGCCTAAGCTGGAGTGCAGTGGCGCGATCCCAGCTCACTGCAACCTTCTCCTCCCAGGTTCAAGCAATTCTTCTGCCTCAGCTTCCCGAGTAGCTGGGATTACAGGTGCCTGCCACCACGCCCAGCTAATTTTTGTATTTTTAGTAGAGATAGAGTTTCACTGTGTTGGCCAGACTTGTCTGGAACTCCTGACTTCGTGATCCACCTGCCTCGGCCTCCCAAAGTGCTGGCATTACAAACATGAGCCATCGCACCCGGTCTAGTTTTTATTTTATATTTTTCATTATAGGGAGAAGCAAAAGGTGTTGATATATTTTTAAAACACATTGACCACAGAATTCCACCCAGAAAGTCACAAGGAATTAGACAAAGTCAAAGGAGTGCTGCATTTTAGTTTTATGGCTCTCTTCTTTCTAAAAGTTGTTCTCTTTTACATTAAAATATTATTTTTCCCCAAAATACTTTCAGTGATATCCATACTCTAAGAGATTTCTTTAATTTAAGCCTTGTACGCAGTTCCCAGCAGTTTCATTTATAAGAGCTCGGGAGCACAAATTAATATACACAATAAATTGTATAAAGCCCAAATGCTAAAGCATGATATTCAATTGAGATGAGCTAGTAAAGACCACATTATTGTGTTTAGGGTTAACGAGGAAAAAATAATCCTTGCTTAAATTACAATTTCTCTGTGAAGCCTGGTCTATCCAAGACTATAAAGAATGTATAATTAAATTTAACTTTGTTTGGGTAAATTTGTAGCCAAGAAGAATAGGAATGATATTTTTCTAATTCCGTTTCTAAATTTAGGTTTAGGTATTACAATGGAAAGTACATATGTTTATGTGAAGATTGTGCTAAAGGCTCTTAGTAAGCATGTGCTTCTTTATCTTTATTTTATTTTTTTGAGTTGGAGTCTCACTATGTTGCCCAGGCTGATATTGAACTCCTGGGCCCATGTGATCCTCCAGCATCCACCTCCTGATAAGCTGGGATTACAGGTGCATGCCACCACACCCAGCTTAACTGCTTCTTTAATAGAAGAGATGGGTTTGTATTTTTTCATGTTTTCAGTTGTAATATGTATAAGCTTCTGTTCTTTCTATTCATAGATTAGAAAGGTGATTCTTACGTAGATGTAGTTTTGTGCTTTGATTCATTACCATCATGCTTCAGTTAATGAAACCAGCCTGTGAGATAGTCAGCTTAAATTCAAGTTATTAGAAAAATTTTTGTTGTTTTATCTTAAATTCATCTTTAACCATAATTCATTAAGAAACAACATAGACAGGTCTTGATCTTTGGCTTTTAAAATCCTTCATTAGTCTAAAGACTATAACTTTAAATTTCTTTTGTAGTTAATTAAACTTAATGGGCAGAAATACTGAATGACTCATCCATGTAAAATAAAGTATAAGCATATAGATTATTTACAAATCAAAGCATGTGTAAAAAAATTAAGTGAGAAGGCATCACTTAACAGCACAAAGATATTATCAACTATTCAAATGAAAATGCTTTTTTAAAAAAAGTTATTTAAATTTTTGTTAATTTTAGTATGTACAATTGTTACCTTTTAAAAATATGACAGTTGGATAAGTCAAAATACCAAATATAGATTTGACTTGAAATATTTAAAGTATAGTCTTTTTTTTCTTAGTGAATGAGGTATGTGTACTTTTCTAAACAATCTTTGAGGCTTTGTACATGTTGTCCGATATAAGAACAATGTTTGTAAGACAGAATAATATATATTAGAAATTTAAGGGATTTCCATGCATAGGGTACTTTAAATAATAAATTATCTTTAACATTAGAAAGATATCATATTAATAATTATTAAGGTTTTATTTTATGTCATTCATTCCTGAATTTAATTGCTGAATCATCCCTAATTTTAAGTATACTTAGCTTTATATACTCATTTAGTACGAGATTCTATTACTTTTTGATATTTGGTGTCCTTTTTATTTTCATTTGCAAAACTGACCTGTAAATATGAAGTGCTTCATTTGTAAATAGGTAAAGATTTCTATTTTGTTTTGTTTTTAAAGAATGTGGCTTCTTTAAGAAGAAACTCCTGCACTAACACTGATATTTCCATTTGATTTTGTGGTATTTATAGACTCTTGTACTATCAATTTGATTCATATTTCATTAGGCCGTTTATAAGATTTCTATTCTTCTGACATAATATGGAAAAGAAGATTGGCTAGAAAAAATACCATATTGCCAATAGCATTCTGAAATTGGATGTATTTTTAAGCTATCATGTATTGGGCCTGCTGAGGGAAGGTTCATTAGGTAACACTGTCAGTGTTGCCAAGGTTTTAGCTTTGAATTCCATGATCTGTTCAGATTATTCCTAGGATTTAAGCTCTCCATTAATCCTAGAACCTTACTCTTTTAGGTATGTTATTTATGTGGGATACTAGATTGTTGAAGAGAATTTTAGGATTGGTTCAAGTCTGCAAAATATGAAAATGGAGCAGAAAAGGATAATACTCCCTTTCCCCCAAAATACTAAAGTCTTTTCATAATGAGTCAGTGACATTAGTGTCAATCATCATCTTCATCATTGTCACTGTTATTGGTCACTTAAAATGATTTTTAGGCTATACCTCTTGGCAGGGGGGTGGAAATAGTTGGATAGAATTTGGTGTTAAAACTACCCAGGAGAATTAATTTGCACAACCTTAACAAAATTTGTATGATCGTTATTTATTTAGACCAAATACAATTCATTTTAATTTTCATCCTATGATATGTTAACTTTGAGTCACTTAGAAGCATCTTAGAGCCATGTTAACTCCAATTCTTTTGTACTTCTATCAAAGATTGTGTGTGGAGGTTAAGATTGTTATCTAAATGAATATTATGAGCACACTGTAGAAGTAAATCCTGGATATTTAATTTCATATTGCAATTTGCCAAAATTCTATGCCAGCACTATTAAAAACACAGTATAACGTAACATCTTTCAAAATGTTTAGGATATTGTGCTTTCTTGGCTAAGATTTTCTGTAACTCTGAGTATCTATTTTGGATTATAAATTGTATCAGAAATATTTTTGATATCTGTAGGTAGAAATGGTTGAGATAATATATTGATAAAACAAATTAGAACACTTCAAAGACAACATAAGCTATTTTCATTTTCTGTTAAGCGAAAATAGAAGATATTCTTTCATAACCCAAAGGGAAACAAGTTGCATATCACCTGCCATATAGTGAGACTAGGAAGCCATTATCAATAAATTTATATTTCTAACACATGAATTTGTAATTTTATAGATTAATTCTAATTATTGCTCATATAGTTTTAGATTTCGATATGCTAATATGTATTAATATTTCATTTTAACAATTGTGCTAAATTCTTTAAATTGTATACCGTTTCTGTAAAATATGTTACTGATACCTGTTCACCTTGTTTTTTGAAATGCCTATTTAGGAAACAGTGAGGAAAAATATGATTATGTTTTAGTGCGATATATAGTAAATCAATTTTGCATTTGAAGTACCTTTTCACCAATATTTAAAATATCTCTTGTAACATAGGTCTCATGATTCATTAGTTATATTTTGTGTTGACAGTGAAGTAAAGTGTTCTATTTTAGAATGTTAACAAGACAAATGAAATTAGCAGTTTTAAATTTCGTTTGATTAAAAAAGAGGTCCTAGTAATCTCAACTAAACCAAATGCAGAGAAATCGTTAATCCATGAAATTGACTTTGCATGCACATTAACTCAAACTGTGTCTCTAGAACAATGCATCTAAACTTTTGCTGGCCATTATGGAAAGCAGACATGACAGCGAGAACGCAGAAAGAATTCTTTTTAACATGAGACCCAGAGAACTGGTAAGAAAACTTTTAGAAGCTTGGTTAATATTGAGTAACCTAAAAGGAACAAGTTTAGAGAATGCATGTCAGAAAAAAATGTTGATTGATTTTCATTGCTCTACTGAGACAAATGGAGCATCATGACCTACCATTTCCAATACCTCAGAAGGCCCTGTGTTGGCAAAGGCCTGTGTGATCTGGGCCTTATGACTTCAGTAGTTTTATCCACTCCAAGCGCTTTTCTTAGCCAACTTATCACACTATACTAAACTGTATGCAAATGTGTATTGCCAGAAAAAAAGTTGGCTTTAGTTTAATGGTGTATTGGAGCATATGAGGAAGGGATGTAAAAAAAAAAATGTTTGTACTCTTCAAAAATTTTATTTATACCTCTTTCTGAAAAATAAAATAAAATTAGTTTTTTTTTGTAGTTGTTCTTGTCAGTGATATGTTGTACAATGCTTGGCCTCAAGGAAACTGTGCAGACTCTAGTAGAGATTCCACAGAGATCATTAGTGTGTCTTCCTATTGTAGAAGTTATCTTTTCCTTTTCACTCATGGCATGCACATTATGAAATAATGCAGGTGTATTTTAAAAGCATTGGGTTCCAAAAGCATTGAGAACATACTCACATAATATAGCTCAGTGCCCTGGTGATTAAGCTCCACTCACATCAGGGCCGTTGTTGGTGCTATGGGCATCTCCTATGAAAGCCTGGCACAACACTCTTTTGCTATCACTTTGTTAGTAAAGAATGGAGTCATGGAGGTCAGGCAAAAAGAGAGATAAAGTGAAGTTTGATTTAATATATATTTAATGAGAGCCCAGTGTCTATCTGCAAGCAGTGAGTTACAAGGACCAACACATTTCCTATCCTATGGTTAAATGTGGCAGTGAATTATATTATTTATTCAACAATGGCACTGTGCAATAGCCCTTTGAAAATACTAGTTCCTCTGTGGACAACACCTTTATCCTGTCATCCCCTTCCTCCTTGTGGCCCACCCTCCACCTCTTGCTTGAGTATATGCCCCTGCTCTGCACTTCCTTAGAAACATACATAGCCCTGGAATAGGACTGACAGCACCCCACTGTGTTTGCCTCCTTCCTTGCTTGTCCCACTGGACAGTAAATTCCTTGAGGGTACTCTCTCCTATCCACTGTTGGGAACCTCAGTTCCCAGGGCAATTTCTAGCACCATGTCTGCCTGTTACTTAGTGGGCACTTAGTAAATAATGGATGTTTACTGGGGTTCTCGATTCTCCTAATTCTTGGGAACTTTGACACTATAAACATTCAAATTTCAAACAAAAATTTCGAAGGAAAAGGGGAATATTGTAGGAAAATACTTTCATGTTCATTGAAATAAAGATGGTTTCCAAGGCCATTTTCATTTAGAGTCCTTTTATACTTTTGAGGCTCATGAAGCTGCCCAATTGTTAATTAAACCTCATAAACAATGTAAAGCGGATGTTGTTTCTGGCATTTCAGTCTTCTTTTTTTTTTTCGATAGGTGGATGTGATGAAGAATGCCTACAACCAAGGATTGGAATGTGACCATGGGGATGACGAGGGTGGAGATGATGGTGTTTCTCCAAAAGATGTTGGACACAATATCTATATTCTGGCCCATCAGGTGTCACATTTTATATCTTTACATTATTTTGCTCATTCTATCAATCGTGTTTTGTATCCATGGCTTGTTGCCATATTTTCAAGTTCTGGTCCCTTCATTTATTCAGCACTTACACCTAGGTTTGGGCTAAAGAGAGAATGCCCAAAATGCCTGACTATGCACCCCAAGGTATGCTAGGGGACAGTCCACAAGAAAACAGTTCTTGGTACCCAAAACTATTGGGCCAGAAGGGAGGAGAATTCCCATGTCAGCCTGAGCCATGGATAAACCATGGCAACAAATGAGGGTCCTGAAGGAGAGGGGAAGAGAGGCTACTGCGGAGACAGAGTATGAAGTGAGGGGGTGCATTCAGTCCTAATCAGGACGAATTTGGCAGGTAGTCTCTGGCCTCCTTGAATTGTAGGTTGACGTACTTTCTGTAGAAGCCATAAACTGGCAACCTCTGATTGGAAGTGTGAGTCTAAACTTTAAATTCTTTTGAAGGAACTGTTTCCATTTTATAACTTTAAAAAACAGGTGCCTGATGAGTACTATTTATAAATTTAATACCATTAACATGAAGATCAACATTAAATTGGCATCTCTGCAAATTTGTTTAGAAGGTAAACATTTTAAATGTACATTTGCCAATTTGATTTTGTCTATGATAGCTCCTTTGTTTTTACAAAATGAAGTTCAAACTTTAGAGACTTGCTCTTTCTTTCTCATCATTTTCTCCCATTGGCGATCATTCCCTTCTGTTTCCCTGTACGTTTTATCAGTTGATTGAATAAACATCAATAGATATAAAGTCAGATTCTCAGAAGATTTATTTTGAAGGTTGCTCTTTAGACATTTCTTATGCCCTTTTCTACCCTTTCTATAAATGTCTAATATATGTGAACTTGACTATAATTGTTACAAAACCTTCCAGGAGGGAGTCAGATTCTGAAAGATACTAACAAAAGACACCACTATTGTTTTATAATATATCTGGCTCATTGAGAAGATTTTAAGGTCTCTCATAGTGTATCAAAATGCCTATGTAGAACAGAAAGTGGTAAGGGCAGACGAGTTTTAGCTGGACAGATGAGCATTTTAGCTGCTGAGCAACTGAAAGCTAGGATGATGGACAAGTTGAAGGAAGCAGAAAGTGGAGATTTAGGATGTGGAAAAGGTGTCATTTTAGAGAGAAAGAGAAGTCAAGTGACACAAAGTGAGTCAGTCTAGCAAAGGAATGACTAGAGATTGAATGTGAGTAGAAAGAAAAAAATCCCAGGCTGAGAATTAAAATCACATTTGCTATAGAATGAACACAGAAACATGCTGAGACATATGTGTACAGGGTCAAGAAGTTACTTTAGAGGCTGTAGCACTGTGGAGGGAAGGAGGCAAGGAAGATGAGCAAGGTCAAAAAGGCAAGGTCAAAATGAGCAGTAGTAAGTTTCAGAAGAAAGTAGGGAAGTAGAGCCACCTCTGTTTTCTTGACTGCAAGATAGTCTTGCTGTGTGTGGGGGAGGTTGTCTTCTTGCACGAGTGAGCAGCTGTGAATAAGATCTGACTGTGTAGCTGTTAGGTGGGGAATGAACAACCAGACCAGCTAAGCTTGCCCTGGAGCCAGCAGAGTGACAGACTGACCAGCAGACAATAAATGAACCACCTCACATCCATTAAGAAGTTTAAAAAAGCAATCTCAGATGACCAGTATCTTAGGAGTAACAGTGAACATGTCAAGGTAAAGAAAAGACTTATGTTAGGTCACTTCAGTTTGAAGCAGACCAAGCATAAGAGTAGAGGATGCAGGCCAGGTGCAGTGGCTCACACCTGTAATCCCAGCACTTTGGGAGGCTGAGGTAGGTGGATCACTTGAAGTCAAGAGTTCGAGACCAGCCTGGCTAACATGGCGAAACCTCATCTCTACTAAAAATACAAAAATGAGTTGGGTGTGGTGGCGCATGACTGTAATCCAAGCTACTTGAGTGGCTGAGGCACGAGAATTACTTGAACCTGGAAGGTGGAGGTTGCAGTGAGCCGAGATTGCTCCACTGTGCTCCAGTGGGCAACAGAGTAAGACTCTGTCTCAGAACAAACAAACAACAACAACAACAACGCAAAAAACCAGAGTACAGAATACAAATTTTTAAAAGGACATTGTTACATGCTGAGAAGAGTGGACAAAGAGGGTAAAGAATGCAAGCACTGCTCAGAGATGGAAAGATGATAGAAAAAATAAAGCAACCTATATATGAAATAAATTCAAAATGAAGATGGCATAAAGGCCAGTTATTTCAATGAATTTGAGTTTATTACAGTGCTTGAAGAGGAGAATAGACATATGCAAAGAGGATGGTGGAATTGTCCAAAAAGTGGAAATTTAGAAGTGGTAAAAAAAAATGTTACAAGGGGTTAAAACAACTTGTTGAAGAGAAATCAATGATATGAAAATGATTGGGGTGGATATATTGAGATTTTTTTTTAACTTCCCAGAAGAAAAATGTTGGAAAAGCAATGATTTGTAGAGCAATGAAAGTCCAATACAGAAGTACAGAAACAAAGCCAGGCCTCTAGAAGAGAGAGAACAAACATCAAAACGAAAGAGAATAAAGAGAAAAGGAGATTCTGAATTGCTGAATACTTTAAGCCTTGTGATTACACTGTAAAAGATTAAATATTAAATAAGAGTCCACATGAGTCCCTGTTAGAACCCAAAAAGGGCACAAGTATGGAAGGAAAGTAGGCCAGTTGTATGTAACTGACAGTGTAGAGTTAAGCAATTGCTTGCTTATTCTTTTATAGTGACACAAGGAGTGATTTTCTTGCCACCATATAAATGTATTATTTATGGGTTAACCCCTTCACCAATTTTCCATGAAAAATTATGAGCTTTTACTCACAGAAGGGAGACCAGTGTGCTCTGCTGATCTTTCTGCAAGTGACTCCTTGGCTTTCTCTAGGCTAGGATGTCATATTTGGTTTCTTAGGAGGCCAATCTCTAAGATTGTTGCCAAGTTCCTCATAAATCTATTGTGCTCCACAAACTCACAAGGACTGGTTGGTTGTAAGCACTGCTTCAGAAGTGGCCATGTAGCTGTGCTATAGGGATTTGGTAGAGTCCAGTTTCCACTGTTTTCGTTGTGGATATGCAATCACTGGGCTCCTGCAGGCAAATAACTGTGCAAATTGGTTTCTGGCTTTGCACAGTTCAGTACTTCCAAAACCAAGATGCAACTTCCTCTTTGTTTTACTATAATCGTCTTTTGTGCAGACAGTTTATTCTGGTGCTCTCAGACTTTCAATTTTTGTTGTTGTTCTTTTCATGGTAGTAAGGTAGTTCTGCTTTTTCTGCCGTGACATCCCTTTTGGCCTTTCCTGTGGTTGGTGTTACAAGAAACAAATAATGCTTCTTGTAAGTGTCTTGTCTGATCTACATAAAACTATAAATACCTCAAAAAGGGAATTTCTTAACTTCTAATACTATAGTGTTGTGCAGAGAATTTCCTTAAAATCCAACTAATTGTACTTTTTGACTTTCTATCTTCTGCATATTTTCCTTAAGCCTCTGCCCCATCTGTCTGCTTTACTCTTGGTCTTTTACATTCTTTTCTTGCTTTCTATAGAAACAGTCTCTACACACAGTCCAGAGCACTGTTCAGTACTTTGTGTATGTCCAGTATATATTAAACCATATTGTTTCATTCTCTCCTGAAGCAATTACTGTTCTTCTGTCTGAGACCCTGCATTTAATGCCTACCTGAAGTAAGAAGCATATGGAGAAATGTTATATGCTTTTCAGGTTGGGGAGAAGTATTAGATAGCAAACTGTAGGAAGCAAAAATAACTCCTGGATCATAAGGCAAGAGAGAATGGGTCACTCTGATTGGTTATATTTAATTCTTTTCAAAATGCAGGCTTGAAAATTTTTCATGAGCATTTTCCTATATCACTAAATGGTCTTTGAAAACATAATTTTAATGCTACATAATTGTTCCTCATTTGAATATACCATGATTTGTGTAATCACTCCTTATTGTTAGACATTTAGGTTTGTAATGTATTTGATATTATAAATTATGCCATGATTGACATCCTCATACATTAATCTTTGTCTGCCACACTGATTATTTCTCTAGGATAAATTCCAAGAAGCTTAATTACTGGGTCACAGGGTAGTAACTATTTTATGGTTCCTGATGCATACTGTAAAATTGTTTTCCACAGTTTATTATGGTACTTCTCTTACTGAATCCTAAAATTATTACCATTTTAAAAAATACTGGCCACACTGATAGTATTTGGAACAACAATGTTTGCTGAATGAATTAACATATGATAGATGAAAGGAGAATCGCATTTTGATTTATATCTTTTGGATTACTGGTAAAATGGGCTATCTTTTAATATTTTCTTTGGTTATTTGTATTTCTTCTGTGAATTACTTGAAAGTATATTTATCTCTTATTTTATAAGGTTCATTTTCCTTAATGAAGTTTAATTAGGGATAATAACTTTTTGTCAGTCATATTAGTTAGATGTACTTCTTTCTGATTTACTGGCTTTTATGTTTTCATAATAGTTTTCTTTCAGCACCTCGAGATCATTTAAACACTCACCTAGATTTTCTTTTGGTGTATAATGAATTCAGGTTTTGTATGTAATTATATAATCTTTCCATGTCATAATGCAAAAATAATAAGGAGGAAAGCTCTGATGCTTCATCTATAAAGACATATTCCAAAATTTAGTGTGACAGCAATCCATGAGGGCAGGATTTGCAGGAATTTTAGGAGGGTGCTGTAGAGCGTGGGTCACAAAGAAAGCTTTAGTAGAAGAGATTAGGGCCAAAATCTAGCCACCTTCAGGGCCAGACAGGGTATGTGAATGAGTGATCTAGGGGCTGATGAGGTTGGGACAGTCTGATGTTCCTCTTCCAAAGCAGGGAGCCGTTACTCACTTCTGCTGACTTGCCAACTGGGCTCGCAGGCCCTCGATTTCCACTTGTTCCAGTATTTCAAAAGAAGCCTATATTTTGAAATTTTGTAAAAATCTGGAATCTCCTAACTTTTAAAAGTTGGCAGGTCATTCAGGATTTTTACAAACACCAAACAGGCCAAAGAAAACTCAGCAGCAAGCTGAATGCGGCCCTTGATCCATCAGTTTACCACTGTGGAGTAAAGGATTTACATTTCTCGTTGTTTCTTTCATTGAGTTTCATAGATGCATTGAGTGCTTACTAGATGCCAAGCACTGTGCCTAGGAGTGCAGTGGTAAAGAAGATCCACAACAGATCAGCTCTCAGGGAATTTGCATTCTGGCTGGGAGCAGTGAAGAGTAGACAATGAACCAGAAGGATGCCAGATGGTCATATAAGCTATGCAGTGAATAAGAATAGATCATGGTGAAAGACAGTTACTAGAGGCTATTAGAGATTGGTTGATCTGGAGGGTTTTCTGAGGAGCAATTTAAATTAGATCTAAGTCAAAAATCAAAAGCCAGCAGGATACCATGGGGGTGGGGGGGTTTGCAGGGCAACATCCCAGTGGCTTGAAAGTGGCAATGAGCTTGGCATATTTAAAGGAGCAAAAGAAGGCCTGGGTAGCTTGACACTTCCCCCAGCCAGCTATTAGTACTTGAATATTATACTAATCACCTGCAGTTCACCTCAGGCTTATTTATTGTAAGATACTTTCAACAACATTTATTGAACACCTCTTATGTCAGGCATTGTGCTAGTTTCTAAGATGGAAAGATGACTAAAACTGCAATCAAGAAGCTCACAATGAAGTGTATATAAAAGGAAGAGCGAGAGAGATAAATCATTATAGTTGAATGTGCATGTCTTAACATGGAGGTTATGTACAAGCTGTACTTCCCCTAGGAGTCAAGAGAGCTTCCTGGAAGAGGTGACATTTGAACTAAATCTTGAAAGAGAGGAATGGAGGAAGACAGTCCAGGCAGGCAGAAGAACTTCTGCAAAAAGGAGCCAGAAATATTTTAGGGAGAGAAACGTCTTTTGGTCATATTAGTAGGGATCTTGTGTGGTATCTACATATGTTTTTATGTGAAGTAAACTACAATAATTTGAATTATGTAAACATCTTTGATAACTGTAGTGACTCTGTAGGCACTTAACAAATGTTGCACAAATGCATGAATAATTGAAGGATGAATGAATGAGTGTCTAGGACATGATATACTCTAAAGCTTTGATATTTTATAGTTTAAGTTTTATAATTTAAAAAACTGAATAAAGATATTTTTCTGTTACTATCATTCCCATTATAAAAGTTAATGATAATTTCTGCCACTGGAGCACACATTTCTTGGGTACAGATACAATTAGCTTTTTTTTTTTTTCCATGTGAAGTACAGTGCCTAGAATATAGCAGACACTCTAGAAGAGTTTGAAGGAATAACTTCTGGCAAAAATGCTTGCATGCTGATAATATTTCTAGGTAATGCCTCCACTACATAAGATTAGTAGACTCCTACAAAGCTTCTAATAGCATGCTGGCAATCCATAATCTTATTCAACTGCTCTTGACTTTCTTTTTAGTTTTATACATTACTCTTTGCTGATATTGTTAGTAAACTCTGTATCAACAGACCCTATAATATCTTCTTTCTTGCTAGGCACTTTTCTTATTTTTGTTCATGATACCATCTTTCTGTTTTACTAATAGAATATCTCCTCCTATTGTTACAATTCATTTTAGTGTTACCTTCATACCCTTAAGATCCAAACTGAGACCTACCTAACCCATTTCCTAGATAAATTACAGCCAGCAACTATCTATTCTTTGTTTTGATTTCTTACATTTGTTATGTCCACCTAGAACCACATACTTACTTTTACACTAGGTTATGCTGTGTATCATCCTGGAATTGTTCTTTGTTTCACATATATCGGATCTGGCTACAAAATTAATAGTGGATCCACAAAATCTGGACACCCAGGAGGCCTTATTTTTACAAAAGAAACTTTCCACAAAGTATAATGGGGAAAAAATGCCTAGGTATTATAGAATAGATTTAAACTCTCTAATAGGCACTTCCGTATCTTTCACTGAGCAACTAAGAACCTTTGGGTTATGGCCATTTAAATGACCTCTCAAATTGATGGGTACAATAAAATGGGTACAATAAAAAATGCAATCTAGGAAATGGATTGAAATGGGACTCGCTAATTATTGGTTTGGTGTAAAGATCATGAAGTGGAAGCAATTATTTGTTTGCTTAACATTCCATGTTTGTTAGATATATATTTATTTCTGAGTGACATAATTATTAGAGCATCAGTCTGAATTCTAGCAATGTAAAATGCCATTGTTGTGTCTTCCACGCCTCCTTCTGCCTGCTTTGACTGTCCATTGAATTCAAAGTCTAATGGGAGAGCTGGAGATACCAGGCAAGGCTTTTATGATTAGTTTTTCCAGGAAAAGGAAAATGCGTAGCACTCCCTAGTATATTTCAGACCCTTGAATTTTTACCTTATCCCTAATCAAAGTCAATAACTCTTTCTTAACTTTGGGGGGGGGGAGGGAGGGGGGGGGGGGGGGGGGGGGAGAGAGAGAGAGAAAGAGAGAGAGAGAGAGAATGGTAGGAATGGCCGTGGCATTTTAAGGACAGGGATTCTTTATGACATGCTAAAGAAATTTTCTGGATTTCCTGATAGTCTTCATTAATCCACTTTTTTCTTTAAAAAGTCTGTTTCTAATAACTAACTACAATTGCTTGAGCTATATTCATTTTAAGGGATATGCATGTAAATTACTCCAAATAAAGTTTAATTTATACTGAAACCATATGAAGTATATCTATCACTCAGACTACTTACAGTGTTTTCCTTAGAGATTTATGCTCTTCACCTTTTTGCAGCTTCTATTTTCTTATGCTAATATGTAGTAATCAGCATTGCTTCATTTACTTTATTTGCAGATGCAGAAGGATGGTTTGTAATTGGATACATAACTTCCATCTCTAATATCTTTGAAGGGTTTTAAGTAACTTACCATTACTTCATCTTTATTATTGCTTGTAGTGCAGAACGTAGAAAACACAGCTGGGTTTCTCAACTCACAGAGGCACTTTTAGCTCAGTAATATGTTGGCTAGAATATTGTACCAAGAATATTATGCAAACAGCTTAGCTATTATTCCACCCCTGCACCCTGTATTTTCTCTGTGAGCTATTTACATCGCTTAACTTCTCTGGCTTCAGCCTTCTCATCTGTAAAAATATGATGGCTGTCAGTGAGCTGCATTTGCAAAGTAAACTTTCAGAGACTTATGCGCTCCAGAGAGTAGTTGGACTGTGATGGCTCTTTTACTGGATTCAATTATGTTTTAAATGATGTAACAATAACTAATCAGCTACTAGATAGTTATGTATTTATTTACATGTCATCAGTTATAAACAGAATTTGAGGTTGAATGAGAAGTGCGTGTGTATAATTAGCTTGTTAGAATACAAGATCAAAAGCCATGAGAAAGAAAGAGGATCTAAGTACACCAGAGGTCTTGACTAACATTCTTACAGTTTATCAGTGGTGGCTCTGAGCTTCTTGGTAACCAAGAGTATAATTGATACCTATAGTATTCATTAATGACCAACTTTTTACTGGCATTTAATTCAGAAAGGAGTTTATACAAGGATATAGTACAACACAGTGGACAGAACCATTCTGCAGAACACACTAGATGAAATAATGCACATAGCTGTCTTTTGGTCCTCAGAGACAATGATCAACACTTCTGATTTATTAGCAGGAGTGAATGTAATTAATCTTGAAGTGTGTTTAATCCAACAGCCATTATGAAAATAGATATTACATTCACTCTATAGACAGCCTTTGATAATGTAGGACTTTTCTAATATGTGAACTTAGTTGAAAAACAATAGACTTATCCTGCTTGCACAGGTATGTGAAAAGCCTGCTGCTCTCAGGTCTGGAGATAAAGTAGTGAGCAGAGACACCCAAATCCCTTTCCTCTGGGAGCTTACGTGCTAGCAGGGATGTCTCCCTCTTTGAGACCACATGATTCCTTTTGGGGCATGTGCTTTATAGATGCAGTTGTGGGATGGGTAGGGAATGCATGGGATATGGAAAGGAGGCATTGTCTCTTCCCCATGGAGTATACCTTTATTACGGGAGGGAGACACAAAAACAACCACATTGCATCAAGTCCTAGGAAAAATGTGTATCTGAGGTTCTCTGGGATCTCAGGTTAGGAGTGTGCTTGGGAAAGTGAGTGTGGCAGAGCGAGAGAGAGAGAGAGAGAGAGAGAGAGAGAGAGAGAGAGAGCACCAGAGGGAGCAAGAGGAACAGAGAGATATCGCTTTCCCTCTGTACTCCCTCATTTGATCATTTGCTCAGCATTCGTGCATGCAAACCTGCTTCTTTAAAAAAAACTCTAGCCCACTGGCTCATAACTTGCTGTCTTTTATAGCAAAAGTGCTCAAAAGATTGTATATAATTGCTGTCTCCTATTCCTCGCTTTCTATTCTCTCTCTAACCCATTTCTGCCAGGCTTTCATTTTCTCTGTGCCACCTAAACCACTCTTGGTGAGGCCACTAGTCACTGCTTCTTTGATCAATCTAAAGATTGCCCCCATTCCGCATCTTTTGTCCTGTCACTAACATTTGACACAGTTGGCCACTCTACTTTCTATGAAATATTCTTCACTTAGTTTTTGCCCAGCACAGTCTCCTGGTCTTTCTCTCTGCTTCACTGGCTTCTATTTCTTTCTCTGGCTTCTGTTAGAGGTGTTCTAGTCAGATCCATTCCATGGATCTCTGGTCTTCTTAATCGACGCTCACTCCCTGAATGTCACTTAGTCACATGACTTTAAACACCAGCTGTACCATGATAAATTCCAAATGTACATCTTCAGCGTGGGCCTGTCTTCTGAACACCAGACTGGTTCCTCCAACTGCTTGCTCAGGATCTGCATTTGGATGTCTTTTTAGGCATCTCACACTTAACATTATCCATAATAGAACTCTTGGTCCTCCCACCATGTGTACAACTCAGATACCCCAGACACTCAGACTCCATAGCCTCAGCTCCTTAGCATTCCTGTAGCCCAAGCCTGGGTGGATGTCCCTCTTGCGTGTGCCCATGGCACGCCATGCCTGCTGTTATCATAGAACATATATCACCAAATTCACATGGCCTATTGACTTGTCTCCTCCACCAGACTCCAAACTTCATAAAGGCAGGAGTTAGGTTTTACTCATGAATGTCACCCATTGCATAGTACTGTGTTTGATATAGTAAATACTTCTGATTCACTGAGTGAGAGAGTAAGTAAATGAGTGACTGTGATAGTCAGCAAGTGCTGTAGGTCAAGGGTTCCCAACCCCCAAACCCCAGACGGGTACCAGTCCGTGGCCTGTTAGGAACCGGGCCACACAGCAGGAGGTGAGTGGCAGGCAAGCAAGCGTGACCACCTGAGCTCTGCCTCCTGTTAGGTCAGTGGTGCTATTAGATTCTCATAAGAGCGTGAACCTTGTTGTGAACTGTACTGTGTGAGGGATCTAGGTTACATCCTCCTTATCTAATGCTTGGTGATCTGTCACTGTCTTCTGTTCACCCCCAGATGGGATCCTGTAGTTGCAGGAAAACAAGCTCAGGGCTCCCACTGATTCTATATTATGGTGAGTGTGTAACAATAGTAGAAATAACGTGCACAATAAGTATAATGTGCTTTAATCATCCCAAAACCATTCCCCCCCATGCCCCGGTCCATGGAAAAATTGCTTTCCACAAAACTGATCCCTGGTGCCAAAAAGGCTGGGGACTGCTGCTACAGATGGCTAGAAAGGAAACAGGTGAAATAGGTTAATATTGGCTGGAGTTACTGTATAAGGCTTTGTGGTGGGGCTTGCATTTTAGATGAATCTTATGGATTGATAAGATTTAGATAAACTGAGGAAAGCATTTTCATCATAGAGAAAATATGCACAGAGATGGGGGCAATATTCAGCATGCTGTGTGTGTGTATGTGACAGCCAGCTTCTCTGGGACCTTACATCAAGAAGAGAGAAAGCCGTGTGTTGCAACTGTGGGAGGTAGCTAGGGTGGGACACGTCCTATCGAATTCTGAAGGATTTTAAGTACCAAAAACTAATTACATAGAAATATTTATTGAAATGTGATATAGTATACATTTCTGCTAATTAATAGTTCCTTAGAGTACTTAGTTCTTTTTTTTTTTTTTTTTTTTGAGATGGAGTTTCACTCTTATTGACCAGGCTGGAGTGCAATGGTGTGATCTTGGCTCACTGCAACCTCTGCCTCCCCCGTTCAAGCAATTCTCCTGCCTCAGCCTCCCGAATAGCTGGGATTACAGGCGCACGTCACCACACCCGGCTAATTTTGTATTTTTAGTAGAGATGTGGTTTCTCCGTGTTGGTCAGGCTGGTCTCAAACTCCTGACCTCAGATGATCCACCCGCCTCAGCCTCCCTAAGTGCTGGGATTACAAGGCGTGAGCCACTGAGCCCGGCCAGAGTACTTAGTTCTTACTTCTGTTGCATAAAATAAATGAGACGGTAATGATTCTATAAAATGCTGAACAGAATAATGCAGAGACAAATAGCACAGAAGTCTGCTTTAGAAAATATCCACCAACCCCAAAGCAATGCTATAAGTTTTAAAATGATTATTTATTGATTGTACTTTTATTCATTTATAACCTGACATTATTATGCAAGTATTTGCAGATAAATCAATTATAAATAAACCCATGAGAAAATGTAATTAGTAAACACATAAGCCAATATAAAAATACTTACGTCAGAGCACTAAGTAATATTCTGTATATATGGGTTTATGTGTGTACTTGCATGTATCTGCATATAATATTTATTGATTAACTTATTTTTCCTGCTCAGACATAAATGAAGAAAGCTTAACCATAGCTCAGGCACCATGGATCACACCTGTAATCCCAGCACTTTGAGAGGCTGAGGCAGGTGGATCATTTGAGGTCAGGAGTTTGAGACCAGCCTGACCAACATGGTGAAACCCCATCTCTACTAAAAATACAAAAATCAACCAGGCATAGTGGCAGGCACCTGTAATCCCAGCTACTTGGGAGGCTAAGGCAGAAGAATTGCTTGAACCCGGGAGGCAGTGGTTACCGTGAGCTGGGATGGTGTCATTGCACTGCAGCCTGGGCGACAGAGCGAGACTCCGTTTCAAAAAAAAAAAAAAAAAAAAAAAGAAAGCTTAACTATATAGCTGACATTTACACTGAGGAAGTATGAGCTAGGACAGAATGTCAAGACAGAGAGAGCCAACTAATTCTCATTTAGTCAGTAGATCCAGTACTATAATATCAAAGTGGTGTATGGAAACAGTTTTTCCTGCCAGGCACAGGGGCTCATGCCTGTAATTCCAGCACTTTGAGAGGCTGAGGTGGGCAGATCACTTGAGGTCAGGAGTTCCAGACCAGCCTGGCCAACATGATGAAACAACGTCTCTGCTATTTTTACCAATGACGAAAACCACAATCACTTTTGCACCAACCTAAATCTACTCATCTGACAAAGGGCTAATATCCAGAACCTACAAAGAACTCAAACAAATTTACAAGAAAAAAACAAACAACCCCATCAAAAAGTGGGCAAAGGATATGAACAGACATTTCTCAAAAGAAGACATTCATACAGCCAACAGACACATGAAAAAATGCTCATCATCACTGGCCATCAGAGAAATGCAAATCAAAACCACAATGAGATACCATCTCACACCAGTTAGAATGGCGATCATTAAAAAGTCAGGAAACAACAGGTGCTGGAGAGGATGTGGAGAAATAGGAACACTTTTACACTGTTGGTGGGATTGTAAACTAGTTCAACCATTATGGAAAACAGTATGGCGATTCCTCAAGGATCTAGAACTAGATGTACCATATGACCCAGCCATCCCATTACTGGGTATATACCCAAAGGATTATAAATTATGCTGCTACAAAGACACATGCACACGTATGTTTATTGCAGCACTATTCACAATAGCAAAGACTTGGAATCAACCCAAATGTCCATCAGTGACAGATTGGATTAAGAAAATGTGGCACATATACACCATGGAATACTATGCAGCCATCAAAAAGGATGAGTTTGTGTCCTTTGTAGGAACATGGATGCAGCTGGAAACCATCATTCTTAGCAAACTATCACAAGAACAGAAAACCAAACACCGCATGTTCTCACTCATAGGTGGGAACTGAACAATGAGATCACTCGGACTCAGGAAGGGGAACATCACACACCGGGGCCTATCATGGGGAGGGGGGCGGGGGGAGGGATTGCATTGGGAGTTATACCTGATGTAAATGACGAGTTGATGGGTGCAGCACACCAACAGGGCACAAGTATACATATGTAACAAACCTGCACGTTATGCACATGTACCCTACAACTTAAAGTATAATAATAATAAATAAATTAAAAAAAAAAAAAGAAAAAAAAAATACAAAAATTAGTTTGGCATGGTGGCATGTGCCTGTAGTCCCACCTACTCAGGAAGCTGAGGCACGAGCAGTGAGCTGAGATCGCACCACTGCACTCCAGTCTGGGCTGCAGAGGAAGACTTTGTCTCAAAAAAAAAAAAAAAAAAAAAAAAAGTCAGCTTTCCTTGTGTAGTAACCCATGGAATCATGTAGGTATATGAGTCTTACTATTATGTGATGAGATTGCTCAGCTTTTCTGTTTTATGGCTGTTGGTGCATTTTGAGTTTCAGAATTATTTACAGAGCACAGCAAAGTGGCAGACCATTGTGACAAACTAATGCTGAAAGACAAATTGTTGAGCTAAAAAAAAAAAGTCAGGCTTCGGAAAGGGAAATAGTTACCCTTAGCCAGACCAAAAAAAAAAAAAAAAAAAAAAAAAAATCCCCTTCTATGTCACAACCAAGTGATTATTTGAAATTATAAGGTAGGGGAAAATTCTGAAAAGTCCCTTGTCAGGATTTATATTATTGACAAAATGTGATCGATTTTAGAAATATGAAATTAGCTGCTCTCAGAAAACTTCTAGAAATGTATCTCTATACATATATATGTAACTTTATATATGTGTGTGTGTATATGTATGTATGTATGTATGTATGTATGTATGTATCTATCTATCTATCTATCTATCTATCTATCTATGCTTTTCTGTTTCTTGTCCGCTGTGTGAGACCTGGAAACAATTTGCAGGTTTCTGTTACTATGCCAGGGATTTGCAAAGTATTACATAGCAAATATTTTAGGCTTTTCAGGTTATACTGTCTCTTTTGAAAATACTCAACTCTTTCATTCTAGAGCAAAACAGCCATAGACAATATGTAAACAAATAAGCCTGGCTGTGTTCAAATATCACTTTATTTTAAAAAACAGGTGGCACACTGAATTTGACCTAGGAGCTGTATGTAGTTGGCCAAACCCTTCTTTAGATTATTTTTATAATCTTCACAGTTGAGAAGTTTCCTGTGTCCCATATCGGAAATATCCTTGTAGAACTGAGTCATTTATTTTTAAATATTTTTCATGCTTATATTTATAGTGTTTAATTCACTTTGTATGTGAATGTAACTAGCACACATACCCACAGACAGAGTGACATACATGTAGAGGTTCTGACTGCATAAAAAAGAACACTCCAGAGGTTCTTTCTCTGATTGCTGCAGTTCTGTGATTTAAGCATTCTATGGACAGTGGAAGCCTGATCATAAATGAGAATTGACTAGCAATTGACAGGGCAGGCACATGTTCATTCAGTAGATTCAGAATAGGAATGAATCAAGTATGAACCAGGTGTGTGGATGAATCAAGTAGAACAGAGGCAGAAGAAGAAGAAATGAAGGCAGAAGTCATTGAAATGAGATAGATCTAGGCATCCAGTCAGAGGGCAAACTAAAGAACCCTAGCTGGGGGCAAAGGTAGTCTTCTGCTTCCATCTGATATACAACTTGGGGAACACTGTGTATTAGAGTTGAGCTCTAAAGCAGTGGTTCTCAAGTTGTAGTGCATTAAATTCTGGGACTCTGACCCCAGACACTCTGATTGAGAAGATCTGGAGTAGGGCCTGCAATTGCTTTTTACCATATATCCTGGATATTTTTATTCAAGTTGTCTGCAGACCACAGTTTCAAAAAAAGCTGCTCCAGACTTTTCACCTTCTCAGCTTCCTTCCCTATTTGTCTGATAGCCTGATCATCTGATCCAGAGACAGCCTCTTCTCATTTCCTTCCCTTCCTTCTCTTTTTGTGCTCTCCACCTTCCTGGTACCAACCTAAGCTGATTGTTACTAACTTCATTTCTGTTAACTCTCCTTCTCAGAAATTAAAGACATTAACCTCTGCCATTTATACACATGAAAATATATGTTGAAAAATAGCTTGCACCAAAACAAACGAGTAAAAACCACAACACTCTCCTCCATGGGCGTGCACTTCTTGTCCCCATAAGGCTATGTGAGAATCTGGAGTCTCTTACTGCTTTATATGCAAAGTCCCTAATGACCAAACAATAAGAAATGGCCAGAATAGCTAGGGTGCCGTAAGAGAGAGGACCAGGGGTGAGACACATGAGGGAGGCAGGGCCGGATCAGGAGGACATGCAGATCTTGCTAAGGGTTTTGGCCTATATCCCAGGAGCAAGGAGAATCCATCACCACTGCCCTTTCCTAAGTCCAAGAACCACTTCATCTCTAGCTGATTGAATGTCTGTGAATGCCTTAAGGTGAGAGAAAATGAAGTGAGAGTCTTGGATGGTTCTAGGTATAGAGCTGGCTGGTGGACAGATGATGTTGCATTTCGAAAGACTGGAGACAGAGGAGGCTCATGGTGAAATGGAAAGAGGAGCAGCTTAGTTCTAGACTTTTGGTATTTAAGGAACTGATGGGACACTGGGATGGAGGTGTACAATAGGCAGTTGGTTCTATGTCCTTGATTCTCAGGAAGGAGAGCCAGGCTAGGAACATAGATGTACGGAGACATTGGCATATAGATGCTGTTTGAACTTGCAGTTGTAGATGAGATTTCCTGGGAAAATCAATTGGAATGAGAGGAGTAAAAGATCAAGAGTTGAATCCTGAGAAATGGCAAACTTTAAAGGAAAGAAGGAGGAATTGAAACCCACAGAAATCGGTTGAAAATGAGAGGCCCGAGGGAATGTGATATCAAAGAAAGGGAGGAGAGAGATTCACAAAAGAAGGTGGGGCCAAAGGCCCTCAAGAACTCAATAAAGGAGGTGCAGCTATAAACTAGACCCATGGCTTTGGCCCCCAGCAGGTCACCAGCAGCCTTCTAACAACAATCTATTGATAGACGGGAAGTAAGGGACACAAACTGGACTGCAATGAACAGAGGACGCTGTGGGATTTACTACCTGCAAAGCAGCCACACGCCAGAATGCACAGTAGAGTCAGAGAAGCAGTGACTCAAAGCAGCTCAGCCAGAGTGTCCTCTTCAGATCCCTGTCTTAAGCGGAATGAGGGCAAAATATCAGTTATAAAACCCAGCACAGATTGTCTTGCTGTCACTGAGCAAGTGTGTTATTTGTTCCCTAAATAAACTGCAATTGCTCTTCAGCAGAAGTATGTGTACGTTTAAAATGTCCACCCTCCTAGATTTCCTGAGACTCCTCATATTTGTATTTGTTTCCCCTTAGCACAGCAGCATTGCCTAAAAGCAGTACCAGTAAAGGACTGATAGGAAATATTCACAGACTCCAGTTTGCAAATGCAGCTCTTTATCTACCAGACTAGGAATTTGTTTAGCTTGTATTGTGCCCACTCTGTGCGGTGCTTTGTAGTTCTCATCGGGGAAGGCCCGCTATGGGATCACAGCGACTGTGCTAATTAAATGTCAGTGGGTTTGGGAGCTGTGGCAAGGCCTTCACGCTCAGCTCACCAAGACCCAAGCAGGAGGGAGAGGCACGTCAGCCTTCCTGAAGCTCATTAGGGTAGGAAGTACTCAGACTCAGACAGCTTCAGTGTTCAGATCCGAAATGGATGCTGCAAGAGGGCTCACAAATGAGCTCCAAAAGGAATAAACAAACTCATGTCTATGTAGTTTTAACAGAAAACAATTTTTATTTGGGCAAGTTTTCCTTGAAAATGTTCCCCTCCATCACCCCTCATTTTATTAGCTGTATCATTGATTCTAGAAGTGTCTCATGTTTATCTTGTTTTTATCGTTGATCACGCCCTCATGTTTAACATTGACACAAACCAAGGGAGAACAAAGTAATAAACACACATATCAAGAAAATATCAATGCTTTGGGTGCAGTTGGTGACAGGCAACCAGGCCCTTTCTGGCTTCCCCTAGAGGGCCCTGACATTTTTCTTTCTTGGTTGTTCCGATCTGAGTGTGCTGCGTTGCAGGGAAACTGAGTCTTGATGTCATCAGCCTCTCCCTAAAATAACTCAGAGCCCCTTTTCTCCATGAGTGGCACAGTTCTCTAAGCGGCTACCAACTGGAAGGGCATTCACCAGGCCCCCTGTACCATCCTCACCCGGACAGCCTGGCAGAGCTGCTGACTCCTCTCCACTCGTACTGCCAGTGTCTTCCTGCTGCCATCTTCATTTTGTGCCTGGACAACTGCAGTTGCCTCCTGTCTCTGTCTCCGGTTAAGTCCCTCTTCAATCCACTCTCCACAGGGAAGCCAAAATGATTAATTTCACTAAAAGATCAGCTGCTCCTGTCTGTCTCCTCACCAAATATTTCCATAACTTCTGATAAAACAGAGTATGTACGTGCTCACCAGTATGCTCAGGCGACCCTTAGTGAGCATGCTCCTGGTTACTCTTATTTTTTTCTGTTATTTTAGTTCATATTTATCGAGCATAATACATACTTACTTCGTGTCAGGTGCCATGTCTCATCTAAATATCACCATAACTCTCTGAGGTAAATACTCATAAAGTTCTCTTAGGAACCTCACTTGCAGAAGAAGAAAGTGAAGCTTAGAGAAGCTAAATGATTTCCCTGTGGCTGTTCAGTTAACAAGGAGGATACAGTGGAGTTGAACCCAGGTCTGTCCAGAGCCCGCGATGCTAACCACTGTACAATCTCACCCTCTAGCCATGTCTGTGACTGCCCCTCTTCATTGCACCGTATGTTACAGAATCTGCCCATATCCTTCACTACCACCTGGTCCAAACGAGCACCATCTTTCACCTGGGTTATTTGCAGTAGGCTTCTGACTCTTCCTGCTTCTGTTCATCCATGCATTCTGTAGAGTCTTCTCTAACACAGTAGCAACAGTGAACCCTTAAAAATGTAACACAGATTATGTCACCTCTCTGCTCAACACTTCCACAGCAAAAGTCAACTCTTGTGTTGGCTTCACAAGTCTCCCAATATGACCTGGCCCTCTTCCCCATCTCCCCTCTCTCTCTGGCCACTTTCCTCTTTACTTATTCTGCTCAAGCCACACTGGCCTCCTGGCTGTGGCTTGGCATCAATAACCTACTTTGTGTCTATAAGTTTCTGTTTCATAATCCTGCTTTGTATCTAGAAGTTTCTGTTAAAATGGTCTCTAACCATTTGATTTAAAATGGCAACCTCCATCCCCCAGTGCTCATTACTTCCATCCTCTGCTTTATTTTCTCCTTAGCACTTGCACATTTTGATAGATGATATATTTGCTTCTGTCTCCTCCGCCAACAGAAAGTTAGCTCTAGGAAGGCAGGAGCTTTGGTCTGTTTTGTTCACTATTATAGCCCAGAAGCCTAGAGCATTATTTGTTATACATCAGAGGTTCATTAACAATTATAGAATTGTTACCGGAGGCTGGGCAAGGTGGCTCACACCTGTAATCCCAGCACTTTGGGAGGCCAAGGCAGGCAGATCATGAGGTCAGGAGTTCAAGACCAGCCTGACCTACAAGGTGAAACCCTGACTCTACTAAAAAGTACAAAAATTAGCCGGGCGTGGTGGCACGTGCCTGTAATCCCAGCAACTCGAGAGACTGAGGCAGGAGAATCGCTTGAACCCAGGAGGTAGAGGTTACAGTGAGCGGAGATCATGCCATTGCACTCCAGCCTGGGCGACACAGTGAGACTCTGTCTAAAAAACAAAACAACCAAACAAAAAAAAGAATTGTTACTAGAAAGGGGTCCTGATCCAGACCCCATTAGAGGGTTCTTGGACCTTGTGCAAGAAAGAATTTTGGGCAAGTCCATAGAGGAAAGTGGAAGCAAGTTTATTAAGAAAGTAATGGAATAAAGAATGGCTACTCCATAAACAGAGCAGCACCGAGGGCAGCTGGTTGGCTGTTTTAATGATTATTTCTTGATTATATCCTAAACAAGGGGTGGATTATTCATGAGTTTTCTAGGAAAGGGGTGGGAAATTCCTGGAACTGAAGGTTCCTCCCCTTTTTAGACCACGTAGGATAAGTTCCTGACATTGCCCTGGCATTTGTAAACTGTCATGGCACTGGTAGCAGTATCTTTAATCATGCTAATGCAATATAATTAGTGTATAATGAGCAGTAAGGACAACCAGAGGTCACTTTCATTGCCATCTTGGTTTTGGTGGGTTTTGGCCCGCTTCTTTACTGCAACCTGTTTTATCAGCAAGGTCTTTGTGACCTGTGCCTTGTGCTAACCTCCTATCTCATCCTGTGACTAAGAATGCCTAACCTCCTGGGAATGTAGCCCAGTAGATCTCAGTCTCATTTTATCCAGCCCCTATTTAAGATGGAGTCACTCTGGTTCAAATGCCTCTGAAAGAATGAACATACAAGGCATATATTAATTATTTAGCTCATGATGGCTTAGGTCATAGGAGAATTCTGTTTTAGTATTGACTGAGAGAAGTGGGTCTTTATGTTATGTTAATATTGCATATAAAGTACTTCATGTATCTGAAACTATTAATAACATCGTTTTACTTATAGATAATTCATGACCTCATTGTATAATCCCCAAGACACTTACAATGCAGGCAGTAACTGTTCATATATCTATATGTTTATGTTCAATACCCCTCTTTAAATGGCTTCTTTACCAGTTGGTTATATATTTCTTAAGAAAGGACAATAAGTTTTTCTAAATGAGTTTTTCTTTACATTTTCTCTTTCTTCCCTTCCTCTCCTTACTTTTCATGCCCTGTCTTTGTCTTTTCATTTGCAACCTGGGTCATTTAACTTCTGAATGACTAGATAACATTTAAAGGGTGTTGGGTGTCACAGAATGAACAAGTAACAAAATATGACTGCTCAAAATTCTTTGTCTCTTTTCAGTTTAATTCAACTGATCCGAATCCCTACTTAGAGTTGAAATTCACCTTGCCACCTCATTTCCTCCTTTATTAGGTTTGCCTTTGAAACGCAGAAGTTCATTTGAGCAGTAATTCTCTCACCTTTAAGAACCACTCTATCTCACAAAAGCTGACCTTTTTTATTATTTTTTTTAGCAGCTGTTGATTAGACAGTTAAACAGAGAGATAGCAATGGCATATTTCTCAGTCTGACATAACTCAGAAATAGAAAGCTGAAGAAACCTGAAGTTGAAATGCTTTCAAGCAATTGAGCTTAAAGTTCCTGAAAATTATCTCGTAGTGCTTCTTCTCAGCTCCCCACATTCCACCCCCGATTTTACATCTGGCTAATTTGCGCACTTCAGATTGGATTCCTGAGCGCACACTGGCAGTGTGAGAACTGTTGCGGAACTCATCATTATAATTTCAAGCCTCTAATTAACCCACTTTAAAGTGGCTTTGTCAAGACTATGAGCAACAGAAAAGCAATTGACTCATTCTTGGAATAGGTATATCATAGAGAAAAGTAGAATAGTAAGATTGTGCTCTTCACTAAGCCTCATTGGTTCAGGAACTTAAGGAGCATTAAGAGCACAGATCCTGCAGTAATTCTCTTTGGTATATTATTGCAGGTGTTGTTATTTCACAGTTAGGTAAATTAGACATAAAGAGGTCAAACGACTTGAACGTGCTACCACTGTGATAAAGCCAGAAATCATTTCTCAGTGTCGATCACAAGCCACCCCCATGCCCCACAGCAATTACTTTGAGAACAGGAACCCTCTAAGTTTTCCCAGTCAACCACAGGTACTATTTTAACATGGTCCAACATCTCAAAAAGATGACTTTCTTCACCTTTTGATGTTTGCCTTAAAAAAGTCCCCAGAAACAGTGAAAGAATCAGTATGCTTTTAAAAGATAAGTCATGCTATCATTCCCATTTTTCTTATTGTTGTATATAAGTGACTAGGAATTAAAACATTTCTGGCCAGACACGGTAGCTCAAGCCTGTAATCCCAGGACTTTGGGAGGCTGAGGCGGGCAGATCACAAGGTCAAGAGATCTCAAGACCATCCTGGCCAATATGGTGAAACCCCAACTCTACTAAACATACAAAAAATTAGCTGGTTGTGGTGGTACGTGCCTGTAGTCCCAGCTACTCAGGAGGCTGAGACAGGAGAATCGCTTGAACCTGGGAGGCGGAGGTTGCCGTGAGCCGAGATTGCGACACTGCACTCCAGCCTGGGTGATAGAGCAAGACTCTGTCTCAAAAATCAGACAAACAAACAAACAAACAAAACACCACTTTTCTCATATTTACATATAACATTGTAATTCATCATTTTCTAAAAACTCAATTTATTTCAGAAAATTAAACATATATGCCATTAAAATTGAACTAACAAATAAGCAAAAAATACTCTATGCCATCCTTCCATCCATCCGTCCATCCATCCCTCCATCCGTCCATCCATCTATCCATCCAGAAAGTATTTGTTAAACAACTCTTCTGTGCCAGACACTGTCCTAGATTATGAATACAACAGTAAACAAAACAAAATCCCTGTCCTTCTGTAAACTACATTCTAGGTGGAGGACATACTAAAATCAAATGAAGAATATTTCATACTTACATATTGTCTGAATTATCATGGAGAAAGATTCTTCTGTTCTGCTAGTGTTTCCCAAACCACACTTGAAATATGTAGGAGGGGACATGGATGGGAAATATCCAGCAAATTCATTTCTGGATGCTGGAAGAAGCAACTCAAGTAATATTACCTGGTCATCTCTGGATCTGAGGAAAGCATATTATTTCCTGTGTGGGAGTAGTGAGACCCAGAAATTTCAAAGACTTGTCTTTAGTTACATCAAAAAGAAATCAGGTTGAAGAGATGTCTCTTTTCCATCAGTTCTACATAACAAAAGCAAAAACTCCTAGTGTACCTAATTTCAGGGTTTCCCAGAAATCAGTTTCTATGTCTATCTGTGCTTTAGATAACCCCACTTCACATGTGGAATTAGTTTCTTTTCTTGCTTCCTCACCCTGAAATGTTTTAACTCTTTTGACTAGAACACTACCGTTATGATTACTTTAGAATATTTTTGGTGGAATACTGATTTCAGATAAGATGATCTACGTACACATTATTTTGTTTCATTTCATTTTAGTCATTCAGAAAATATTGATATATATTCTTACATGGATATCAAAACCAATTAAGAATTATACCTCATTAAATTTCGCATGAAAAATACAAAATAGTAAGCATTTTCCATTAAAGTGATGAATTATTTATAAAATCTTAAATCAGTAGTTTCTGAAGTATCAAAGTAGAAGTAGGAGAAGGTATAACCTGTTTTAGTTGAAAATGGAACTAAAGAATAAAATTTGCCTTAAATAACTGTAGGGAAAAATCTTGTTTTAGAAGATAAATTTTTTATCTCTTTTCATGAAAATAAACATATAAATTAATTCATAAACTAATATATTTCATATATATTACATATAATTATACAAACCTCCTGGGATTAAAGTAGTTTTTACTCTTTTAGTACATGTCTTAGTCCATTTTCTGTTGCTATAAGAGAGTACCTGAGACTGGGCAATTAATAAAGACAAGAGATTTATCTAGTAGCTGGGAAGTCCAAGATGCAGGCATCTGCATCTGGTCACCTTCTGGTGAGGGTCTCGTGCTGCATCATCACATGGTGGAGAAAGGAAAAGGAAGCAAGCATGTGCTACCATGGCAAAGCCCAAAGCAGCCTTTCTGCATAACCTCCTGCTCTCAAGATACCAAGTCCAGTCCCCTGAGAGCGCAAATACACTCACTTCCTCTGAAAATTAACCCAGTCCTCTCAGGAACAGCATTAATCCCTCTTAATGACCTAATCACTTCCCAAAAACCCGACCTGCCAAAATCACCACACTGGGGACAAAATTTCCAACACATGCACTCTGGATGACACGCTCCATGCAAAGCATTATGGAAATTCATGGGCCCAGAAATTAGAAGCCATGGGTGACAAATAAGCAATTGTTTAAAATTAAGTGGAGCATATTTTGTACTTCTGATCCTAATCTCAATTTTTTTGAAAATGTGTTCAGTGAATGTACTGCCATAGAGTATCTACATGTTAACATTTCTCCTGTATGCTTTTAAAGGAAAAAAAAAAAAACTTATTTAAAAACACTCGATTCTTTTATGTTTAAGTTTGGTTAAAAAAAAAAAAAACTGGTGGATTTTCACTCAAGAATCCAAATTGCTTATGGTGATAACATCTACTATCTATTAGAACAGTGGTTTACAAATGTTAGCAGGATTGAAATCACTTGGAGGACTTGTTAAAACAGATTGTGGGGTGCAGCAGGAGAGGGGTGTACTCCTTCGTAGTTTCTGATTTGGAAAGCTTGAGGTGGGGCCAGAGAACTTGCATTTCTTATATGCTTCCTGGTAATGCTGTTTAGCTGTCCCAGAAACCCCATTTTGAGAACCATTCTATTAGGATGAGTGTTAGCAATCTGTAGGAAGGTTAGCTCCATCAAACATCACAACACGTTATGCTTGATGATAAAATCATAGTACAAAGATATCATACTTACTAAAAACTGCCCTAAATCATTTTAAAGTGCATTTTTGTGTGTGTGTGGAACGTTTTCCTCCTTTTTTCTCTCCTGCTTTGCCCTGCTTCAAGGGTTGAGCTGTCGTGAATCATTTGTTTATTATTATCACTAAGGTCTTTTATCAATTTTACTATAGTTTAAGACAGACCCTAATGAGTAGGAGTCTAAATCATTTGAAATTAGGATATGTTTGCTTCATTTTTTAATTCTGACAAATTTCTTGTTATTTTGCACCTATCTCCGTCTTAGTTTGGCTACCATTATAAAGGAAATAACAAACTGATAGCTAAGAACCATAGTGGATTTTTAAAAAGATAATAGATAAATGTAACTTACAATATTCTTAAAACTCCTTGGGTGAAGGTTGTGTAGTGCAGAGTGATGCTGGTGGCATTCTAGAGTCGCTCCTTCAGTACTGCTGGGGAGGGGAGGGATCAGTTCCTTACTTTCCTACAGTGTGTGGGGTTTGTGTTGTGGTGTGTGTGTGTGTGTGTGTGTGTGTGTGTGTGTGTGTGTGTGTGTGATGAGAGAAAGCTGTCTTGAGAGCTCATGATTTCCCTTAGGTCTGTGGTCCTTTGTTCCGGTTGTCCATGAATCCTCCAGAGCTGTCTTGCAAGGTACTCGAGAGTTTGTGTTGTCTCTTCCCGAGGTTTGTCTGTATTCTTTGGAATGATCACCCCTGCTGTCCTTTCTGTCCACTGCCACATTTTCCTTCTGGCTGTGCTTTCTTTAAGGCTTTCTCTTTAGATTCTCAAAAACCTGCTTTGAAAGTTGAGAAACATGAACATTGCTTCTTTCTTTTTCCATTCCAGTTATATACCAAAATCGACTCAAGATGATATGGACAACTCTGTTTGACTAGGAACAAGGGTGTCTGGGAAAGAAAGAAGGACAAGGATTAACTTTCCAAGAACGACAGATTTGTTAGCTTTTCTAACTAATCCATTCCATTGTACTATTTGGTGGGGTATAAGGGCTTTCATCTGCTTCCCATGGCCCATCTCATACCCTTTCCCATTTTTCCTCCTGACTTTCCCCTCCCGCTCCACTCTAAGGTTCTCAACCCCTCCGGAAACTACTATCTCCTCTTTGAGAAAAGAGTGCATACAGCCCTTCATGTGTCTTCTGAATTGTTTAGCTTCAGATTATGCTGGATATTCCTGGTGGTTTCTGGCTGCCTCAATTCTGCTGACTAAAGTGGGGAGAATGTGCTCCTCCCTACTAGGAATTCCTGAAGCTGATCTTCTAAAGTGGTCTAAGTACCAAATATTCACTTGCCATAGAGCCATAGTGAATATTTTCTGACTGAGACCACACAGTTGAGTCTCATGTGGGAAAGCCTTTTCTTCTTTCTCACAGGACTCTGACCTTACTAACGGAGGAGTAATTCTGGCATCAGTATTTGGGAAGACCAGTTATTTTTTCTTTGGTCTGTGTTCTTTATGAAGGACCTCACAGTACTGCAAGGAACCCTGAGCAGATGGCACCATGCCCAAATGGATCCTGTCTTATCCCCAAATTCCGTATTTAAGAGAAAGGAAAAAAGAGATGAATAGAATCTCAGTTTATCTTGCCATAGTCGAGAGAAAAGTTCCTTGGTGGTTTTTATTAACTTCCTAGGGCTGCCATAACAAATATCCACAACTTGGAAGCTCGCAATGGCAGACATTTCTTGTCTCACGGTTCTGGAAGCTGAAAGTCCTAAGCCAAGGTGTTAGCAGGAACATGCTCTCTCTGAAGGCCGTCGAGGAGGATCCTTCCTTGCCTCTTTTCAGTGTCTGGTGTTTGCCAGAAGTTCTTGGCATATGTTGGCTTATATCACTCCAATATCTCCTGTGTCATTACATGGCATTCTCCTTTTGTGTCTAACTGTGCCCATATTTCCCTGTTCTTGTAAGGACTCTAGTCGTAGGATTAAGGCCCACCCTAATCCAGTGTGACCTCATTTAACTTCATCACAGCTGCAAACTCCTGTTTCTGAATAAGATCACATTCATAGGTACCAAGAGACAAGATTTGAACATGTGTATCTTTTTGGCTTGATTTGGACACAATTCAACCCACCACAGTATTCTGTGTTTGAACTCACACAGGCATTTAGTGTAGCTCCCAATTCCCTTCTAGTCCTCTTCTCATTGCCCATCCTCCATGGCTTGGCTCATGGGATCCCTCTCTCTATGCAGAACCACTTCCTCATGCCATTCTTTCTTCCTCCTTTCTACCTGGACATTTCATCCATTCTTTAAAACCTTTATCAGATGCACTTCTTACAGGGTTCCTTTCCTCATGCCACCAAATCTAATGTGATTCCTTGTAATTCTGCCCTCATTTTTCCTTGTATTAATTACATGTCTATCATTGTTTTAATTCCTCCAACTAGAAAGTCGGTTGCCTGAAAGAAGAAAATAAGTATTGCTCATCTCTATCATCCCACGGTAGCTAAAACCGTGCTTTGCACTTTACAGGGTCACAGAATCAGAGAAAAAAAAAAAAAGTAGATGTTTTGAAAACAAGAGGCTTCCATATTTTGCACACTAGAATAGGTAAAGCCTTAGTTTTTGCCCCCTTTTGCTGATTTTTCTCTGCTTCAAATAGGGGTAGTGTTTGGCATGAAGGCATTGTATTGTAATACAATCGCCTGAATATACAAGGCAATTATTCTGACTTCAGGCTCCAGCTCACTTTGTGATCTTGGGAAAGCCAATTGCTATGTCACAGTTTTACCAATTAATAAAATTGGAACTCACATAAAGAAAATACAGATGGAAAGTAGTAAGGAATAATTATTATTGAATGTCATTGAAGTATGGTTTCTTGACTTTTTTTCTCCATCCTTACTTGGACCCAAACTGAAATGAACATTAAAATCCTAGTGATAAGAAGATAAATGTGAAATGGATAATAAAGGATACCACTAAAAATAAAAAGCCCAAGTCTGTCATCTTTATTCCCTAATCTTGGATTCAAAAAATACATGGTGTTGCTCAAAGACCCTGCTGCAGGTTATATATGTTTATGTATAAGGTTTGCACTTATGTGTCTGTCTGTATTTTATGAATATATACATATACATGTTTTTATTCCTATTGAGTGATGCATCTGTATTTAAATTACAAATGTGTCATGATTGATAATGATATGCATGATTTTCCTTTTGTCTTCAACATATAATGAAAGAATCTCTTGGTAGTCTTTCCTGTGGGGAATGTCTTTATTTTTTCTTAAGGCTGACTATCCACCAATGCTTTGGATCCTCTCCTCACTAATCTGTAGGCATGCACTATATCTACCCATGTGTTCATTGCATTGTTATAAAACTTTAATATTATGATATGTAATAAATTATCTCAGGCCTAGTTTTTCTATTTGTAATAAGGACCTAATAAGTGTTCCTTGTTGCTAAAATTCTTTCGAAACTGCATACTAACTGGGTGGGCATCATTTGCGCACCATATATAAAACAATTGCTACCATTTTGGCTCATAAAGATTGTTGTGGAATACAAGTATTTCTAAGACCCAGAGATTTCCCCCCATGGCAAGTTCAGACTCTCATTATCATTAATATTGATTGTTGGTTGGCTTTCTGGAACATGTTTGTATAGTGACATCAGCTAATTTCAAGTCCTGTTGGGAGCATCTTTGTCAATAGTAAAGTTGGCTATCGTTAAGACAGCAGTCCTTGAATATCTTCATTAGCAGTTTTTCAGTTTTTAATTAGGTTCTAAATTAGATTTCTTATTGTTACAACTCTCCACAGATGTGCCATACTTGTGCAGAAACTTACCAGGTATTTTTACCTTTGGTTTCCAAAGCACATAATAGTAAATGGTGTGATTGCTGCTTTGGATGCTGGGGTTTTTTTCTTTTTTTTTTTTTAAGTCATATGAAAGGATACGTGGCATATAAAAGTGTGGAGGAGACAAATGTGGCTAAAGAGTCCATCACTAAGACAACCGAATATCTTTGGTTGGCAGTGCGTTCATTCTACAGAATATTTTAAATCAGATTGCATGTATAGGGGACTAAATCCTTTAAAAACTATTGAGCATATGTTAATTGGCTTCTAAGACATTGTATTGTGCTTTCAGTAAACTGCTAATTTGGACCAGGAAAGCTCTGTATTGGTATCAGTCATTTTTATGCATTTCACAATCATCAAGATATTCCTTAATTCTTTTGCATTTTGTCTATATAATAGGAACGCTATCCTTGCTTTATCATATAGGGTTCCATTCAACATTGATTTGGTACCCAATAAAAGTGGAACTCACATTAAAAAAACACAGATGAAAAGTACTAAGAAATAATTATTATTGAATGTCATCAAAGTGTAGTTTCTTGATTTTTTTTTACCTTGTCCTTACTTGGACCCAAACTGAAATGAACATTAAAATCCCAATGGTAAGAAGATAAATGTGAAATGGATAATAAAGGATGCCACTAAAAATGGTTATTTCCTTCCTCCAAATAGCTTATAATCTATCAGAATACATATGAGTACATAAATAACTATCAAACAAGAAAAAATATTAAAAATTTTTTTCTACAAATACTGGAATTTGTACCATTGTCTGATTTCTAATCAGATTTATTTGCCCTTCTTCTTTACAGAGGATGAAACAGAGAGATAATTCATTGAGGCTTAAGAGTTGTTGTCCACTTTAAATTTATGAATATATGTTACTAACTAGCCCATTTCTTCATTGATTTCAACAAATATTTATTGAGTCTATTTTATGTATCAAGTTCTGTTTTTGGCGCCGAGAACAAAGAGATGAGTAAGACCAGGCCCTTTATTTGAGGATGTCACAGACCACTGGAGAGAAATAATAGTTACTCAGATACAATATGAGAAATTTCATAATATAGATATGTGCAGGGCGCTATCAGAACACAGAACAGGGAGGAGCAAATAAGCCTCATTAGTCAAGACCCTCTATTACAAAGAATATGAAAGATTTCCAGGTAGAAAAAAACAGTGAAGTTTTCTCTGTTTTGTTTGTATTGTTCTTTTTCAATTATATATTTCAAATTTTCAAAGATATGTAAAGATGGCTTATCTAATCATGAATGAAAATATTGTTCTAATACTTTGAACATGTGAAGGGAGGCCTAGGTGGGTGTTTTTTTGTTTGTTTGTTTGTGTTTTTTTTTGAGTCCCTTTTAGAACGCCTCTTCTCTGCAATAAAACAAGACAAATGCAGAATCATGTCATTAAGTCAACAGGAGGAAGAGAGGCCCACAAATGTTTCTGTTAAGCAGGATATACTGTTTACTATTACATTAAATAACATTATTGGTTTCTTAAAATAACTGCAGCAATTTTTGACCCTATGAAGTGATCGTAAAGAAGTAAAAGTTTTTTAATAAATAAACTTAGCAGAAATTATTCAAATTACTATCTCACCTTGGGAGACTATCAGTTATGTAAGATTTAAAGAGTTCCAGTATTTAAGTATCTCTTTTTTATGTGTTGTTGACCTTACCCAACAAAACTATAGATCTCATTATTTACAACTCTCTTTATACTCCATGACTTTACCCAGGCAGCTGAATATTGCCGGAGAAAAACACACAAATATGGTTCCTGGCCTCCCTTTGTCCATAACATAAGGGAGACCCTTAAGGCTTCCTGGCAGTACTACTGTATTTCCAAGTCCATGTACTTTCACTAGCTATTTTATAGCTGCTTTTCATCAGTTATCCAACACCTCCTCTCTCGTCCTCATTATCAGCTTCCTACTGCACTGAGAAAAAAAGTAACCAGAAAAGAACTTCTCAGTGTTCCCATCATCACAACCACCCAACCTCCTGAATCTGTGCCCATATTCCCTGCTGTCTCTAAGGGTAAATTTATTCCTATCTAAGGCAAACCCCTTTACAAATGTTCTAGATCGTTCCACTCTCACCTAGTCAAGATGTTGCTCTAGTGAATAGTCCCTTTCAAAACCAAACAAACACGATGTTCTATTTTCCGTATTTAAAAAATCCACCTTTATCCCTGCCCTTTTATCTACCTGCCATCCTATTTCTTGGCTCTCCCTCACACCTGCAGTCCTCAAGAGTTGTTTCTACTCACTCTCCTTGTATATACCTCCTCGCCTCCCATTCTTTTTTAAACTCACTACAATTAAGCTTTGGTATCCACCACTTCCTAAAACTGCTGCTGTGAAGCTTTTCAGTGATTTCTGAGTTGCTAAACCAAATGACATTTCCCTGTCCTCATTTGGTTGGACTTACCTGCCGCATTTAACGCAGATAATCACTCCCTCCCTCTTGAAATTATTTCTTCCCTTGGCTGCAATACACCTGGCTGCGTGGGGTTTTGTTCCTACCTTGCTTAACCAACTTTCTTAGTCTAATTTGCTGGTGTCTTTTCTCTTACTAACCTATATTGGAGTTCCATGGAGCTCCTTTCTCTGTCTAAGCTCACTTTTAGGTGATCTCACTAAGGCTCATGATTTTAAGTATCAGCCATATACTGACGACCCCTCCATGCACAGCTCCAGCCCTGACTTCTGCCCAGAATTCCTGACAAACAAATCCAACAGCCCACTCCTCATCTAAAGCTTCACATGTCCACAACCAAAGTCCTGATTTTATCCTGCTAAATGTACTCCTCCTCCATTTTTTCTTAGTAAATGGCAAACAAATCCAATAGCCCACTCCTCATCTAAAGCTTCACATGTCCACAAAGTCCTGATTTTATCCTGCTAAATGTACTCCTCCTACATTTTTTCTTAGTAAATGACATTTCTAAACTATTAATTGATCAGGTCAATAACTTTGGAATCATCCTTAATTCTCTTTCTTTCATGCCCCAGATCCAATCAGTAAAGAAATCATGCCAGTTTTGCCTTCAAGAACTGGCCACTTCTTAAAACATGCTGAGGTACCTAAATGATTACAGTAATTTTATGCTTTCAAACTCATTGAGATTTTTAGAAACCCCTATAAGTCACAACAAGTTTCATGACTATGGTTTGTAGTAAAAATGTGTATAATTCAAATTTAGTTCAAAAAAACATAAATAGAAAATAGGAAATGGTTTTTTTGAGTGATTGATTAATGACCCTGAAAACCAATTCTGAAATAACAATTTTCAAAATGATTTGCTCTAGAGCAACATCAGTGTAATGAATATTTAGCTTACCAAATTATCACTTATAAGGATAATGTTCATTTGGTTTTCTAGGTTCTGAATTATTATTTAAAATTCATCTCCATGATTATAATCACAGTTTGTATTAAGATCTCATGAATCATAGGAAAACTTATCGCTCTATAATGTTGATAAAATACTGGCTCTACCATTTTCTAGCTATGTTATCACAAACAAGTTCCTCACACTCTCCGTGCTTCAGTTTCCTCATCTGTCAATGGCAATAATAAAGAGTGCCTACCACTGAATTTCTTAGTAGGTTCAAGTAAGATCATGTACTTGAAGTACTTAGAATTAGTACCTGGCATGGAGTTGGAGGCAGGCACTGTGCTAGGAATGAGAGAGTTCTGTGGTACAGTCTTTGTTAGTAGAAGCCCTCAGGAAATTCAAGCATTAATAGGATATTTGATAAGTGAAAGACATTGCAAGATTTCAGGAATTGCTCGAGACAACCATAAAAGAGACATCTGAAGGCAACATGTATTACTAATGTACACAGTGAGAGAACTAGCCAGCAAATGCTGTAGACATTCAAATGAGAGAGAAAGATGACTTCCACCACCAGCAGTTTAAAATAATTTATGGTGAAATTTTTGCTTTTTTAAATGCCCAATTTCAATGACAATAAAATCAAGATCTATACCCAGAAAACACTAATTTTGGCTTACAAACGTGCAGAAACATAGGACTTTATACCAACTACTAATGTAGAGCTTAGATAACATGCTATAAGAGAAACTCTTCTGAAATACAGATACCTATTTATGTGTGTGTAGGAAAAACACACATTTATATTGTCCCCACTACTCACTGATTTATTGCACTGTTGATCACTTTGTTTTTGTGTGTATGTAGTTTAAATTTACTATAGACAGTATCAATTACGTATCACTGGGAACATTTCTTCTTCCTGGTACAATCATATATTTACTGAAGACATAAAGTTAATCAACAAATATTAATGGCTGATCATTGTGATTTCATTATCTCTGCCTTTCAAATACAGACATGCTTTCCTGAAGTGTAACTAATTGTCCTTAACCCTAGGACTGTGAAGCTATGTGTACAAGTAGACAAAGTTATTTCAAAGTTCGACCCCAGGAAAGGGTAAAAAAGGACCTAAAACCTTTATCTTTTCCCCGCTCTAGTTGGCCCGCCACAATAAACTGTTGCAGCAGATGCTCAAACCAGGATCGGATCCAGATGAAGGAGATGAAGCCTTAAAGTATTATGCCAACCACACTGCACAGATTGAGGTAACCATCTATTATTTATTGAAAGGGACCAACTGTGAAAAGTTATGCTTACTTTCTATTTTAGACCATTTTCATATTTTTTTCTAGAGCAATGATGCAGAATTGAGTGGTTTAAACTGAAAAATGAATAGTAAAAGGATGAGTGAGGAGTGATGTATAGGAAAATGAGGTGTACATCTTTCGAAGTTGTCTTTTTACTAAGACTATATGTAAGATTTCTTTTGTAATTAATAGATTTTTTTAACCATAGAAGCAATTAATCATTGCAGAGCAATAGTGTTTGAGAGATGGTATTATTATAATAGAAGCCTTCATTCAGGAAAAGGTTTCTTTTTAAAAATTGTGGAAGGCTTATTAAAATAGAGATCTCCAACAATTCACAAGTGGAGTAAACATGAAAGAAACTAATACAGTTTTCATATTGATACCATAGCCTTGGAAAGGTTTAACAGTTTCCATTTTCAGTATGCAGCAATTGACCTCCCCCGACCCTCATAAATGAGACATTATTTAATGGTTGGTGGCAGTTCAGGAGGTGTGGGTCAAAATGGACTTGTCATTATGTGTTCTGAGACCCATCTGGCTGACATTTACTAGCTATGGTATCATTTTGACACTGGCTGGCAGAGCTAATCAGGCAGAAGTGAGCAGAGTAGTTGACACTTGTCACTCCTATAATTTACGTTTATACATTCATTCATTTTGGCAGATATTTTTTACTTCTCAGCAGAGTGCATAATGGGCATCACTGTGTTCACTCTCGGGATATATAACCCCTACACTGTATTGTTTACTGTTGCCAAACCTTTGTGTCACAGAAATGGATACCTTGCTCACATTTGTAAACATTAATAGTACCACAACTTTGGTGTTGGACTTGACTTAGTGGAACCCATGAGCTGGACTAGCAGGAAAAAAATTTCTGTACAAGTAGAAATAGGTCATCAAACCATGACATTCTTAAAGAAGATCCCAGAAGTCAAAGTACCAAGCTAGGAGATCAGAAGAGACCAGGGAATAGGAAATAGAGTGAGCAGGCCATGGAGAGAAGTTTGGTTAATGTCTGTGAAAGATGGGAGCTGTTGTTTGATGTTGTTTTATTGATTCCAGCAGTGAGGAGAGATTTAGCTATAAATACACACATTCAGCAAATATTTACTGAGCACTTACTCTCTACCAGTTCACACATATAGAAGATCATTCTGTGTCATAATATATAAACAAAGGGCCAAGGAAATGTAGAGAAAATAATAATTAGTGGTGCCTGAGCAATTTCAGGATAGATTTCACTGAGAAGTTACCTTTAAGAATGTATTAAAGATTGAGTATGAGTTTCTCCTTCAGAAAGGGGATTTCAGAAGGAAGAAAGTAAGTGAAGGGAAGGTAAAAAACACAGGAAGGAGATGACTATTTTCAAAAGATCAATCTGGTTGCTGTTTGGAGACAAGACTGGAAAAGAGAGTGGGATCGAAAACACACATAGATCAGATAGAAAGATATTATAATGGTAAATGTGAGAGATGATGATATCGAAGATGGCTGGACTGGAAAATACATATATATAGATACATGCATGTACATATCTATATAGTGATATATATAGAGAGAGTAAATACACACATATACATATACATATTGACAGGGCTTGAAGTTGAATTGCACATGTTAGGAGAATGGTGTGCAAAAGGATGTCCTCGGGCTACTCATTTGAATAAATGAGCAAAAGTTGGTGCCATGTATGAGAATGCTAGGAGAGAGTGAAGTTTGGTAGCTAAAAGGTAGAAGAAGATTATTTGTTCATTATTGGATAGATTGAATTCGAGGTGACTTTCAGTCATCCATGGAGTTCGATATACAAGTCCAGGTTTCAAAGGAGTGGTCCAGGCTGATGAACTCATTGATCAGTTCTCATGTTCACCCAAAGCCAGCTCACATGACCTACTCAGAGAGGCCTTCTTCCCTTCTCCAGGCATTCATTAATTTCATCTCACTGTGTATGCTTCCACAGCAGTTTGGTTATTCTGTTAGTTTAATATTTATCACATTGGAATATTACTAGCTTCATATATGTAACTTCTCCTTTACTTGAGGCAGGGACTGGTCTTGGTCATCTTTGTATTTCCAAAACTGAACCCTGTGCCTTGAACGTAACCACAACAATTCATGTTATTGAGAATAATAGTTTGTCTGCAAGTTATAGACTTAAAGACCCTGGGAATAGGAAGAGCCTCGTGTCTAATCACCCATCTAAGAAGATATTGCCCTGTAATAATCTGCTTCTGCTTTAAATTCTTCCTGCCATAGAGTTCTCACTACATCACAAGGAAACTGATCTGATTTTGAATGACTCTAATAATTAGAAACTTTTTTTTTAAATAAAGAATTAACATTAGCCCATTTTAATATTTACTTTCAGAACATTTTTCCCCCTCAACATGATAGCTTGATTCTAACATCTGAAGAGCCATCATGATTACTAAACTACAAGCTCTTACCCATTGGGGTTCGTGTTGTTTTTTCTCCAACATGCCTCACCTAAAGACTGAATAAGCATTTGTTGAATAAATGTATTGAAAAATTATCCATCTCTGGTTTTTTGCAGTTAACACACCTCCATTTCCTTCAGTAATCCCTCCAGTTTGTCCATGCTGTTTGCAAAATGTGGCAACTGTAATCAAACGTAACATTTCATAAAAGGACTGAAGAACTTGGCTTATAATAATCTAGACATGATTTCTTTGATGCACCCTGAGATTTTTAAAATAATATTTGACACTATTGGATCAAGTAAAGCTTTTTTTCCCCATATGGTTGCCTGTCATACCAAATGTGTCCAATTATTTTGTACAATTGATTTTAGTAACCTATATCCAGGAATTTTCATTTACCTTACTAAATTTCATGTAGTTTGCTTTATGACAGTATTCTAGTATGTAATTGAATATATCACATATCATTTAGGATACCTTCAGTTACAAGTTTAATAGAATACCACACTGACAATTGTTTAGACAGTAAAATTTTATCTGATGGGAAATCTGGAGTACCAGCAGTTCTATAATTGATTCAGTGACTCAGTGATGTCTTAAAATATGCAAACTCTTCACATATTTATACTAGGTTCCTTATCATGCTGACACTATCTCACCTCATGGTTGCAAAATGGCTGCTAGAGTTCCAAGCATCATGCCCTTAGACCCTTTTGTTCTAAGCAAGAAGAAAGATGATACAGGCAAACCAAAGAAACAAAAACAAACAAACAAAAAACTTTTGTTTTTGTGTATTTGGTTTTCATTTTTGTTTTTGTTGTTGTTGTTGCTGTTGTTGTTTTGTGTGTCTCTTATGGCTCTCTGCCTTTACCAACAAGCAAAATCTCTCCTGGAAGCCCTTTCGGGAGATTTCTCTTTATGCCTCACTTTCTAGAGGTACAGCCCATGACCACCACCACACCAGTCAGTAGCAAAGGGAACAGAATTACTCTTTTGGGTTAAGCCAATCCTTATTCATTCCTGAGAACTGGGCACTGTACGTAAATGTGAACCTTGAAATTTAGGCTTCATGAACCCTTGTTACATAGTAAAGCTATATGAAAATAATCAGCCTTTTTTTTTTTTTTAGTCTAAAGTTAAACAGTCACAAATAACAAATAAGGGAGGCTCAAAATTATGAGTATTTAAATATGGGTATATGTTTACATGGATGTTGTACCTACAAAAATATGTTTTGCCATGAGTAAGAGAACATTTTAATGATATAAAGCACTTTTCTCTGTAGAGTTCAGACACATAATGTTGAATATGTCATTTGTTACCCGAAAGCCCCTTTTAGGACAAAGAGGCTAAGAACAAGATACAAATAGTATAAATGCTATATTTAAGCCTACCCAGCCAGTCACTTTCTAATTAAGACTGTCTTCGTTTTAGGATGTACTTCACAAAAATAAAAATGGGTGGCAGAAGTATAATGCTAACCCAGAAAGAATAAAAGGTTTTTATTTTTTGTTATTTTAAACAAAGTATAGTGTTTTTCATATATTAGTCAATTAATTTCTCTTTTTTAAGAGAAAAATGCAAAGTAGTATAGTAAAAAGGGTTCTTTCAGATATTTCAAGTTGGCATATTTTTTCACAACTGAGTTCATAAAACATCATCTTCAAACTCATTTTAAAAACAAAAGCAAGTCTAAGGCTGAGGTGTCCAAAAGGCTAAAAACAATGCAAATTAATGTTTTCAGATTGTCCGGCATGATAGGACCATGGAACAAATAGTTTTTCCTGTCCCCAATATATGTGAATACCTCACTCGAGAATCCAAGTGCCGTGTGTTCAATACAACTGAAAGGGATGAACAAGGAAGTAAAGTGAATGACTTTTTCCAGCAAACAGAAGATCTCTACAATGAAATGAAGTGGCAAAAGAAAATCAGGAGTAAGTACAGTAAACTGAAATGGTTAGTTTTGTGCGTAGTGGTAGATAATTTGGTACTTTGGGACACATGATGCAGCTCATTTAAATTGTTTTTTAATTTCTTGCCAGTCTGACACACTGAAATCACTTTCAGGCTTAAGGGTGTCCGCTTAGTCTACCACTGGAGCCAAGACACCTGCAGCTTAAGGAAAACAGAAAGCCCTAACTAATTACATCAACTCTTCATGATGATCCCATTTTTTTAATAAATATTATGAAATGCAGGGTTGCAGCTGTACGTTTTCAAATGTTGAACAGCTGCAGGTTTGAAGCCCGTGAGTGGGCCCTGACTGGCCTATCAGTGAATAGGATTGAGAGACATCAGCTCCTGCACACTCTTCCTCTATTGTCCTGAGATTGAGGGGATTGTTTCATGTTTTGCTGAGAGTAAGTCTTTCTTTGAACATATCTTTACCTCCCCTCACCAAACAAGCTGTACATGTCATGACACTTGTATTTAAATAGAGCAATGTTATAATATTCCAGTTAAAAAATCAGTTTAGTACAGTTCCCATGACTTATCTCTTAGGTCCCAAGTCTATTAGGAAACACTGACTTTTAAAATTTAAAATTTTAGAATTTTTAAATAAACTTTAGTTTATTTTCCAAGATAAGGGATCTCATGAGTTTTTCACAAAAGTCAATGGGGGAAACTCTTGAGTAGGTCTTTTTCAGTCCCTTGGAGTTTTCTAGACAAACAGGATATGTTCTCAATACTTCTATTCAACAGTATTTCATTATGCTAGTTTTCAGGAACTTTAGTAGGTATGATTTATGAATTCGAGTGGTACTTGAGAAATATCATCTTTAGGTATAGGGGTGTGGTATGCATTTTCAGGCTTTTAAAACAGAATGTTTTTTTAAAAATCAAAATTATTCTCCCTTAGCAATTTACCATGTAGAGCCTTATGGAATTCAGTGAAAATTTTGGGTGTCTAAAATACATATGAAGACACAATTTCATTTGGAGCATTTTAAAAACATACATTTTCTGGCCAGGCATGGTGGCTCATGCCTGTAAATCCCAACACTTTGGGAGGCTGAGGCAGGCAGATCATGAGGTCAGGAGATTGAGACCATCCTGGCTAACACAGTGAAACCCTGTCTCTACTAAAAATATAAAATATTAACCAGACATGGTGGCGGGCGCCTGTAGTCCCAGCTGCTTGGGGGGCTGAGGCAGAAGAATCACTTGAAATCAGGAGGCAGAGGTTGCAGTGAGCCAAGATTGCACCACTGCACTCCAGCCTGGGCAACAGAGCGAGACTCTGCCTCAGTAAAACAAACAAACAAACAAAAAACAAAACAAAACAAAAAACACATATATTTTCTCCTTGACAACAAAGTGAATACTGGACTAGTGCTTTGGGGGGGTCTGTGCTTTTAAAAAAAATAAGTATTTTGTCATTTCCCAAAAATTAATTCTTAAAATAATTTTCAGTGTACATTTTACTTTAAAATTTGGAAGCAGCTTATTATGAGGCCATAGGCAGAATCTAATTCATTTGGTGGATTCAATAGTGAGGATTTGTTATTACAAATGCATGCATCAACATCTTCTAATTTTGTCTTAATAGTCTACCTTTAAAAACGAGGACTCCTAATTGAGGAATGATGGAGATGCAGATGTTTACAGTTTATGGTACATTAGTCAATTAAATGGCATAGCTAATCATAGCATATTTCAGCATTGGAATGTTCCCTTCCAAGAGAAGGAAAACAAGATGTACTGAAGAGAAGTACAGTTTGTAAGTAGGCAATAGGCACTAGGTTGAAATTCACAGGATTTATCTACGAAGTTTATCATTTCCGTTTGAAAATCAATGTGCCTTTCCCCCTTGATTAACTTAAATTTTTTAATTCTGGTGTTAAGTTTTTAAAAGTTAGAGAGTGAACAAGACCTGTAGGAGCCATGTGAGTGCCCAGGGCAGGCTAGTAAGTTTGGCTCTCATTCAAACTTACATGCATTACAAATCTGTTCAGTTATTTAACAGAGGTGGAAAGAACTAATTTTTGGTTAATGTAAACTGTATTCGATTGATGCATTTAGTAATTCATTTCTGATGACAGACACAGAGTCCTTTGTTGAATATATTCAGCAAAGCCTGTTCCACTTATTAGCAGTTTTTATTGTAGTGCTCATTTTCTTCTGCTGTTTCAAACCCAACAAGTTCTTAGGAAGATTTAAGGTTTAAAATGTAGATAATATTGTAAATCACTAGTTCCCTGTCAGGAGTACTATGTCTCATGATTAGGTTTCATAGTTTCAGCTAACTGTGACTGTGTCATAGGAATTTTCATTAGAAATATATCTGTGCTATGGGTTTGGAGTTTTTTTATTTGACTTTAAGGCATGGGAGTGGGACCAATTTATCAATACTACCAAATTATACAATGAAGTATATCATTTCATTAAAAGGGACCCCAGGCAACTGCTAAACTGCTCTGCAGATAGATTACAGAGAATTATTACAGAATCACCTTTTCTGACCACCTTTAGCGATTACAAAATTCCTCGCCCTTCTGCAGTAGTTTAGGCCTAAACTGGCTGAAGGATGAAAAAAGGAATCAAATTTCACTCCTTTATGGTTCTGATTGTTTTTAATAAACTTACTCAAGTCAAATATTTATTTAAATAGGTTTTTATAATAGTTTACAAAAATGATGCATTTAGTAAAATATTGTTTTGGTAAGCCTCATGTGTTGAAACCAAAATTTATTTTTCTGTTCTGCTCCTTTACGCCTCTCATTTCCTAGATAACCCTGCACTGTTCTGGTTCTCGAGGCACATCTCTCTCTGGGGGAGCATTTCCTTCAACCTGGCTGTGTTCATCAATTTAGCTGTTGCTCTCTTCTACCCATTCGGGGATGATGGAGATGAAGGCAAGTGCTCGTTTTTCCTTAAAAGATAAATATTTTAAAGTTTCCACTTAACTATTTAGATCTTCAAAATAAGAATAGTTTCATTCCTGTTAAATGGATTTTTCTATACTTGTTGGAAGTAGATTATGATAGTAAATAGAATAGGCAGAAAAGTGTGGTCAATAGAATTGTTATTTTTTAAAAAGCTCGTATACACAATTGTTATTAGAGCTATATTATATCTTGGCAAATAAAGCAATGAAAAGATTTGTCATTTCTACCTAATTGTTACGACTCCAAACATTTTTATACTGTATCATCTCAATTATGCAAATGACAGCTCTGTGCCCAAATATTAATTGTTGTTACCTAAATACTGGCATTTATATTTTACTCTCTTTGTTTTCTGTCTTGTCTAAGGTTTCTATAGTGAGCGTACATGTAATCTAGAAATAATTTTTAATTCTATACTAAAGTCAGGGATTCTTAAGATAATTAAATGTGTGTCATCTGAGATTTCAAAAGTGAACAGCATATGACAAGACAATAATAGGAAATAAAGGATACTGAATATGAAACTAATATTATTAAACTAATAATACAGAAGCAAAAATGAGAAAGTATACCATTTTAGGTGAAATTAGAAATATAGGAGAAATATACTGAATCGTGAGACTTTGGGAAGTAAGTTTTGTGTAAGTTTGGTGGAGAGCATGGGAAGTATGTTACAGGTTTGGGCTACAATCTGGTAAATTACTTTGGAATGGGCATGGAAAGAATGGCTTGGAAGAAAAGATAGAGAAATAAGCTAATAATAACCATGCAGTGCTTTTGCCTCTCATCATTTCATGGGATTACTGTGAGAATTTAATGAGATGATGTAGGTAAAGCATTTAGAATAGTACCTGATAAACCTTCAGTAAAGTTCAATGGTGGTGGTTGCTGTTTAAAAGGTACATATTTGTACTACAGAAAGAAGCCTCGAGGAAAGAGAGTATGATAAGAGCAACAGGGATTTCAGCCTATTTCAGAAGAACTGGGGGTGGGCAGGAAAGGAAATGGGAGTCCGAAAGTCATTTGCTCTTTTACAGATTCATTACAGGTAACATAGATATCAAAGTTCTAAACTTTAGCTGTAATCTGAGTAGTCATGAATAACCACTGTTTTTGGAAGGCATACCCAGAATAAAAGAAGAATATTAAGCAATGAAGTGGATGTGTGAGTTAAATTTGGCCATCCATTATAGAGCAACTGCACATTCACCAGGAAGTAAAAATGGCTTTCTCTTCACTATGTTTAGTCTCCTTTAGTGATAAACTCTTAGCATAGAGGAATATAACTCTTGGGAGGAAAGAAGTCCAGCATGAAATGATAAATCAATATCATCTGCACACAGAATGCGGGCAAGATTATAGAGTCCCAGTTAGTAGAAGCATAAAGTCTTAAAAAAGGAAGCAATTCTGGAAATCATCTAATATCAAGCACTCATTTGACAGATGAACAGATGGAAGTCCAGAAAGCCTAAAAAATGGCAGATCTTAGAGTAGAAGGCTAACCCTTTTGTGTCCAATCTAGGATCTTTCTCCATGGATTGGATGTCATTAACAGGCGCCCCTTCTTCATACAGGACCTAATTTCCCTTGAGTTCCATTCCATGATCTCCCTTTCTTGACCACCGGAGCCAATGTATGTAGGCTCTGCTGCCACCTATTGTACATGAAATATAAGAGTGATGGGAAATGCCACCCCTCTGGGCAGTTGCTCTTTACTCATTCAGGAGAAGCAGAACACATGGTATTTGTAACACTTGCCTGGCCAATAATAGTTATAAAAGTAATACTACTAATAATAACAGCAGCGGAGGTTGTTCACCACTTAGACTGGGTCAGGGAAAATGCTAAGCACTTCGCATACATTTCACTTAATCTTCCTGACAAATCTGTATTCTTATGAAGGAAGAATATCCTTATGGATGAAGAAACTGAGGCTGAAGATTTGCCTTGTAATTAGAGTTCAAAAATATGTATTTTTAAATAAGTTCACCAGGTGTTGCTGGTGCAACTGGTCCTTGAAAAAGGACTTGAAATAACAGATTTTCAAAGACATTCTTTACCCATCAATGGTGGGACGGGAGGAGCATTTTCTCTCCTTAATACTTTATATATGTATCCATTTTCTATAATAAACATATTATTTTAATACAAATGTTTTTTAATTTACCCTATATATTTTTAAAGCTCAAAATGTATGAAGTTTATCTTTTTAAAAATAAAATCCAGAAAGCAAAATTGCAAACTTCAATCCAGTTCACATCATGGAGCTCTGCTATCTACCTCATGCAGACTCTATAGTTTCCTGCACAGAACATGCTGCTGCTTACTTCCCTGTTTCTCTCCATCCCTCTGTCTCCCAAGTAGCCTTATGAGATCTTTCTGTTTCCTCTACCTCAGTCCAGCTAAAGTAGATATCCACTCAGAAATCCCTGGGTGGCCTTTACTATTGTGCCTTATTCATTTCTTGGTCCCTTAACTAGACTGTGAACTCTTTGAGGACAAGGACAAGTTTACTAATCTTTGTAATTTTTAAAATACAAAGATGGTAAAATCTTTGTATTTAACAGTGCCTGGCGCATAGTGGCACTCCATCAACAGTTGTTGAAGGAATTGAAATCACCAAATTTCAATTTGAAGGAATTGAAATTGAAAATGAAGAACTCATTTTCTTTAACACAAAGCACTTGGCAGAAAGAAAGAATTACACTACAAATTTTAATATAATTTTAAAAAATCACATGCTATCTTGGTATAAGACATTCCCATGGCATCAATTTTCTCCTAGTTATGGGAGGTATAAGTTTGTTAGTCCCGGAAATAGGACTAACAAACGCAACGCTGGAAGACATGGTGCGCTATCATCAGGTGCAGATGCAGACTTTACTTCTGGAAAAGGACTAGACAGCAGTTAACAGCAGTAACCAAGGTAGAGCCTCAGCTTAGGATATTTAAGTGGATGTGGTGCTTTGAGGGAAGGGAAGGCATGAGCTGCCATTTTGGCAATGTCAAACCCCAAGGTTATGTCTGGGTCATCTGGTTATAGTTCTGGATGAGTTATTTAATTTTATGAGCTCCACGAATAAGGTTAACATTTTGGTCAGGATTAGCTTAGTCTTAATCTGTTGCACACTGCATAGCTATGAATTCTGAGGAAACAGAGCTAAGACTGTTACACACACTTGGCCATCAGAATTGTCTGGAGGAAGAAAGCTCTGTGCTGGTGGTGAAGGTTCTCTGATGCTGGATTTGGTCTAATAGGCTGAACAACTGTTTGCCAGGGCCACTATGAAGTGATTTAGAGATGGGTGAGATTAAAGATGGATGAAAATTCCTTCAAGAAGTGCTTAAAAATGATGGAGACATGTCAGAGAACCCAGGATCCAACTTGAAAGGTCTCCAGGTGGTCAAATATGAGAAAATTTAGAGAAAAAGATTATTGACAGTGACACATTATCTCCCATAGCATAAAATAAGAATCCAGGAGTTCCTGTTGATAGTAGAAAGAGAAAGCTCTTTTTTAATAATTGTATTCCAATTAATAAAATACAGACAGAATGATGGAAATAGAATGTCACCATTTGGCAAACATCACAGTAGTAAAAATTATCCATGGATGCTAAAATTAATGGGTGACCATATGATGAAAAGTATATAACCTGTGTATAATGTACAAGTCTCTCCCCACAATATACTTAATTATGAAAGGAAAAATAATAACTTTAAAGTGGGGGAAATCGCTTTAACTAAGTGATCAGCATTAATGGCACCAGTAATGAAACCCAGCAACATCACGTGCCTCCTGATACAATCACTGACAAGGATGTAACATCATCTTCCAAAAATGAATTAACTGAGAAAATTTCAGACAAACCCCAAATGAGGGCTATGCTACGACATAATTGGCCAGTACTCTTCAAGGTGTCAAGCTTATGAAAGACAAAGAAAGATTGAGGAACTATCCAAATTAAAAGATATTAAAGAGACATGACAACTGAATCCCGTGTGTGACCCTGGTTCAGAAGAAGGACATAAATTGGGCAAATGACCAACTTTGACTAGATAGATGGTAAAAGTGGTCTATCAATGTTAATTTCCTGATACTGATCATTGTAATGTGGTTATATGAGGTGTTGACATTTGGGGAATCTAGGTAAAGGATAAAGTTAAAAAAGAAAAAATAATAATAAATGTAAGGATTCTGTCCAACCCTGAAGTTCCTTGACTCGGTGTAGAAGCTGATTATGAAATCAGCTGATAAGTCTTGCACTACAAAAAAAGAGCTCTGCTTAAAATATGCCACCCTTCTAACCCCAGATCCTAATACATGCTGGTACCAATGTGGTGGTGAGAACAGAGGGATTGGCAGAGGGAAGGAGCCATGTATGCTTCCTCCAAGTATATTTTCCGGTCTGAACACCTGAACTGCTAGGAGTTTCTTGTGCTCAAATAATTGATTCACACTTGGGTTATGATATTAACTGAGAGAGTAGTTTCCCTCCTCAACCAGGTAGTGGGGTACAGTAACCAAAAGGAGACATTTAAGGCAGAGATAATTCTCAGAGGACCAGCCTGTTGGACACTCTTCACCCTCTACTGCAGATAGAGAATCTCCTTTAATTGCCAGGCTTTGAAGAGTTTGGTTTCAATTTGTTCAGGAGTACAGGGCCTATTTTTTATGGCTAAAGGTTTTGGGTTGGGTTTCTTTGGCTGATTGATTTTTGTGGCGTTTGTTTATCATATGCTTCTCTAAAAAGGAAAAGTGCCAATGTTGAGGAATGAGGCTACACTGGTTGTGGCTGAAGCAGCAGCTTCTGGTGCTGGGAATGTCCTGGGAGTCCACTCAGAAGCTGATGGCTGCCACGCCAGATACCCCTATCCTGGATTTCATTTGGCAAAGGCAGACTAGTTAGTGGAGAAAATTGATGCCATGGGAATTCCTTATACCAAGATAGCATGTGATTTTTTTAAATTATATTAAAATTTGTAGTGTAATTCTTTCTTTCTGCCAAGTGCTTTGTGTTAAAGAAAATGAGTTCTTCATGGTGATTTCAATTCCTTCAACTTAACTGTTGATGGAGTGCCACTATGTGCCAGGTACTGTTAAATACAAAGATTGTAAAATACAAAGATTAGTAAACTTGTCCTTGTCCTCAAAGAGTTCACAGTCTAGTTAAGGGACCAAGAAATGAATAAGGCACAATAGTAAAGGCCACCCAGGGATTTCTGAGTGGATATCTACTTTAGCTGGACTGAGGTAGAGGAAACAGAAAGATCTCATAAGGCTACTTGGGAGACAGAGGGATGGAGAGAAACAGGGAATTAAGAAGCAGCATGTTCTGTACAGGAAATTATAGAGTCTGCATGAGGTAGATAGCAGAGCTCCATGATGTGAACTGGATTGAAGCTTGCAATTTTGCTTTCTGGATTTTCTTTCATAAAGGATAAACTTCATACTTTCTAAGATTTATAAATGTATAGGGTAAATTATAAAACTTTTTGTATTATTAAAATAATATCATGCTTATTATAGAAAATGGATACATATATAGAGTATTAAGGAGAGAAATGGGAAAAGAATGGCTTTGAAAATCTGTACTGTCGGCTGGACTAGGTGGCTCATGCTTGTAATCCCAGCACTTTGGGAGGCCAAGGCAGGCAGATCACCCGAGGTCAGGAGTTTGAGACCAGCCTGGCCAACAGGGTGAAACCCCAACTCTACTGAAAATACAAAATTTAGCCAGGCGAGCAAGACTTTGTGCAAGACTCAAAGAAAATCTGCACTGTCTTTACTCTAGAGTTTGTCAGAGAGACTTCAGTTCTCTTTTTAGCATTGAATCTTCAGATAGAAACCAATATGATCATTCTTAGAGAAGAGAATTATAAACATAGCTGTTGGTTTTTTTTTGTTTTTTGTTTTTTTGTTTGTTTGTTTGTTTTTTGTTTTTTTTTTTTTTGAGACGGAGTCTCGCTCTGTCGCCCAGGCTGGAGTGCAGTGGGCGATCTCAGCTCACTGCAAGCTCCGCCTCCCGGGTTTACGCCATTCTCCTGCCTCAGCCTCCCGAGTAGCTGGGACTACAGGCGCCCGCCACCTCGCCTGGCTAGTTTTTTGTATTTTTTAGTAGAGACGGAATTTCACCCTGTTAGCCAGGATGGTCTCCATCTCCTGACCTCGTGATCCACCCGTCTTGGCCTCCCAAAGTGCTGGGATTACAGGCTTGAGCCACCGCGCCTGGCCCGTCAATAGCTGTTTTAAATAACTTTTGAGTTTATTCATTCAAATACGTATTTAGTGTGAACCTATGTGCTAGCTACTATACTAGACAATTGAGTCCTTTTCACAAAGGTATCAAACACCCAATTTTAATTGTATGACTATAATTTCTGTTTGATCAAGGGAAAATCTCAGCAAACCAGATATTGTCTTGAAAAGAATAGGAAAGAGGTAGATAGTTTATCAGGAATTAGTGACAATGCACAATGTGACCATCTATGCCAAATTATTCTAGAATAAGAATGTCACCAAGACATTGCTTATGAATTATGCTGAAAAGTCAGATGTAAATGTGCCTTGAATATGTTGTCAGTTCTAGTGAACTTAAAACCTAAGCTGTGTGACTTGGGGAGTTGATAACTGGAGACTTAGTTATTTATTCAAAACAAACTCACAGAATATATTTTTGTTTATTTACTCAATCAACAAATTTTTATTTGTTGTTCTGTAACAGGCATGGCGATAGGCCTAGGGATGGCCCTCATCCTTTTAGAGTTTACATTCTGATGGAGTCTCAAGTCCCAGTAAGCAAGAGAGAAAGTTGAAGGCATTATTTACTCTATGGCTGTTTGAGATCTGTGAGGTCAAGGCAGTTGGTGGTCAGTCTGTATTTTGGTAGATGTAGAGTGCTTACAAGCCAACATCATCGTAAACACGAGTAGGGTACCTGTATGTTAGCATTGCCAGAGGACAGGAATTGAAGGTAACTTTCAGAGCAGTTTACCCTTTTTCTTTCCCCATCTCCAAATTAATCTTATGAGATTATAAATTTGGTGGGGGGGGGGATATCACATCTCTTTTCCCAACCTCCTTTCATCATTATGTGCTTTCAGAGACAGCATAAGAACAAACCTTGCAAAAGTAAACATGTCTAAATGAATGCTGTTCATTATCTGATTTTTTGTTTGTCTTTTAACAGCTAGCAGGATCTTCCTGCCTATTTCTGAGATGTTAGCACACACTGTGAACTAAGAGTTTTATACAGAATTCATTAAAGGAGTCAAATAATCCCAGAGTTTTGATGACAGTACAAAAGCTATGCACACCAAGTCCTTGAGGTGTTTTGCATGCAGCAGCAAATTTTATAAATAAAGATAAGAGGTGTGGCCAAAAGAATAAGACTGTTATTGAATATTTACCAGAGGACGTAGTGGAAAATCTCCATTTTGTTGTTTCCTTTCTATGTCAGCCTATAGACATGCATTTGAGGCCCCAAAGCAGATCCAACCAGCCCAAGAATGTTGCCTCTTAATTTACTTCTGCAAATGCAGCACCATGTGACCTTCAGGAAAGGATTCCTTGAATGCACATGTCAGTGCAAATGTCAATGAATTGTACTACTTATTAAAGAAAGAATATTTTTGAGCCTCTCTTTTGGGGAGTTTCTAAGAAATCTTATGTGTAACGGAGTTTGTTTTTTAAGACATTTGGAATGTGAATTTTCTGATGATTAAATAGCTAACCATTTTATTTAGAAGTTGAGCTGGCCTTCAAATACACACACTCTTGCGCGTATTCATAATATCTATGCATGTGTGTTTAGCAGTTAAAGCGTGTGTCTATTTTATAAAGGTTATTCTACTAGATTCTTCAGAGGAATCTAGAATATGGAAACTTGATACTAATAGGACAAGACAAGGTTTGAATTCAATTTTTTAATGATTTAGCTATATAACTAATGGTCATTAATCATAAACTTTGAATTAAGGTTCCTGAGAGAGATGTCTATCAAAAGTATTTAGAGAATCATCCTCATATGAGAGAAAGATGAACAATTGTCTGACTTAATAAAAGGAACATTAGTGAGTGTTTAAGTAGCTTGAAAGTAATCACAGGTTTTCTGGAAATGTAATAATGAGTAACGTGTTCAAAGACATTTCCTTGAAATATGAAGAATGTAGATGGGGTCATTTTGAAATTTAGTGGATTATGGCTTTGACTTAATGATAACATATAAAGTAGAGCAGCAAATATTTTAGCATTTTTTAGTTTTATTCTTAATAACAATACATTTTTTCCACATTTTACAGGTACACTTTCTCCATTGTTCTCGGTTCTTCTTTGGATAGCAGTTGCAATCTGCACATCTATGCTGTTTTTCTTCTCCAAGCCTGTGGGTATTCGGCCGTTTCTTGTATCAATAATGCTCAGATCAATATACACAATAGGTCTTGGGCCTACCTTGATACTTCTTGGTGCAGCTAATGTAAGTACTTTACTTAGCTTTATACTTGTTACAGAATTAGTTTAAAAATGTATGAAATATAAAAATATAACTATATGCTTTTCATTCATGTGTGCATGGTGAATTCTAATTTATTATAAATCTAAATTAACCAGAGCATGATTTGTACATTTTTTTTATTTAATTTAGAGTGAAAGAAAAAATGACAGATAAAAGACTGCTATATTTAAGAAAGTAACATTTGGGGAATGACCCAGTTCTGCCATCAATTTAATCCAATCCAATTTTAATGCATTCTGCATCCTGTACCCACAGCTATTGACAAAAATGACTGAGCCATTGTTAATATTCCAAAGTGACATCGTAAATCATCCAAAAAAGATTAAATTATGTTCAATAGAATTTTGAAAGTGAGCACCTTTCATCAAATGACCTAAGAAAAAGGATTTCTATATGAGAAAGTACTAAATTGGGTTCTTTTTATGTGAACAAATTTTATAAACTGATGAAAGTCATAGATATGATGATTTTTTTTACCAAATTTTGAAATATTAGAATAAGGAAGCACATTGTTAAGCTTGAGTTAGGTGAGTTTAGAATAAGTAAACCAGAGTAGTAGTATTTCAAAAAGCAAGTGATACATTTATAGAAATAATTTTACCCGAGAAATACAATTTTGAAGGGACTACCCAACGTTATGCATGGCACAGCCATACAGGGATATTAAAAGGTAAAACCATCAGGCTGATGAAATAACAAATGGCCAGGTAAGAAAATAAGTATTGCTAATCTATATGTTGAATACCTAGGCAGTTTTGATCTTTTCCTGGGTTTCCAATGTAATGTCCTATATTCTGGTATCTGTAATTAGGACTAATCTCCCTTACTACCTTTTACTATATTTAAGGATTGATCATTCAATATCAAGAACATTATAGGTGCTCAGTAAATATTTCCTAAATAAATAAATTAATGAGTGAGTGAATGAATAAGTGAACAATTATCTTTGTATTCTTATATATTTACAGTGGCTTGCAAGTAAAATATATAGCAAATATTTATTTAGTAATAAATATTTAATATTTAGCGAAGATTTAATAATAACTAATATTTAGCAAATATTTGATTAATAAAATGTATTATATTTATTTATTAAAATGAATTAATTAATAAAATAGTCAACCAAACTTTCAAGAATTATAAAGCTGAGCTAATATGGCCAATTCTGTGTTTCTGTGTTTCTGACCTCTATTTTACTACAATTCTTCAAAAATTAGACATGATGTATTTGACAGCTGCCAATTAGCTACAACATTCAGGCAACCAAATTGCCAATTATCCTCAATCATTGTTAATGAAGGGAAGTGTACTATACCTACAAATAAGTCTATCAGTAAATAATTTTGTAAAATTCCAAATATATTATTCTGTAAGTTTCTTGAGGGGAGAAGTTGTCACATTTATAAATGTAATCCTACCTGCCTTACTCCTTCCCAGCTCCGTGTTTCTCTGCTTTAACAGCTGGCATTGAAACATTCAGAAGGTGTTTACATGAACTGAACATGTACCTTCAGTGCCTTGGAAATAAGCTAATTTTACATATTACCAAACAAGCAAATTAGAGAATCTTCATGAATTTGTCTAAATTTTTCTAAGCCTATGTGTTTGACTTTTTTTTCTTTAAAAACATACATTGCATATTGAACTATATTATTTGAAGAAGCAAATAATATTTGTAAACTGGTAACTGGCCCTCAAGAAGACATAAATCCAAGTGAAAAAAAAAATATGAGTCTGACAAAGTGAAATAATAGCTAGAGTTGGGCCAAAAGTAATAATCATTTACTGGGCCTCTGTTATATAATAGATACTAAAAATACCAAGACGATAAAGGAAATGGTTCTTGCCATCCAGAAGCTGATGTGTCATACTCACCGATTTGCATTTCCTTTGTTTTTGGACCAAGAATATATAAAGAGATAAGGAATAACATTCTAATGTCTATTAGGGGAAACCAAAGACATTTGGTATATTTTTCCCCCTCATGGGAGAGGATAAGAAGATAGCTTTTGCCAGGTTTGGTGAAAATAATTCCACTATAGCAAATGACTCTTCATAGAAGAGGCAAGTTTTATATTTCACTTTATTTATGAGAAAAAATATACATGTAGATATGCCACATCTCTCCCTTATTAACTGTAGAAATCTGGGGATTCTAATGACCTTCACAGAATAGAACATCTGTTTGCACAATCAAATGATACATTATGGTCTACCAACTCAGAGCATTTTTTTTTTCTTTTTTAGACAGAGTCTCGCTCTGTCGCTCAGGCTGGAGTGCAGTGGCGTGATCTCGGCTCACTGCAACCTCCACCTCCCAGTTCAAGCAATTTTCCTGCCTCAGCCTCCTGAGTAGCTGGGACTACAGGTGCGTGCCACCACACCTGGCTACTTTTTTGTATTTTTAGTGGAGACGAGGTTTCACCGTGTTAGCCAGGACGGTCTCGATCTTCTGACCTCATGATCCACCCGCCTTGGCCTCCCAAAGTGCTGGTATTACATGCATGAGCCACTGTGTCTGGCTGCTCAGAGTATTTTGACCAAAAAAAAAAAAAAAAAATCAACTTTAATTTGGGATAAACACATTCAATGGAATAATTGTCATTTTTATATTGTAGATATAGATAGAAAAAATTTTATCTATAAGTTTAATATTATGTGGATTAATAAAAATGTTTTAGGTTGGGTGCTATGGCTCATGCCTGTAATCCCAATACTTTGGGAGGCTGAGGCAGGAGGATTGCTTGAAGACAGGAGTTCGAGACCAGCGTGGTCAACATAGTGAGACCTCATCTCTACAAAAAATAAAATAAAAATGTTTTAGTGAGTATCATCTACCTTCATTTTAACATAACAAGTTCACTGCTGGGGATAGTGGCTGATGCCTGTCATCCCAGCACTTTGAGAGGCTGAGGTGGGCGGATCACGCAAGGTCAGGAGTTTGTGACCAACCTGGCCAACATCGTGAAACCCTGTCTCTACTAAAATATAAAAATTAGTATGGCATGGTGGTGCACACCTGTAGTCCCAGCTACTCAGGAGGCTGAGGCCAGAGAATCCCTTGAACCCGGGAGGTAGAAGTTGCACTGAGCTGACATCAGGCCACTGCACTACAGCCTGGGTGACAAAATGGGATTCTGTTTCAAAAACAAAACAAAACAAAACAAAAATTAGCTGGTCATGGTGGCTTGTGCCTGTAATACCAGCTACTCAGGAGGCTGAGGCAGGAGAATCACTTGAACCCAGGAGGTGGAGGTTGCAGTGAGCCGAGATCGTGCCATTGCACTCCAGCCTGCGCAACAGAGCGAGACTCCATCTCAAAAAGGAAAAAACGGCCGGGCGCGGTGGCTCAAGCCTGTAATCCCAGCACTTTGGGAGGCCGAGACGGGCGGATCACAAGGTCAAGAGATCGAGACCAGCCTGGCTAATACGGTGAAACCCCTTCTCTACTAAAAAATACAAAAAACTAGCCGGGTGAGGTGGCGGGCGCCTGTAGTCCCAGCTACTTGGAAGGCTGAGGCAGGAGAATGGCGTAGACCCGGGAGGCGGAGCTTGCAGTGAGCTGAGATGCGGCCACTGCACTCCAGCCTGGGCGACAGAGCGAGACTCCGTTTCAAAAAAAAAAGGAAAAAACAAAAACCAAAAAACAAGTTCACTACAAAGCTATCTATGGTTTATTATTACCCAGGAGGTAGGAAATAAATACATGAAAACATCAATTAGTCATATTTTGTACCTTAAGTTTTAGTACATTTATTAACTTTATTTATTTACACTTAAAAGTTTGCATTGTGTAAGGGGTGAAACTATAAATGCTAAAAGTATAGGTGTCAGAAATAAGAAAAACAGAAGAAGACATCTACCTGACAGTTTTGCCTTAATGACCATCCGAGTTCTAGACTTTAGGCAAATCAGCAAGACTTTGAATTTCATTCTTCTCATTAGTGAAGGGAAGATGCTAAAGCCTGATCTATCTTCACTGGGTTGTTGAGAAGGTGAGTTGAAAAGATTTAGAAAAGATTAGTAACGGTGATAATGATAGAATAGTAACAATAGCAGCTGTTTACCAACTATCTGTAATAATAGATGAAGCACCCTTTAATTGTAAAACATTCTTATTCTGATTGTAAAAACATTTGTGTTTTGGTTCTCGGGGAGTTTTTTCTGGACTCTGTCTTTCACAATGTTAAGCCAATGCAGAAAGTCTTATTTTTGGAAAAGGAATCAAGAGGGAGGAAAATCCTCAACCTGTGTTATGTTACTCAACCACTTAGTACTGGCTTCTTTTTTATTGTCTTCATTCATTTCTAAAACTAGCAGTTGGTCTAGATTTCAACTAGTTTGCCTTGTCACAGAAGTGATCTCAATATTTGAGATATTTCAAAAAATCCAAGTGTTTTTTTCTCAGTTATAAAGCATATCTTATAACCCAGTCTAGTTTTCTTCCCTCTGCACTGCATTGTTGGTTATTGGTAATGGAAATTAATATATTATTCTGACAAATATAAGCACACATTTTATAAATTCGGGGTCACTTAATATTTTTTCATGCCATTAAAATTATTTGTAAATCTCATTTTAATAACTGTTATTTCCAGTCATATGGGTGTTATATAATCTGTTTAACCACTCCATTAATTTTTGTTGTTCAGACTTTTAAATAAATAACAATGTAGTAAAATATCAGCAAAAGATCTTTTAATATCTTCTAAACTTCTTATCTACAATGATTTTTCCTTTCTAATAGTACCTGGAAATGTGTAATTCATTTAATAACTTGGTCTCACCATTTGCAGAGAGAAGAAGCAAATGGAGCTTAGCAGATAGCTAGTCTACTAACAATGAGCCACTGTGTTCAGATTTAATAGGGTAATGTCCCTAGTTACTTACCTGTAGATAGCTTTCTGGGAGACCTCATGTTACTGCTAATTTGTGAGGTTGAGTTCCACCGTACGTTCATTTAACTTACACAAATTCAATGATATATTCAGAGTAAACAACTTTCATTTTATCTCTCTCTCTCTCTCTCTCTCTCTCTCTGTCTCTCTGTCTCTCTCTCCACACACACAGACACACACACACTCTTTTTCACATAATATGGTCACTGAATGCTCCTAACTACTTCTAGTTGCAGAAACAGAAAACTGCTGCAGTGTTGGGGTTAAAGTAGGATGAGCTGAATTTAGTAAGAGACACTACCATTTACATGACCTATGCTTACTGTTCTGTTTTGTCAGCAATTTAAGAGATTTCCAGGGTGATTTTGACTGCATGCAAATTTTGCCTTACACATTGATCTTAGAACCTTGTCCTGCCTTAGATGTAATGCCCCTGAAATGGAGATTTTTGAATCAAACCATCTCATTTTTAGTAAGAAGTTTAACTTACATGGTTGATGAAAATATGGTAATTGAGTTGAAAATCATAAATTCAGTTTTACCTTTCAATAAATAAGTAGACAGTCTTTTTCTTATATGATTTATTCCTAAAAAATAGGTCATGTTTTCCCATACGAACAATGTAAGATGGGGATAGAATTCTTGATCAGGGACGGAGTACCAAATAACACCAAATGAATAAGGTAAAGACAAAGATAAAGCAGCTATAAATGTCTGTGATCAAGTAAAATAGTAACATGTAAAGGATATCACACAGAATTCTACAGCTATGAGGGAGCTTAAGGATTATTCCCTTCTAAGCATTTCATTTTAGATATGAGAAAACAAAGTCCTATAGACACCAGGAGGATTTACCAAAGCAAGAAATTAGTGGCAGAGCCAAGACTGCAACCAGATGACCCGCCGTCGAATTCAGTGTCTTTCCACTATACTGTACTGTTAAAAGTCCTGCAAAGACATATCAATAACTATAAAGTATATATGAAAACACTACTTTCTTGAATAACTTATTTAACTGATAAAGTATCTAATTAAATAATTAGTTAAATTATTCAATAAAGTAGCATTTTATTATTATTCAGTAATAATCGTTACATTATTGGTTAAATAAGTAGTATTTTCATATATACTTTATAGTTTAATTAGTTAAATTATTTACTAATTAATTACTATATTGTTAACTAAATTAATTAAATATATTAATTATTTAGTAAATAATTAGTAAGTAATTTAGTTGTTTAGTAAATAATTAGTAATGATTTCATAATTCACAAATAGGTAATTTAAGTAAATTTAAATAAATGTAATGAACTTACTTTAGTATACATTAATTAAACAAACATTAATTTTGCTTTTTTTTTCCAGAAGACCTATTGGTAAATCATTTGGATGGTGTATTATCATTTTTAAAAAACTGTCCCAAAGCTTGCATTGATGCTGTTTCAATTCCATCCCTTTCCCCACCATCACACAATTCACCTCATCCCCAACAAAAACTGTATCAGGGATGGCTTTGAATAATAGACAGAGTAAGAAAATATATATAATAGGACAGTTATGGTCCTTCAAATTGACATTTGTGTGTTGACTTGAGGAACCTCTTAGCACCAGCTCAGAAGAGCCTTGTGACCATCTTGCCCAGTTTCCTGGGCACACCATCCACTTTTCGTCACCCACATGGACCCTTGCTATAATGGCATTGACAAATGAAGAACTGGTTAGACAATGTCCACTTTTTAATGACATGAAAAGGGAAACTGTTTTAGCAACTTGCTCATTGTTGGCATAAATATTCCAAGCTTTCATGGAAAATTCTGTATGAAAACAATTTGTAAATTTCATGAAGAAAGGAGAATTCACAGTTCAACTTCTTTCCCACCCAAATCATTTATTCCTGCACATATTTCCCCTTCACATGAACACTTTAAAACAAAAGGACACCAAGTTCCCTGTTTTTGATCTCAGCAGAAATAGGTAGACGCCACTGTCAGTATCAACTCCACTCCACGTCAAGACTTAGTGAAGAGAACAGGAATCTATTCGTCAAGCTCTAGATCAAGGTTCAAAAATAAAACAAAAACCAAAACCTGAAAACAAATAAGGCAAATCTTTATTTTTCAGGTGAAAATGGTGGAGTCTCTTTTAGGAAGAAATGTAGCCTTGTTTTTGCATTATTTGAGAAATGAAACGTATTGTTCTTTTTGATAATTTAAATTCAGTGTATTTTTTTCCTCAGTATATGGAGCTTATAAATAGTTTTTCTGCATCATTTTTATGATTTCATTTAGAGAATTAGAGATCATATAAACAATGTGTCTTAAACATATTCATCTTTCTGAAAATTCATGACTCCATTTATTAATTTTATTTTTATACAACTTATTTCTATTTCATATTGAACTCTGGTGGGTGAATCAAGGTAAATAGTACAAATTTAAATAATAATGGGCATTCAAAACAATTTAACTACTGAGTATTCTTCTTCTGGACATTCTTTTTCACCATTTTCAGGGGTGTTTATTGTTAAATATGTCATATAGATTAGCATTTTTATATATTTCCTGGGTTTTAAGATAATAAGTTCTTATAATATTAAACCTGCTCTTGGGCTGAAAATATAAAGGCATCCATTCTGCTACAGCTATCCTTAATAATAGCATAAAATATTGATGATGAAACACTAAACAGTGAAGTAAGACATGAATGAAGTAACAACATTGATTATTGAGAGGATGCTTAATCAGCAGGGGAGAAATTTAGGAAAGTTTTGGCCTTTTTAGTTGCTATGTTAATTTGGTTGGCTCTTCAAAACATGTAGTAGTAACCCATTTCTCACTTCATCTGTACTGATTTGAACTTCAGAAATGGAAAGGAAAAGGTTTTCCAATCCCCCGAATTTTGCATCTACTTCAAAGTGTTATGGTCCTTCTTGTGTTATTTAAAAATCATTCCTCATAATTTGTTAATATATATTGAACAAATCAACAATGTTGCAAAGAGCAACCTGTTTTTCCAAAGTTAGGACTGGACATTTAAGGACAAATATGGTTCCATTAGATAACCTAAAGAACTCGGAACAATTAAGAAGAGCAAACTGTAAACCCTTGAAATCTGTAATTCTTTCCTTGATGACTTAGACACAAAATTGGCTCTTTGGTTTATAATTACTGCAGTGATTCTAGAACTAAATAGATGGTGCTAAGTTTATAAATCAGTGCACACACATCGTTGTTATTGCCAAAGGATCTCAGTATAAATTTCTGCATTCGAAAATTATGCCACAAAAGGCAATATAAAATGTGGTTTGAATATAAATACTGTACATGGTCAGAAGCGTAATAAACACTCCAAAATGTTTATTGAATTATTATCACACATAGGGCTTAGAAAATATATACATACATTAATTTGACTCAGGTATGTAAGTATATTTATATTTTCTACGTATATAAAGTAAATTAAATGCAAAAATAATTTTAATCACTTACTTGTTTAAAATACTACTCAGTAGACAAAGTCCAGAATGAAAACACAAAATCAAGAACAGCTCTCTGGATATTTTCTGAAAAGATATTTTTCTGTTATAATTACAGCATAATAAAAACATTTTACATATTACAGTTACTATAAAAATATAATAAAAGTAATATTTTTAGGAGTCATTGTATTAAGGACTTCATACGTATTATATCATTTAATCATCTGACGGGTTCTATGAGGTGGAAATTCTTTTATTCCAGTTTTTCAGAATAAACCATTAAGTCCTTCAACTGCATGGACTAGGTCATACAACAGTAATGGAAGAGCCAAGATTTAAATCCAGACCTGTCTTGATTGCATAGTCTCTTATCATTCTCTCTCTTCCTGAAGCTGCAAAGGATGCAAGTTTTGCATGTGTAATGTTTACCTGCCAATTTGTAAGCAATACTGAAGAACTATAAAATGAGAAATTATGAAAAAAGTCATGGACTTTATGAATAATAGTTTTCATCCGTGTCAAAAAGTCATAGATTTTAATGAATAATAGTTTCATCCATGTCAAAAAGTCATGGACTTCATGAATAATAGTTTTCATTCATGTGAGTTTCAGGATAAATAAGACAGTAATCTCTAATCCTTTCCTCCCTTTAGCTTTGTAATAAAATTGTATTTCTGGTGAGTTTTGTTGGAAATCGTGGCACGTTCACCCGTGGGTACCGAGCAGTCATCCTGGATATGGCCTTTCTCTATCACGTGGCGTATGTCCTGGTTTGCATGCTGGGCCTTTTTGTCCATGAATTCTTCTATAGCTTCCTGGTGAGTACATCGCTATGTGGACAATCACTGCTGAAAAAGTACACAATGCTGCTGCTTCTTATGCCTCTTCCTTTGATTTTTTTTTTAAGCAAAGCCTGACATTTAGGACAAATTATGTTATTTTTAGAATTTCCTAGGAAAAGCGTGAATTATTATCATTCGTAGTCTTTTTTTCTTTGGGAAACCACACAGGTGGTGGAGTTCTTTATTTCCTCTCTGAGAAGCAACCAGTCACCCCACCTCTTGACCCAGGCTTCACATGACAAGGGCTGCTTTTGCTTTCAGCCAACTAATATTTCCCTTTACATTTAAAGATTCTCCTACAGAGTGTGGGAGACAAAATAGGAGTATATTTTCTTCGGTACTGAGATCACTGTATTTTATTTATAATATCAAAAATTGTGTGTACCTTTAGAGTGGCATGTAAGTAAAATGAGGGGAATTTAAAAAAATCATAGCAAAAAGGCAGTTGTTTTAAGAACAGTCTTTTAGTTTTCGGTTTAATATGTCATTGCTGTTAAACTTATCTACATATATTTAACTCATTAAGCAGCTCTTTCAGATTTTTTTTCTAAAGGTTGCTTTTTAAAAAAATTCTGATTTACCTTCCTACATATGTACTGGTTTATAGCCATAAACCAGGAGAGGAGTCAATACACATATGTGATAATATTTTGAAACTTAAAAAGCACTACCAGGTTACCATCATGATGCTATAGGAACAATTTATTTATCTTTCCAGTTCATAGTTGGCATGCAGTGGAGAGCATTGTCCAATGAGATGATCCCTGAAAACAAGTTAAAGATCTAAAAACATTTTGTTGAAAAATTTGGCTGAGTCATGAGGGACAAATCCAGCACCTCCTGCCTCCCTATTATCTAGCACACCCATTTGAGAAGACTGAAATGAGGCCAATTTTCCATATACCCTAAAACATTTGAAAGAGCCACAGTGAAGAGTAGATTTGTCTATTGTATTTTCATATAAACTTATAGGCAGTTAAGTTAGATTATTCATTAGTAGATATTTTTTCTGTTCTAACAATCTATATGAATTCTTTTTGCCCTGATTCACCAGAAAAAGTTCATTTTTTAACCTGTTTGTGATATATAAAGTCCTATTATACCCAGCACTTTTACCTGACATGTAATATTCTATAATTTTTAAACCACTTTACTAAAGTATGATTGACATACAGAAAGCTCTACCCATTTAATGTATAGGATTTGATGAATTTATAATACTTTTGTGCTCAACTTTCTTGTTTATAAAATGGATAGGGATACTATGGGAGACTAGGAATATCAAGATCCATTAAACAGAGAATGTGTTAGTCCATTCTCACATGGCTATGAAGATACTACCTGAGACCGAGTAATTTATAAACAAAAGAGTTTTGATTGATTCACAGTTCCACATGGCTGGGGAGGCCTCAGGAAACTTACAATCATGGTGGAAGTTGAAGGGGAAGCAAGGCATGTCTTACATGGTGGCAAAAGAAAGAGAGAAGAGCACAGGGGAAACTGCCACTTTAAAAACCATCAGATCTCCAGAGGACTCCCTCACCATCTCAAGAACAGCATGAGGGAAATCACCCCCATGATCCAGTCACTTCCAACCAGGTCCTTCCCCTGACACATGGCGATTACAATTCGAGATGAAATTTGGGTGGAGACACGGAGCCAAACCATATCAGATAATATGAAAAACATGTGAAATTATGTACTCATGTTTATGTTTTTACTAACCCCATTTTCTAATTGTATTTTCCTCTGGTCTTTTATCTTTCAAATCTTACAGTATTGATGCTAGTTTGTTCTTATTGGGTTGGTTCTGAAAAGGATATAGTCTATTTTGATGTTTAGAGTACTAGAAGAAAATTGTAATATACATAATACCAAAAATCATAAGCATATTTTTAAAAGATTTTTTATATTTGAAAAATATGTGAATATTAATTCCCTGTTGTACCCAAAATTGTCAGTCCTTTATCCAGAATAATAAAAACCACACTCTAGATTTTGTTTTCAGAAATAAATGGAAAGAACAATCAGCCTGCCCAATGTCAACAGCTTTTGTAAGATTCTGATTCCATGGGCCTAGAATGGAACCCAGGCATATGAATTTTTAGCAAGCATCCCAGGAGCTTCTGAAAGCTATAAACCTTCTCTAGAGCTGAACTACAGCACATTGCCAGATTTTTTTTTCTTTAAACCTCTGCAGAGTTAACTTAAAGAAAAATCTCGACTATGTCAACTTTCTGCTTAAATAAATTTAATAAGCCACAATGTTGACAATTTGGAAGTTGAATGTGCATTAGTTAATTTGTCTGTACTGAAGAATATTGACTTTATTTCTAAAGCTGACTGCTCCTTCCAGGAGGTAAATAGATAGCAAAATAGACTTTAAAAAAAATTAACCATCATAAAATAGCAGTTTCCTAAGGTGAGCAAACAAGTTAATATCTAGATAGCAATTATTTGCAAGACTACAATTAAATTGGACAGTAACTGTATAACCCTCAGTACTCAGAAAAAAAATAGACCAAGGCCCTGAAAGCGTATATGACACATAATTGATCATTTCAGCCAGTTCAGAAACTCTAATTACTGCCCACAGATAGAAGACAAACTCCAATTATTCCAATTTTTTAAATACTATTCATTTCCAAACAGACATTTATACCTTTCTAAAAGTGAATGTGATTTTATTGCATTTAACCAGATTTTAATAATAAAACATGTACTTTCTAATGTATAATTTCAACTTTATAATGTAGCAATAAATTAAATTGTCCTTAGTGTCTACTACAGATTACAAACACAGAGCTTGACTAGTGCGTAGATTTTCTATTACTGAAGACAAAATAGGTAGTAACCTATTAGAGAAAGTCAATTAGCAAAATTACATATTATATTTTTGTTTCTACTTCCATTTCCAAGTATATACTTAAGTAATAGGTTTTTTCCTCATTATACCCTGTTACTAAGGAAGGATGTTTGCATTTTCCAAATATTTTTAAATTTCATACTTTTCCCACTGCATCAGACTCATGAAACTCTTCTTACAATTTCACCTCTAATCCCTTGATTAAATAATACACTTAATGAATTTCTCAATTATTCATCACTTACGAGGACCTAATTTGCATTCTCACTTAAGCCATTTTACATATTCCAGAAGTAACTGCAGAATATCAGTAAGACCAAAAATAAAGAATAAGTAGCTCAGCTGGTAAAGTACAATATAACTTTTCTGAATTCAAATGTAAAACTAAGCTATTTTTATAATGTTTTAGTAAATTGATATTATGTTGGTTATGAAACCCACAGATTCACATTATATGTTGTGCTATATGTATCTTTACAGAAAAACAGTTTATTAATATAGTCTAGCTGGAGAAGAAATAAATACTTTGGTTCATTTTAAGGTGGTTTAGGTTATTTCTTTATATATAAACTAGAATGGTTTGCATTTGTATTTGTAATTATATTTATGTTTGTTCACCTTTTCCTCCAATGCCTTCTTTTCTTATTAGTGTTTTCTTTATCTTTGTAGCTTTTTGATTTGGTGTACAGAGAAGAGACTCTGCTGAATGTCATAAAAAGTGTCACACGAAATGGCCGCTCTATTATTCTAACTGCAGTCCTGGCTCTCATCCTCGTCTACCTGTTTTCCATTATTGGGTTCCTTTTTTTGAAGGATGACTTCACTATGGAAGTTGATAGGCTGAAAAACCGAACTCCTGTTACAGGTATTGCTATTACCACTAAATGAGGTTTCTATGATGGCAGATATGACTTGTGTGTAGCTTGTTAACAGGATTACAGATAAACACGAACGGAGGAAATGTTTTCTTTTATTCCTTTGAGAATATGTTTACAGATAAACCTGAATGGAGGAAATGTTTTCTTTTATTCCTTTGAGAATATGTTTGTTTACTACTAAGAGTCAGGAATGTGAAATACTCTTAGGCTGTATATTAGCTGTCAGTGTGTACAGGGAAATACTTACACGAGAAACATCATCCTAGCTCAGTGTCAGTAAAAAGTTTCAATAGGCTGGGCGCGGTGGCTCAAGCCTGTAATCCCAGCACTTTGGGAGGCCGAGACGGGCGGATCACAAGGTCAGGAGATCGAGACCATCCTGGCTAACCTGGTGAAACCCCGTGTCTACTAAAAAATACAAAAAACTAGCTGGGCGAGGTGGCGGGCGCCTGTAGTCCCAGCTACTTGGGAGGCTGAGGCAGGAGAATGGTATAAACCCGGGAGGCGGAGCTTGCAGTGAGCTGAGATCCGGCCACTGCACTCCAGCCTGGGCGACAGAGCGAGACTCCGTCTCAAAAAACAAAACAAAACAAACAAACAAGCAAAAAAGTTTCAATAAAGCTGAGGACACCCCCCCATCCAAAAGATAGTCAGCAACTTCAGTGCAGGATAATAACTTTAAAAATCTTTTCTTCCTCTTTTTCCCTGTCTCCCCAAAAGTAACAGCTAGCATCATTCACAATCATTATTCCATACATGTTTGATCATAGTATATAATATTATACTTAAATAATTGAAAATGATAAATGCTTTGATTTGAAACCACCAGATCATAAGAAATTTGCTCAAAATATTGAGCAAAACAAAGAAGACATGCTCAAAATATTGGGATTAATGGGCCAAATCTATCAGTGTGTGACTTTCAGAACTTTAATACTCTCTTTATTTTTGTTGCTACTGGTTAGACACCATCCATTTATAATCAATGTGATTCCTGTGGTGTTAGGCTTTATTCTCTCTGTGTTATTTTGATTTATTTATTGAGCTTTCTAAAGTGTTTTTCCCCCTTTCCTACCTTGTATTGTTTTGGTTAAGCTTCCGAAGTTTATTATTCTTTTTCCTCCTCTCCTGCTTTGCTGGGTAGAAATCATAGTTCTGCGCTTTGCTAATGGTTTCTCTGGGTGATTCTGTTGACTATGGGTTGTAGAGAATGGAAACCAAAATATGACACTCTTTCTCCTCAAGCCATTAAATATAAAACTAGGATTTAATTAGTGATGCCTGGAAAATGGTATTCTCTCTTGCCTTTAACAAACATTTCTTAATTACTAAATTGATGATATATGGTAGTATCTTTCTTAGATTATGGCATTTAAGTCTATTAGTAAGTCTCAGTCATCGAAGCACAGAATGGAAACATCATATATGTGGACTGGAAGTTATTAAACTTGAGACTGTCCTGAATTTTATACCTAGGTATTATTCTTTATTCACAAGAACATAAAGTATTTTCTGTTACTGTCTTTCTTGTTCTTCTTCCTTAAATGTTACTCTTCCCAGAATTTTACAGGTGTAAATATAGGGACCTGTGTTTGTATGTATGTGTGTGTATATATATATATAGACTGTCTGCTTCCCAAAACCTCCACATTAATTATATTAATTACTTACTAGATTTGAGGCATGATGACATTGAGTAACTCAGTACAGATTGAGTCTGAAGCTGAATCATAATTTATGAATTCAAAATGCGTGCAGCAGTTATTGTCTTATGAATCAAGTGGCAAATATTTTGTGCTCTTTAAAAAGTAACTTGGTTATCATTGTATTATGAATATAAATATTTTCCTTGGAGAAATGCCTTTTTTCTTTTTTTTTTGTTTTTTACAAAATGGACAACAGTAGACCAGAAGTTTCAAGCTCTTTATTAAAAATATATGCACATTCATATAGAATGCTGTTAAATAAGATTTTATAAATACGATGAAAACCCAGCATATGGGAACAGTTAACAAAGTTAACTGTTAAAAACCCTTGATTATTCATAGATTAAGAGTGTTTGTTTCATAGATTGAGATTATACATGACATGATGCCCTAGGAAAAACACCCTTGTTTTCACAATATTTTAAATTTCATGTCTAATGCCATATATTGTCTCTATTGATACACAGAGCTAAGTTTATTCTTTCATGTATTGAACACTATTTACTTGCAAAGTTGACTGTATATTGAGTGACATTATTGAGAACACCCCTGGGTAGCCAGTGAAATTTGGAGAGAAGTATGCAACTCTTTAGCAAATGAGAAGAAAAGATCAGAAAACCAGTTGGTGGGAGCAACGGGGAGAGGTTGAGAGTTCTAAAGCTGAATGGTAAAGCCATCACAGGGTCCTGTGAGAGGAGAGGATGGGTAATTGGCAAATGCCATTGGAAACACAGATCCTGCCTGTAGGACCAGAGGAATCTGGCTTGATAGATGAAGTAGCTGCCACTTAAGCAATGATCAAGAAATTGGTGTCTTAGAAAAGTCTGTGAACTTGGAAAGAAGGATGTGTTGAAAAGTGGAGGTGATAGTTTCTCTCACACACACCTGTCCCTCTTCCCCATTTTCAGGGCCACTCTCCTGTTTCTCACCCTTCTGTTTCTCACCTTCATTTCCACTCACCCAGAATTCTGCAGGAGCCGCCATGTAGCTTCCCCACCTGCAGCCTCTCTTCTGCCTGCCCAAATTATTCATTCCAACCACAGCTCTCACTGTCTCTCATTGGTTCACAGCCTTTGGATCTGCACTGGATGTGGGGTTCTTGGTTTAAAGTAGTGGCTGGTAGCTCTGGTCACTCTGGCTGGTCCATGCCTTTGTTGACCTCTGCGCCTTTTGTCAGACAAATTGCACCTGGAATCCCCCCTTTGCTCCCTGCCTTACCTTGATGAATCTAAGTCCTATGACTCCTTTAGATGGATCCTTTTCCAAAAAGCTTTCTGTTTTTTTTCCCCCTCCTAGAATTCACTTCTTCCTCCTCTAATGTATTACATTAAAAAAAAATCTGTACTTCACTCTCTCCATTCAATTGTAGGGTCCACAGATTTATCTCCATGTCCTCTAGTTGACAGTTGTTCTCCCAAGCCTCAGCTCTGGGCCTGTGGAGCCTAGCAGGATGCTTCAGTAAGTAAGGGAATGCTTTAAGTAAGGGAATGGCCACAGGGCATACTCCTCTCCTCTCACTTTCTGACCCCCACACCCACCCACCCTCAACTCAGGGCTAATGGAGATGTGCCCACCCTCAGGGGATGGAGGTAAATCTGTGGACCCTTTCTGGGGAGGACACTAGCTCTCTCAGCCTCACTCTGCCTCCTCATGTTTCCTCCAAACTCCAGCTTTCCTTTGCCACTTCTACCCCATCTCAGCTGATGAGTCAGAGTCAGGGTAACCATGGTGTGGCATTGCTGGGAAATGCACGCCAATACTGCTACAACCTTTGTTGGATCCACTCTTGTCTCTCCATCATAAAGATTTCCCTTGATGGCTCTATGTGAAAAATAGGTTTGAGAGGAACCTCTTTACTTCATATTTGTTACTAACAGAAACACTTTTAAAAACGAAACATTGTTTCATACGAATAGGAGGGTGCCTATTTTCTATTCTGTTCTGGGTCAGGAAAATAGGTGGTGAGCCAGGAAGCAGATAGATTCCTGGGGACTATGGAAGAACAGAAGATCCTGAACACAGATCTGGCAGAAGATTCTTGCTCCCCAAGGCATATGATGCCCTTAGTTCCCTAGAGCCTGTACCTGACCATTAGAACCACTACCAGCAGCAGTCCCTGCCTCAGCTGTAGGGACCAGTGGCTTAGGGCTCAGGGACTGCTAACTGCATTGAGGGAAATACGTTCCTGGCATCCCAAGTCAGAACCCTGAATGAGTTTGCCCATAGAAACGTTATTACACATGGTTGTAAAGGTCTACAGTATTAATACTTTATCTCAACCACTTAAAAAAGGTATAAAAGCCTTTTAGTGGGTTGGGCTATGAACCTATTCTCCATTTATAAAATTGCTTCAATAGGCAAAACTGTGTTCAGAATTCCATACTAACTTCCTAGGACTTTAGGAACACAGCTAAGTTGTAGTATGAATGGCTTTAATTTACATATCTTTAGAACTGTAGTTTCAGTTTTCATCAGGTGCATATTTGACTCTATATTATGTACTACTTTGTATTTTCTTAGGCAGTCATCAAGTGCCTACCATGACTTTAACTACCATGATGGAAGCATGTGCCAAGGAGAACTGTTCACCCACAATTCCAGCTTCAAATACAGGTTTGTATAAAGGACTCTGGGTCAGTATGAACTTGATATCTCTGAAGTTTTATTTGGTAAATATTATTACGTCTTAGGGAGTTGCTCTACAAATTTCATGATGGACTGAAATAGAAGAATAGAGGGTAAAAGAACCAAGATGATTTGAACTGGAGAAAAGATTCCCACATTGGTCATTCTGTACCCCTCTCCTGTCCCTTGTATTGTTTCTATTCAGGAGGATTCAGCACATTTACCCTGTGGTATGTGCTGCTGAAGATTCTATTACCATATTGCAAACCACACTGAGTCCCTTTTAAAAAGCTGTGTAGCCTTTAACACAGGATAGGGAAGAGCATGGGCTTATAACTCAAAAGAATTGGTAATAATCCTGGACCTCACACCCTATAGCTCTATGTCTTGGACAAGTTATGCAAATTTCCTGGACTTTGTTCAGATGACTTGCCTGCCTATCTCTCTCTCTCTAGAGAGAGAATGAGAATGAAACTTTCCCTTCCTCCACAGGATCAAATGGAACCACACATACAAAAATAATTTTTTAAACTATGAATTGATCTCATAGGATGTGGCAGTTTGGAAACTATGGCATATGTGATATTTAATGAACTGTAGAAGTTAGTGATCTGTTTCCTGAAGCAGCAAAGATTTAGGGAGTTTATGTCTTCAAATATCTCAAGGGTTGTCATATACAAAAAGGAGCAGATTTAGTAGGAGTTGATGTGTTGTATCTACAGAAGGCAAAGTTAGACTTAGGACAGATAAGGGAAGAAAGAGTTAAGCATAGTGTAGGTGTGGAGTTCCCCAGTTTCCATTTGGGACCACACTGTTTGTCTGGTCATAATGATAGTGCTTTCTTTCCTAAACGTGCTTTTCCTTGAGATGTTGGACTATTGATTGAGGAATAATGAATAGACCCTTCTACTGACAAATATTTTATGCTTTTTGACCTAAAGAGAGAATTAAGCACCTGAAATACATTCCATCCAGTGTCCCAGCAGCCATAGGCACTGTGGGCAGCTGTCACCAGAACTTCTCTCCCCTGCTGCCTGCTCTCCCAGTCAAGGCTCACAATAAGAACCAGCTCATTCTTGACTCGTATAGCATTATTGTGCTCTGCAGTTTGTAAAATCCTGTTATTTGCATCCTCCAGTCTAAACACCTCCAATTTCTTCAACCTTCCTCACATACTGTAACAGTGACTACTGCCATGACACTCCAGGGCAAGCAGTTGAAAGGTGCTATCTTATTCTGGATACTGGAGTTTAGAACCACATCACACTCTTGACCCATATTTGGCTGACCGTTGGCTAAAATGCCATCCTTCACTGGTTCAACTGTCAAGTCATAAACAGCCACCCTGTTCTCATATAATTAGGAGTTTGGGACTTCAAATAGAAGCCCATGCATTTTTTTCTATATATTTTTGCCAGCCCATAATCCCAGGATATCCCAGTTTGACCAATGAATAGATCAGGAGGTCTTTGCCCAGATGATCTCCAGGTTTCAGGTCCCTTCCAGTTCTAATGTGCCACAAGCCTCACAGTGTCTGTATGGATCCTGATTCTGTCAAGCAATATATTTATTCTCCCTCATGTCCTCAAGTTTGACACACCCTTAGACAGAAGATGGCAAACTATGTCCCATGGGAAAATATGACTTGCCCTAGTTTTATACAGCCCTAGAGCTAAGAATGATTGTAAAATTTTTATTTTTATTTTTCAAGAAAAACATGTGAGGGAAACTGTATGTAAGCCTAAGATATTTGCCATCTGGCTACAGATTTTTTTTTTTTTTTTGCCAGCCTCTGTTCTAGAAGATTTCCATTAAAGGTGCCAGAAATGCACAGGACAGCAGCGCAGTGCTAAGCTCTAGAACATGCTCTCACATGGACACGGTTGCATTTTGTGCAATTCTTCAGTTGCATAGAAATCTCTCTTAAATAAACTGTTAATATCATTCAGCCCATGTTTCTCTATCTTTTTTGAAATGATATCATGAGACTCTTTATCAAAGACTTTTTGCCAAAGCCCAGATACATGATGTCTGCTACGTTTCTAATTTGAGGTTAGTCTGAACACGTACTGAATGCGCTGATAGCGTGGGTTGGTCCTAACTCACGCTGTCTCTTTAGTGATCCACTTTAGTATCTTATCTTGGTGTCAAACAGCATTTTTCATCAGCTTGCAGGGTCTGTCACAGTCTCAAATTCAGCTCTACAGGTGTCCCTCATTTTCCATCATTATCCATGACTTTTTAAAAAATCACTTTTTAAAAAGATATTTTGAAAACTTGAACATAGTTGAAATAGCTGGGTAAAATTAAATGACTCTTGGGATCTCTTTGGCCACCTCAGAGTTCAAATGATTGTCATCAGTATTTATTTCTTTTTCAATTCACCATTTTCTCCCTTAACAGAGTATGAAAAATAATATGTTAAAAAGTTTATTATTAACTTTTTATTATTTCATTTTAACAACATGGTTCCAAGTATCAGTGGCCCTATGCTTGCATTGGTCTTCTCTCTCTGAATATTTCTTTACTATTGTTTCCTTTATTTTAAAGCAAATATACTTTAACTGTGGTTTGATTTCAAGACAAAATATTGCTTTGCTAGTGAACCAACAACAAAGTTAGTATTCCTTCTTCCAGAGTGTACAGAGAGGGCTGACCCAGTGGGCCCAGAAGAGGATCTGAGTCTCACCCAGTGTGGTAGCCAGGGCTCCCAAGGCACAGACAGAGAGAACTGCCAGGGCCACTCTCGTAGAATGAGGTCTTCCAGGTCATTCATAGTGTGAGACTCCCCCAGGATGGTTAACTGCCCAGCTCTGTGTAATCCTGCAAATGTTAGGCTTTATACAGCTCCCCAGGCATGACTGTTGATGCTCAACCAAATGGTCTATTGTAATTATTTCACATGTTAATACTATTGTGACATTTTGATCTTAAAATTTAAAAAGTAAATACTTTTAGAAAACAGGAGAGTAGTTAAGTCTACTCGGTATAAACCTTGATGATGAGGATGATAATATAATAAAAGCCTTGTATATTCATTCCTTCATTAATTCTTTCATATAGTTACATTTGTTGAGCCCCTACTCTGGGCCAGCCACCATGCTAGATGAGGACACAGTGTTGAATAAACAAACATGATTCTGGCCTTTATAGAACTTATAGTAAGGGAAACATAAAAAGTTATAAGATAAGGTGAGTATTACTAGCAGTGCTATGGCTGATCATCACAATAGAGATTGGCTGTTGGGAGATTAGACAGAGAGACCTTTCTTTTTCTTTTTGAGATGGAGTCTTGCTCTGTCGCCCAGGCTGGAGTGTGGTGGCACAATCTCGGCTCACTGCAAACTCTGCCTCCCGGGTTCACACCATTCTCCTGCCTCAGCCTCCCGAGTAGCTGGGACTACAGGCGCCCGCCACCACGCCCAGCCAATTTTTTGTATTTTTAGTAGAGACGGGGTTTCACCGTGTTAGCCAGGATGGTCTCAATCTCCTGACCTCGTGATCCGCCTGCCTCGGCCCCCCAAAGTGCTGGGATTACAGGTGTGAGCCACCGCGCCCGGCCGACAGAGAGACCTTTCTAAGAGGAATTACTTAAGTTGAGACTTGGAGGATGAGAAGGAACTAGTCAGGCCAAGAGGAGGGAGAAGTGTGTTCAGGGCACATGGAACATCCGAGAGTGAACGCCCTGAGACATGTTCAAGGATGTGGAGAAGGCTTACTCATTTCAGGTACTGTGCTGAGCACATTGTGTGCATTATGTCACTTAATTATCACAACAACCCTGTGAGATAGATAGATACTACTAGTTATCCTTACATTTTAGGTAAGGGCCTAAGGAAAGAGGCATTAAATAGGTTGCCAAGATCACATAGGTAGTTAGTCAATATATATCGACATAGATTTCAAAGCCTAGGTTCCAACCTTCTGTCTTATTGCCTCCAAATTAAAGGATCACTATAAATTATTTTTTCCCTAACAAAAATTTGAGATTATTTCATTTCACTGAGTATGTTTGGATAGATTTTCTTTAAGCCTTTCTTTATACCTACTAAAGGCAATTTCTTGAATATAAATATTCTTTATTACATATTTATGAACTGGAGTTTATTTTGTCCCCACCCCTACCCCAACCCCCCAGGAACATCTGACAATGTCTAGAGACATGTCTGGTTGTCACAACTGGGATGGGGTGCTACTGGCATCTAGTGGGTAGAGTTCAGGGAAGCTGCCAAGTATCCCGCATTGCACAGGACAGCCCACAACAAAGAATCATCCAGCCCAAAATATTAATAATGTTAAGCTTGATAAACTGTTATTCATGAACCTGAATACAAACTCTTATAAAAGGCTTCCCAGGAAACCCTCTATAACCTGCACTTCACCTAATATATTACACAAAGAACATCATTTCTCCTTCCTATGGACAAATGGTGACTTGTTCCTCCCAGGCACATTGGAGAAGGTCTCCATCTTTTAGGCTGCAGCAGAGCTAGGAGTTGGGGGAAGAGGTGGAGATGATTTTGTAAGGATAGCTGCCAGAGTAGGGAGGAAAGCGAGCATTCCATCTGGAGAGTGGAGGAGTTTCATCTCTGGAGGTGTGTCACAGATACTGCTGGAAGCCAGAGATGGTGGCAATAGCTTTTCACAATTGGGGAGTATTCCTCCATCAGTAATGAAAATACAGGAATGCCTGTATTAATCTGCTCTTTCTCCCATACACTTTTTGTATTTGGCATTGTGAGTGATAAAATTCATCTGTTTGAAAATGTTATGGATTTGATCTGCTAGCCTTTGCCACTTTTAAATTTTGACTGCATGTAGTTAACTGCAAAAGTAGAGTGAAAGCTAGAACCTGGGGTTTGTTGTGCAGCATGTGTCACTTAAATTTAAAAATAACTTCTATGTCTAAGACCAGGATTAAATTTTAACTTGCAAACCCTAGTGTGCATCTGTGACAGCCTTAGTTTGTTACCTTGTGGACAGCAGGTCCATGTTACAAAAGGCGCAGACATACACAGTAGCTTAATAACAAGCCTCACGGTGACTAGGAGGCAGAGTGGCCAGCTCCCTCGGAGGGCTCCTGTGGATGCAGGGAAGGTCATTGTCCCAGTGCCAGAAAATTCACACAGTAACTGGCAACCAACTGTGTTTAAAAAAAAAAAAAAGTTCATATTTCATTTGCTGCAGACCTCCCTGGTTCCTGAACAAAAATATTCACCTTAAAAAAACCAAGGCCTTTTTGCAACAATTTACAAAACACAATTATAGTTATTTTACAAGTAAAAATCATTTGAATGTACAGGAAAAAGGACAAAGTTCACAGACACTTAACATTTATGAATAATTCAAATTTAATATGTTTGGGTATTTTACTTTAATAGAAAAGATTGATGAATACCGAAACCAGCCAGCCTTAATGCATTCTACATTTTCGCTTCCCACTGGGTCCCCAGTGTTTTACTTTTTTTTTCTCGTTAAAATTTTTATTTCTTGTTATTTATTTATTTTTCCAGCAGTACTGACAGTTTGGATCTAGTTGAAATTTTTAAAATCAGCATTTCCACCAATGAATTGATTATAATTAAAGCTTAAGACTAACAAGCACGAGGTTTGTTCTTTCTCTCTCTCTTTCTCTTTCCTTCCTTCCTTCCTTCCTTCCTTCCTTCCTTCCTTCTTTTCTTTTCTTTTCTTTTCTTTTCTTTTCTTTCTTTTCTTTCTTTCTTTCTTTTTTGAGACCGAGTCTCGCTCTGTCATCTAGGCTGGAGTACAATGGCGCAATCTCAGCTCATTGCAACCTCCACTTCCCGGGTTCAAGTGATTCTCCTGCCTTAGCCACCTGAGTGGCTGGGATTACAGGCATGTGCCACCATACCTGGCTAATTTTTGTATTTTAGTAGAGAAGGTATTTCACCATGTTGACCAGGCTGGTCTTGAACTCCTGACCTCAGGTGTTCCACCCACAAGAGGTGTCCATTTGCATTCATACTTTCAAACGAGTCTCAGCGACAATCCCTTGTTTTCTAAGAAACCATAACACTGAATAATTTAATTATTAAAGCAGAAAAATGGCATTATTAAATACTGTTATTCAAGCATGGCCAATATTTTTTAAAATTTATAGATTAACACGTCAGATTAGAGGGAACTGTTTTAGAGCCACTAAAATATGTTTGTATTCCTTCCCTCATATAAAAGATTTTATTTGCATTATAAATTAAGAAAAAATACTGTATTTTACTAGTCAACTGAAAATGAGGATTTTATTTAACCTCATAGAATTCAAGCATAGAATTTGTTGATTGTTTTAAAACCAAAACTTTTCATAAGATTTAACTACCATCTCTCAGTAAGGATAATTGCGATAGCTAGAATGTATTGAATCCCAACTATACGCCAAGTACTGTTCTAAGTCCTTCATAGGTGTATATTTAGTTCTTTTAAATGTCTCCACATTAAAAGTCTATTTTCACTAATTCTTTCCTTTTGTTTGTAAGCAATATGTTCTCTCCCTTCTTCTTTTTTTTACATTTTTAATTTTTAATTTTTTTTTGAGATGGAGTTTTGCTCTTGTTGCCCAGGCTGGAATACAATGGCACGATCCTGGCTCACTGCAACCTCTGCCTCCCAGGTTCACGTGATTCTCCTGCCTCAGCCTCCTGAGTAGCTAGCATTACAGGCTTGTGCCACCATGCTCAGCTAATTTTTGTATGTTTAGTAGAGACAGGGTTTCACCATGTTGGCCAGGCTGTTCTTGAACTCCTGACCTCAGGTAGTCTGCCCGCCTCAGCCTCCCTAAGTGCTGGGGTTACAGGCATAAGCCACTGCACCTGGCCCTCTCCCTTCTTTTATAACTACCCCTGTGTTTATCATTACTTCATGGCCACCATCAACTGGACCATTGTTCTTACCTCTGAAATCTTTTCCTTGTCATCATCTGTTCTCTCTCTCTCTCTTCCTACACACATCTTAGGTCCTAATTCAACCTTCCTCTGGGTTTTCTTATTCCCCAGAACTCATATCCTACTAGTCTCCTTTCTTTAATGCCAAATTTTTCTGTAAAACAGTTGACCGACCCTCTCTCCTTTAATTTCTGCACGGCTTTTTCTCTACTATTTGCCTTCTTCCTACTGTTTCCTGATGACCCTATTGTTTAATCCAGTGACCGTTTCTTTGCTTCTCATTGCCTTTGACTATTCTGCAATTTTGACATCTTTAAAATTACTGTCTTCCTTAATTTGGATCACAGTATCCTCTGAACTCTCTTGTCCTCTCTGACGTTTAAAAATGTTTTATCGTCTTCTCATTCTATAAACATACAAATCATCTGAGATGCTTTCCTTGCCTTCATCAAAACACCCTACATCCAGTTCTTCCTTCTAAATGGCCTATTTATGTGGTCTAATGGGACGATCCTTCTCCTAAGTCACCCATGGCTGGGAGGCCTCAGAGTTGTATTTAATGCTGCCTTCCCCCTTCTGCCTACAGTTCTATCGGCTTCCTTTCATTCATCCTTTGCCTCTTCTCTCCCATTACCCTAGTTGAGGCTCATAGAACATCATGCCTGAATTATTGCAACTGCCTCCTAAGTGGTCCTTCCACCTCCAGTCATTCTTTCCTCTTCAATTCATCCAGTATATCACCCCTAGACTATTTGTCAGAAATCACCGCCTTGAATATTTCCTCCCCTACCCCAACTCAGGCTTTCCATGATGCTCCATTACCTGCCCAATAAAATCCAAACTCCCTACAGCTTCACAGAGAGCTCCCAGTTTATTGCTCCAGCTTCGTCTTCCACTCCTCTCACCCATACTTACTGGTTTATTTGCTGTTCGTCATACAAGCATACATTTTTCTACCTCTGGGGCGTTCTGTCCCTGGCATGTGAAATGCCTTTCTACTCAAGTCTTAGAACATTGACGAGTCAAGGCAAACTCAATTCTACTACTTAATATAGAGTCTACATTAATTAGAGGGACTCCCCTCTAATTATCTGTGTACAGTTTCTCTCCCTATTTCTATCTCTTTGCATCACTGCTACTTCTGCATTTTTGTTTGTTTGTTGTTTGCTTGTTTTTTTTTCCCTTTTAAAAATTTTTTTATTATACTTTAAGTTCTAGGGTACATGTACACAACGTGCAGATTTGTTACATATGTATAAATGTGCCATATTGGTGTGCTGCACCCATTAACTCATCATTTACATTAGCATCTCCTAATGCTATCCCTCCCTCCTCCCCGATCCCCACTTCGCACAATAGGCCCCGGTGTGTGATGTTCCCCTTCCTGTGTCTGAGTGTTCTCATTGTTCAATTCCCACCTATGAGTGAGAACATGCGGTGTTTGGTTTTCTGTTCTTGTGATAGTTTGCTGAGAATTCTGGGTTTTTTTTTTAAGAGACAGAGTCTCTCTGTCACCCAGGCTGGAGTGCAGTGGTGTGATTATAGCTCACTGCAGTCTCCAGCGTTTGGGCTCATGTGACCCTCCCCCTTCAGCCTCCTGAGTAGCAGAGCCTACACATGTGTATCACCATGCCTGGCTTCCACTTCTGTGTCTTTTACTGCATGCGAATTTGTCTGGTACATGTTTTATCTTGTACTGTTTCACCAACTAGCTGGAAAGCCACCTTACCCTGTTGAAAGTCTTCCAGTGTCTCCCCCTAATTTCAGGATTAAGTTTAAATTCTTCAGCTTGATGTATGAGCCTCCTCATGACCTGGTACCCTCTTGCGTTTCTTCTCACACCTCCCACACCCTTCTGCGTTTACCAAAGTCCCAGTCATTCCCAACTTCCTGAGTTTCCCAAAACACCCCACATGCTTTCGTGCCTGTTTGCCTTTGTTCATCCACAGGATGAACAAAGGCCTGGAATGTCTTCCCTCATTGATTTTACTGGCCAATCTTGACCCTCTTTCAAAATCCAACTCAGGTGATACCCCCTTCAGGATACTGATGCCCCCGTCTGTGAGATGTGCATCTGTTTTGCCTCCGCAGCATCCTGTGATACTGCACTGCCCCTGTTCAGCTGCTGACCCACCTTTCCTAGGGACTGTAAATTTTCTGCAGATGGGACACTTCCGTCCTTCTCCCATATATTCCTAGCACCTCATCCAGCGGCTGCTGGAGTAGTGAAAGGAGGCAGGTGTGGCATGGGCAAGGCCAGCTGATCACACAGGTAACCACAAGGTGGCATTTACTAGATGAATTTACCATGACTCAGAGCCTGACTTTCAGGCTGGATGCCTGGTAACTTGGCTTACCATATTGAGAGTGGCTGCATCTCAGGAAGGTAAACCTTATTAACCGAAGGCATAGAGGCTCCTCTATAAAATCAGCGTGCCTGTGTACTGATTATCTTGAACAGGATGATTGCTGGCATTGACCTGACCGGGGTGTTCTCCTCTCATTTACATGCCACACAGAAAACAAATTCTCTCGTTATAGATTTTCAGCCAATTCCTTTTATTTCACAATGGCTAATCACATGAATTGTGTGTGGATTTTACTGAGCTCACCTCTTAGAGAACAATCTTATTTCTAAATTCTTGGAGAGAGGTAGAAACCCTCTCCTGTAGTGTTTACGTGCTGATTAATCTGACATTTACTAAGCCTTTAGCAAACACTTGTTGTGACATGACCAGGTAGTTCCTGAATGAATAAATGAATGCAGATCGTGACACTAGATAGACGGCAGTGATGGAAAGTCCAGTTGTGGCAAAGTAGCATGTAGACATGCTCCACATGACCTGATTATTGGAAAATGATTTTCCCCTTAAAAGCTCCTTTTGATCTCTTACACATTTCTGACTCTTTTTCCTCATATTCTTCTCAGCCATCATGTTGGCATCTACTGCCGTGTATGGGGGAACCTCACTAGCACATTCCAGACTGAGCTTCCCCCACCCTTGGTCTGGCTTCCTTGTCTGCCCTGCTGCTCTGATTGCTCTCACCACAGGCCCTACCTCTTCCCCATTTCTCCTTCCTCCAAAGGAGTTCTAGTTCTCCTGCTGTTTAAATCAGAATATGCCTTGGACTCGGTACTAAGGTAAGTGACCAAGCACAGATTCTGCTGACGTCTCTGATGCTGCATTTTGAACTCGCGCCTTCGTCTCTGACTTCAGCCCTCCTCTCGAGGTGTATTCCAGCATGTTTTGAAAGGAAACAGCTCCAAAGAAAGTAAAAATATCAGGATCCCTTATCCGTAGGATGTTAAAATAAAGTCGGCTCAGAAGAGGACAATTAGCCTTTTCTTAACAAAGTATCAAAGGTACTGTAGGCATGAAGCATGTAGATAAAGTTGGACTGAATTGTTCTTGTTGTTTTTATACTCATGCCTTGACGTGCATATTGTGGCTGCATAATCCCAAAATTTATCACCCCTGTGGTTCTTTAACCTTGTGGTGAGAAAATTACATTTCTGGTCATTTGCCAGTGTTAGGAATTTCTGATTCTAATATCCAACTTAGTATTAATTTTTCACTATTTTAAATGGCTAAGAAATTATGTTTCAAGTTGGATACCAATACCTTTAAACAAAATAAGAATAGGAATTTTTCTTTCACATTGTATCTTTTTCTCTTTCCCCCTTCATCCCTAAATAGAATTTTTTACATAAATACATTGTGCTTCTTATCAAGAACTCCAGGTTGGTCCTCAAGAAAGCTTAGACACTTAACCGCAATAAAGAAATAATATCTGCCCCAATTTTTAAGCAACTATTGTGTGTATGCCAATTTCTGTGCAAAGTATAATATTTTACATACCCTAAATGTATTTTTTCTTTACTTTTCTTTTTTTTTTTTTTTTTTTTTTTTTTGAGACAGAGTCTTGCTCTGTTACCCAGGCTGGAGTGCAGTGGCGTGATCTTGGCTCACTGCAACCTCCACTTCCTGAGTTCAGGTGATTCTCTTGCCTCAGCTTCCCAAGTAGCTAGGATTATAGGCACACACCACCAAGTCCAGCGAATTTTTGTATTTTTAGTAGAGATGGGGTTTCTCCATGTTGACCAGGCTGGTCTCGAACTCGTGACCTCAAGTGATCCACCCGCCTCGACTTCCCAAAGTGCTGGGATTATAGGCATGAGCCACTGCCCCTGGACCCCTAAATGTAATTCTTAAACAACCCTCTGAAGAGTGTCACCCCCAGACAGCTCTCCCCATTTTACAGATGAGGATCCTAATATTGCCCAAGTCCCAGTGCGGGAACAGAGCAGAACTGGAAGCCAAGCACACTTCCTTGTTCACGCTCTTTCCCCTGCAGTACTTCTGCCTCCTTGGTAACATGGCTGTGTTTCCAGGTTTTGCCACAATGTCTTCCTACCATAACAAGCACAACGAATGTGCGCCTTATGTTTTGTGCTTTTCGTCCTGTTATTTTCCACCTATAGAAGGAATAAAATATTTGAGGACATTATATATGTGGCTTCATTATTATGTGTCAGTCATGTGCTGCCACATATGGAACAGATGCTGTGTGACTTCCAAAAGTTGTGTCATGGCACAATTAGAAATAGCCCGTTAGAAGGAGGTAACAGTATATATTTTTAAACGTAAGTTTGCTACACTGTTTTTAATATTATATTCTTATATATTTGTATGTATCTTTTATGTATGTTTATTTTATGTATATTTACATATGTGTATATATACATACTTATGTATATGTATGTGTATTTATTGTATGTATATTTCATTTTATGTGTATTTTATTTTATATATTTTTACATAGTTTATATCATATATTTCTGTGTTTTTTAGCTGATGAAGAGTATGAAGATGGAATTGAAAGGACGTGTGACACTCTCCTTATGTGCATTGTCACCGTGCTGAACCAGGGCCTCAGGAACGGTGGTGGTGTGGGGGATGTGCTAAGAAGGCCATCAAAAGATGTAAGCCAGAGTAAAAGTATTTTTTCAGGAAGCACATCTTTTTTTTAAACCTTTCTTCGCAGCATTTATAATTTGGGTTTGGTTTTCAGGATAATATATTGTACCATTTGCTTTAAAAGTATAGCCATGGCTGTTAAAGCCAATTAATTGTTTGCTAGGATTACATGGAAACAGCTAATGTACTACAATTCTTTGTGTGTTTGTAGAGTGGTGAAGTGTTTCCAAGTTAATCTGTGTATTGCATTACAGCAATGAAATCATGACTGGGAACTTTATATAGGAGTTGATTATTACATAAATAACATAAACGAGGTTTCCTCTTGCCTATCAGGTTTCTTGAGCATGAAGATTTACTCTTTGATTCTGCATAGGAATAGCCTCCATCATTTATCCATGATAAATACAATTGAGCCAATTCTAACAGGATTTCATATATTAAAATGGCAAAGTGGAAACATTTCTCACTAGCTGGAAAATCTCAAGTGCCAGGCGGGGAGCTTGAAGCATCTTAGCTCTGCTCAGGCCAGTTGTATCATATTGTCAAGTCATCTAACCTCTTAACCTCAGGTTCCTCTTCAGTTAAAAAACTGGATTGCATGGTCTCTAATTTGCATTTTAATACTGTTCCTCAGGTAGAAATAAGAAGGAGCTGTATATACTTGACACTGTATGGCTGAGATAAAGCCTAATCCAGAAATTGACAGATCATTAGGTCCTCCTTAGCTCCCTAATCACTGAATTTTGGAATTGGCATTTAACTACCTTTTCTACAATGTCTGGGATAGGAGACCACTGTGCCAAAATGCATTTAGCAGAATGGCATAATAAAGTCATTTCTAAAGAAAGCAAAGTCCCACCATTGTGGGAAAGACATGTGTCACTCCTAGAGAAATTTAATTGGTTCTGGAAATAGGCTAGGAAGTTTTTCTTACAACACTTCAAGTAAAGATGGAAAGTGAGCCTTATTTTTCCAACTTGGGATACTATTTATATTCATTTCGCAAACATTTATTGAATATATTCTCTATGCTAGACAGTGTCCTCAATCAATATGCCTAGAAAGTGTGTGTGTATATATATGTGTATACACACACACACACACACACACATATATATACATATACATGTATATATCTATATACACACACACATTTTTTTTTAAATTTTTATTTCAGGAACCCTTGTTTGCTGCCCGAGTGGTTTATGACCTTCTTTTTTATTTCATTGTTATCATTATTGTTCTGAACTTGATTTTTGGTGTTATCATCGACACTTTTGCTGATCTCAGAAGTGAAAAACAGAAAAAAGAAGAAATTCTAAAGACAACTTGTTTCATCTGTGGTAAGTGTTCTGCAGATGCTAAAATAATAGATGAATAAACTGTTTGCAGGAAAGAGGGGCTAGAGGGATTTTTATTTTTCATGCTTTTGGAAAAATTATTTCAAAATGAAGGCTGGATAAAATTCAGATTATGTAACTGAGCATTAGACTGGAATTCTCTGCTTCTATAAATAGAGAGAGGAATTATACCCCAAAGCTATCCTGTCATTATTTCTATGATTTACATGATTCTCTGACTATAGAAATGTGATGCAAAATGCCAAAAGATTTCACCAACTGGCAAACAGGCTTTTAATCACATTAATATATTTATTACACAACAGAATGATATTTAATTTTGTTAGAATATGAATCCGAATATGATTTTCCAGCAGCTTGAACTTCTACTCACTGATATCACTATGTTTTGGATTCTGAACTGAGTGTTCTCTCAGTTTGTTTGTTTGTTTGCTTGTTTGTTTATTTATTTATTTAGAAATGGAGTCTTGCTCTGTCACGCAGGCTGGAGTATAGTGGCACGATCTCAGCTCATGCAACCTCCGCCTCCTGTGTTCAACTGATTCTTCTGCCTCAGCCTCCCAAGTAGCTGGGACTACAGGCGTGTACCACCACGCCCGGCTAATTTTTGTATTTTCTGTAGAGCCAGGGTTTCTCCATGTTGGCTGGGCTGGTCTCGAACTCCTGACCTCAGGTGATCCACCCACCTTGGCCTCCCGAAGTGCTGGGATTGCAGGTGTAAGCCACCGTGCCTGGCCCTTCTCTCAGTTTTTAATTTCTCTCTCTCCTCTCTCTCTCTTTCTCTCTCTCTGTCTCTCTTACACACACACAAACACACACACACACACACACACACACACATCACTCCCCTCCCCTTCTCCCATCATCATCTCTCCCAGTGTACACAGCCTTCTCCTTCCTTCTCGCTGCCCTCATCATCCCCCTCGGCTCTGTCCTCTTCTCTGTACCCACCACCTCTTTCTGGCTTCAGATGTCTTTGTAGCTGGTCTCTTGGCACCCTAGAATCTATCCTCCTCTTTGGGTGATCACCCACTCTAGGTTTCAGTCACCTTCCTTGTTTCCACATTAGGCTGAAAAAAATCTTTTGGTGATAGTCACAAAACAAGCCTAAGGGGTTCACTACAACATTACTCTATGTAATAGATTGGGCCCTCAATACATTTCATTCTCTCCTTGGTTCAACTTTTGTTGAGTGACTTACTCACCTCAGTGACTCTCCAAACCTTTTCTACCTTCCTCCAACAGTTGAAGATGTACCAGGTGATAATGTAAAATAATATGCTATATTCAGTGGAAACAAATAGAAAGTAGTCATTCCCTGTTTTGGTGTGTTCACGATCTATTTTGGGATACAAACCCAATAAATAGCCTTGCTATCTCATGCATGGAAGGAAATGGTAGAGAAGTTTACAGGAAGCTGCAGGTACCCAGAGGAGAGATACCTCTCCAGGGTGGGGTAGGGAGTGAGAAAGAAGAGTCAGGAAAGCCTTTAGAAGAGATGGTAACTGAGCTGGTGGTAAAAGATGAAAGGGAGAGGTTGCCAGATCAAAGTGAATACAAGCAGAAAGGCCAGGACAAGCAAAGTCATGGAGGTGGAAGAACAGTACAAGGGCCTTCACTTACTCTAAAGCAGCTCAGTGTTTCTGACATAAACTTCAGAGCAGGGCACGCTAAGAGAGGAGATTGGCCAGACCACGTGTGGCCTTTTATGTTAGGCAGCTTGGACTTTATCATCCGGACTTACTGGGGAAGATGAACCATTAAAGAATTTTAAGTAGAACAGTGCAGGGTCTAATTTTTTTTTGTTTTAGAGCACTGTGGCAGCTTTGGGAGGTCATTCATCAGGAAACAGTACCAGAAGCAGAGTCATCAGGTAGGAGGTCATTACCACAGTCCAAGTGAAAGGTAACGAAAGCAGGAGAGTTAGTGGTGGCAGTATTAAGGGTAGAAGACAAAGTCAAGAAATATTTAGGAGATCACATCTTTAAATCTTGATGGTTAGGAAAGGATATGAAAGACAGCTTGGGTGCCCAAGCGGATGGTAATACTAACAAGCGATTAAGCTTGAGAATAGGTGAAAAAAACAATTTAGGTAGGAATATGCTGAGTTTAACTTTGAAAATCCTGAAATTGAGGTGTATACTGACCCACCCCAGAGGGATACAGCACAGGTCAGTTCATGAGTCTGAGCCTCAGAGATTGAGTCTTCACTGGAGACTTAACTGGGGAATCCTCAGCCTATATGTGATAGTGAAATCTGGAGTGTGGAGGAGGGTGTCCAAGTGAGACGAGAAGCAGAGAGACTACAAGTGGAAAGCCCCAGCTTTGAAGAGTTAGAAGAGAAAGAGGAGCACACACCAACAACTCAGAGTACCAAGTCAGAATACTGTGAGGAGAGCCAGGAAGGGGTGGCCTGTGGAAGAGAGGGGAGAAAACAATTTGGAAAGAAATGAATTCATTATCAACTCTCTCCAAGCAGAGAAAGCCAGTAACATGGTCTGAAAAAGCCTTCTGATTTCTTATTTAGGAGGCTTTGCTGAATTCAGGTAGAGTGGATTGTGCAGTGCTGAGTAGAGATTTGCTAGAAGGAAACTGAGAGTGATCCAAGAGTCTTCTGTTTAATGTCTGAATTAGATGGGGAAAGCAAAATTGAGATGTAATCAAGGAAGATGTCATACAATTCGGGGGTTTGGGGAAGAGGCTGAGAGGACACTCCTTCAACCTTGGAAGATAAATATACCTCCTCCTACCTTTATAGAAAAATAACCCATACCCTGTATTTTTTTCTATTTTTCTCTTCTTTATGTGACAACTATCACCACCTCCATTTCTTCACAATAGATGTATGTGTGTCTCCTTTCTTCTCTTCTCAGCCTTTCCAAGGATGATCCTCTCTTCCCTTGGGTCACCTCACCTGGAGCTCTGTCCCCTTTCAGCCTCATCATAAACATTTTTTAAAATGATTATTTATTGAATACTTACTACATTTCTGGCTTTTTACTTAGGTATTTATTTTGATACTATGTATGATGTATATTACCACCCCTTTACAAACATAGGAACAGAGACTTGGCTCCCATCAACATCCAGTTAGTAAGCAGAAGAGCCAAGATTTGAACAGAGGACTACCTAACTCAAAAGTCCATTCAGTTATCCTATTCTAAAATGACAAAGCGACAGGTTCTCATTCAAGTATAACCAAGCCTAAGGACAGATCCTGGTGGAAGGGTATAGCGTTATGGGGCCAAGCTGTTGTTTAGAAGAGTGAGTCCCATACAGGAGAATGACGCTGCCCTCGGAAACTTCTTGGTGTATCTCATGGTCTTTCTTTTGCACTGCTTCTTCCTCTATGCCCTTTTCTTCATGGTCGTGATCATCATCATGTTGGTACACTACCTCTGAGAGAGATGCTCTTTGGCAGAATGGACCAGAGGCTGGAAGCCTCATTCTAAGACATGATATTGTCTCCTATGTTTTAACGAAAAACATGAACAGCAACCTAAGCCCATTGCTTACCCATGATTCCTGCTCCTCTAAGCTTTCCCTTCACAGTCAGAATTCTCTTTGGCTTTCACAGTTATTAAAAAGCCAGTCACCTATAAATTCCTTTAAACATCATAATAACTGTCGTCAACAAACTGAAGTGTTCTTGAATCTCACTGTTAACTTCCCGCTGACCTTTTCTTCTTCTTCTGCTTGCTTTTTCTTGGTCACAGGGTCCTATTCCTTCTCTCAAAACCCCATAATAGGAGGTTTTGATTTTGCCCTTGACTCCTTGTCTCTTCTCTCTGTCCTCCTCTTTGACATCACTTTTATGCAGATTATTGCCAAGTATGCACGCTCAGCTCCAACCTTTTCCCCAGGCTTTCCCCTCTGTTTTCAGTCGCTCACTGGACAGTTAGACAGGCATGTCTTCCTGGCAGCCAAACCGGCCATGTCTGAAGCCAGTGCATCATCCCTTTCCGTCTCCCCCCTCAAGCCTAGCTCTTTATCCTGACGTGCATATAGCTATTAATAATATCCCACAGTGCCTTCAGTTATCTGAGGGAACCACACCATCATGTTTAGCATCTCCTTTTTTCTCTTCCAGGTGCCCTAGCTACCATGTGCTAATGAATCCACTTTCACAATCTCACCCACATCCTTCCACACATTCCCACAGCCACATCTTAGTTTTTCAGGCTAACCCTGGCTCACAACCCCAAATGGCCGGCTCAGTGTTGCCAGACTTAATTTTTCCAGTTTGAATTATTCATTTCCCTACTCAAAAAGCCATCAATAACATTGCACAGTCTATAACTCTGAAACTCTAATTTTCCTGGCATCTAAGCTACCCCACAATCTGGCCCCTTCTTTTTTTGCCTACCTTCTCCCCCACCATTCTCCCATTTATAGCTCAAGTTCCAGGGCAACTACATTACTTACCTTTAACTTCCTAGACTCTCCATGTATTCTTAGTTGTGGGAGAACAATTTCATTTGGAATGCCCCAATTCCTACGCTCTGAGACACAGCTCTAATGCCATTGTTCTAGAAGTCTTCTCTGATCTCACACATCTGCCCCTAAATTCCTCACATTGCACTTAGTGATATGGCACTGTACATATTTCTGTTGTCTGATCACCATTGCTGGATGCCATGCATTCTCACATCAAAGAACATGTATGAACTTTATAGTCAAGTAGTCATAGGTCTACACTGGTTCTGCATCCTAGCTATGTGATCTTGGCCAAATTTCTAATCATCCTGAGCTACTGTTTCCTCACCTGGAAAATGAAGAATATAATGCCACGGTTTGGTGTTGTGGTAAGTATAAATGAGATCATGTATATCAAAATCTCTAGCAGGAGGCTTAACTGAAGGTCTGCCCTCAACACATGTTAATTTCTCTTCTTTAAGAGAACCAGATCCATGTCTTACCCATTTTTTTTCACTTTTATAATGTGTATTGGTGAAGATCCGTAAATATTTGCTTAATGAATGACTATCCAATAAGTCAGCCTCAGGCTGATACTGTCTCTATACTTGTCTGGCTTATAATCTACGAAAGGAAGATAAAATACTGAGATCGTATGTACTGCAGACAGCAGGTGTGCTGATTCCAGGTTGCTCCAGATTTTGTTACATGCAGGGTATTGTTTCTGTGGAGTGCTGCCCACAGGAATATAGGGTGACATCACAGGATGCTCAAAGAGATGTAAGATCAATATTGTCTGTTTTCTAGAAGCTTCACATTTATTCAAAAATCTGAGGGAACACTTAGGTAATTTAACCTAAGTGTAATCTTAAATAGTATTTTTATACTAGAACAAACAGATTATCGTAAAATAGAGCAAATTCAGTGTGAATATTTAAAATAAAATAGAAACTTTTTAAAAAATGGATAATTGGCTTCAGGTACTTTTAGCTGCTACTTTCTGGGACCTCAGTAAAAGAAACATATACATTTTCTGCTCTCTTCCCTTAAAGGACCTTCATCAGAAACACATAAGAAGCATTATGATAGTGTATATCTGATATATATGATAATGTATATTCATTCATTCCTAGAAGCTCCAACCACACAAATGATATAATTCATCTCATATATGTTAGGAGAACTTAGTTAACAAGAATGATTTAAATGGTTGGTATATTTGGGGGTTGTGCTAGTAGGCTGTAAAATAGTGACTGGTCTAGAAATGGTTCTTGGTAAAGTTGGATGTGAAGTTGTGATCCAAAGAAGGACATAGTACCAAATAACAAAGGAGAGAATCTCCACAGTAGGAGAGAACTGGCTCCTGGTGTGTGCCAAGGGACACCCAGAGTAGGACAAGAGGATGTAGATTCTGTGACAGGCAGTGGACTAGTTGGAACTTTCCCAGCCTTGAAGACAATGTCCAGATGTTTGAAAGTGAAGCCTGACTCAGAAAAACAATAGCCAGTGATCCAGAAGGTGGCCGTGGGAGGGCGATGATTAGCAGATGACAGAGCTGAGCAGGAAGCAGAGACACAGATTAGCTCTTGCATCCATATTAATTATGAACATTGAGTTACTAGAGGCTGAAAATCCAGTAAGAAAGAGATGTCAAAAGACCAGGTGTGACAAAACAACAGCACGGAGAAAGGATTTGATGACAAGTCAGAATTCCTATTCTGAGGCCAGGCGCGGTGGCTCACGCCTGTAATCCCAGCACTTTGGGAGGCCGAGGCGGGCAGATCACGAGGTCAGGAGATCGAGACCATCCTGGCTAACATGGTGAAACCCCGTCTCTACTAAAAATACAAAAAAAATAACCGGGTGTGGTGGCAGGTGCCTGTAGTCCCAGCTACTCAGGAGGCTGAGGCAGGAGAATGGCCTGAACCTGGGAGGTGGAGCTTGCAGTGAGCCAAGATTGCGCCACTGCACTCCAGCCTGGATGACTGAGCGAGACTCTGTCTCAAATAAATAAATAAATAAATAAAAATAAATTCCTATTCTAAGGATAGGGTATCTTGCTGTGCCAATATTATCATAAACTCAAGTCATTCAAGTCAGAAAATTCAGAGTCATTATTGATTTCTCCTTCTTCCTCAATCTATACCTCTGATTGGGCATCAAGTCCTTTCAAGTTTTCATTCCAAAATGCCTCTTCAGTCTCTCTTATTCATTTATTTAATTATTCTGTCAAATTTAGTTGTGTGCCTACTGTTCTCCAGACATTCTGCCAGGTGCTGGTAATGCAAAAATGAGTCAGACAGTAAAATGGTAGAGGCTAAGATAGAAACAGACACATTTTCATAGTGAAGTGTTGTGGGCCCAGAAGATCAAACAGCTGGTTGTGTCTGTGGGAGTCGGTGGTGGAAGTGGGGGAGCTGAGTCTTGAAGAAGGAATACTTGGAAGGCAGAAAAGAGAGTAGATGAAGGTGTCTTGGTGTATTTGGCAAATGATGAGAAAGGCAACATTCTACAAGAACTGTGTTGAGTGGAATGTCAGTGCCTGAGTCTCAGAATGACTTTAAGTTCTCTGGTCAATGGGGACTTCATTAACAGAGGCGAAGAAGAGGGCTCAAGAAACAAATTTTTGACGAGCTAAGTTTGACATCCCCCACAAGCTATCCAGGTGGATATATCCAGCTGGCAGCTGGAATAGGAATGGAAGTTGAGAAGAAAGATCAATACTGGGGATAAGTATTGAGAAAACATTAGCAAGATGATGCTAAAACCGCAGAATGGATGATGAAGCTTAGAGAGCAAGAACTTATGAAGATGAAGAACAACCAGTTTCCCTCTTTTACATTTCCCCCTCCACTGCCCTGGTGCCTGGGTCTTGCATCCTCAGTCTCTTATCCCAATCTTCCCCTGAATCCTGCCACAGGAATGACTTGAAGTATATCTCTCAATACACTAGTTTCTCCTCAGAAGTTTTCAGAATAGCCTGGGTACGGTGGCTCATGCCTGTAGTCTCAGCAACTTTGGGAGGCTGAGGCAAACATATAACCTGAAGTCAGGAGTTTAAGACCAGCCTGGCCAACATGGTGAAACCCCATCTCTAGTAAAAATACGAAAATTAGTTGGGCATGGTGGCGCATTCCTGTAACCCCAGCTACTCAGGAGGCTGAGGCAGGAGAATCGCTTGAACCTGGAAGGCGGAGGTTGCAGTGAGCTGAGATTGCATCACTGCACTCCAGCCTGGGTGACAGAGCAAGACTGTCAAAGAACAAGAAGGAGAAGGAGAAGAAGAAGAAGAGGAAGAGGAGGAGGAAGAGTAGGAAGAAGCAGAGGAAGAAGAGGAAGGGGAGGAAGAGGAAGAAGCAGCTTTCAGAATAAAATACAGATGCCTTAGCTTTGAGTTTAAAGCTTGCCATTGTTTCTGCCAGATGTACCATTTCGTCTGCATCTCCAAATGTTCCCTTTCTGCCACACCAGAGTAACTGACATTCCCCAAACAGGTCATGTACTTTCATCTCTGGTTTTTCCATGCCATTTCTCCTGCCCAGATGGCAAAAGAACATGGGCTTTAGAGTCAGAAATATTTGTATTTAAATACTGACCGACTCTTCTGCTAAATAGGGGTATTAACTTGAGCAATTTATTGAATCATTCTGAATCTATTTCCTCACATGCTAAAAGGTCAGATTGGATTACTGTAATTATAATAGCATATTTAAACATCTTTATAGTTGTCAGCATCAATAGGTGCACAATAAAAATCAAGTACCTTTTATTACCATCTGCCTCTTCTCCACTTACCATAATCATGTACTGAGGCTGGATTTTTCAAGCTTTATACCTCTTGGAAACCTTTTAAAATGACCCTCATCAGAATTCATTTTGTCCTTCTTTATGCTCCCTTGGCAGTTTATACCTCTTCAGAATATAACACAAATTGTCTGTTTCCTCTACTGTATTACAGATTAATTGATAGTAAGAACCTTATTTTTATAGCCTCATTACCTTGCAACTGGTAGATGTTTGAATTGAATTCTGGGGAAATCTACTTTAACATTTTCTCTCTTTTGTTTGGTTTGTTTTTCTCTCTTTTGTTTGTTTTTAGTGTTTTGTGTTTGTTATTAATAGCTCTATTGAGATATCATTCACACACCATATAATTCATCCATTTAATATGTACAATTCAGTGGTTTTTAGTATATTCAGAGTTGTGCATCCATCACCATAATTGATTTTAGAACATTTTCATTGTCCCAGAAAGAAACCCCATACCCTTTAGCCATCATCTGATCCCTAACCTTCCATCTCCACCTCCCCCCAGCCATCCACCGATCTACTTTTTGCCTCTGTGAATTTGCCTATATTGGACATTTTATTTAAATGGAACCATAATATGTGGACTTTCGCAACTAGCTTCTTTCACTTAGTAGGATGTTTTAAAGGTTCATGTTGTAGCAGGTATAGGTGCCTCATTCCTTTTTATTGTAAAAAATTATCCTGTCAATGGATATACCATATTTTATCCTTTCATCAATTAATGGACATTGGGGTTGTTTCCATTTTTGGTTATTATGAATAATGCTGCTATGAACATTCATGTACAAGTTTTTATGTGAACATACATTTTCAGTTCTCTTGAATATATACCCAGGAGTGGAGTATGCTTAGTTATATGGTAACTCTATTTAACCCTTTGAGGAATTGCCAAACTGTTTTCCAAAGTAGCAGCTGCACTATTTTACATTTCTGTTAGCAGTGTATGAGGATTCTAATTTCTCCACATCTTCACCATCACTTATTATTATCTGGTTTTGGTTATAGCCATTCTAGTGGAACAATATTTTAGTAGTAGAACATTCTTAATTCAATCAATCAGTATTTAATTGAGTGCCAACTATGTACCAAATATCATTCTGAGCTATTGGGACCATTGGTGAAGAAAAGAAACAAATATATCTGCCCAGGTGGCTCTTATACTCTAGTGAGAGGACAAACACAATACTTAATAAACGTAATAAATTTTTATCCAAGTTGCTAGATGAAATAACCTTTCTTCTTTGCTGATTATCAGACAGGCTTTTTCTTACACAGTCATTTTACCTCCTTATCTTAGAGATGTAATCCAGTTTAATTTAACAACTTTGATATGGCTATATTCAACCTATAAGGAGGTAGTAAGCCCTGTAAGAAAAAGAGAGGAAAAGAGAAAAGGTGATCAAGAAGGTCAGCAGAAAGGAAGGGATTGGTTGTGTTGTTAAACAGGGTGATCAAATTAAACCACATTGAGATGGTGAGATTTCAGCAAAAACTTGTAGGTGAATGAGTTAGTTAAAGAGATGTCAGTGAGAAGAGTTTTGTGATCAGAGGAAACAACCATTCCAAAGGTCCTGAAGTCCAAAGGCCCTGTGTTTAAAACAAAGCAAAGAGGCCAGTATGGTTGCATGGGAGGTAGCAAGGGAGAGAATAGTAAGAGGTAAGGTTAGTGTGGCTATGAGGCCAAGTCACATAGGATTTAGCAAATACATATTGCATGGGACTCATACTAAAGAATTATTTATTGTTATCTGAAATTCAAACATAACTGACCATGCTGTAGCTTATCTAGCAACTCTACTTGTAGGCACTTGTAAGGACTTTGACCTTTGTCTTCAAGGGGGTGGGGGAGCCATTGTTGGGTTTGCAACAGAAGGGAGACACTATTTCTCTTAGGTTTTTAAAGGATCACTCTGGCTGCTGTGTTGAGAATGGGCTGTGGAGAGTAAAGATGGAAACAGGGAGGCCTGGGAGTCTACTGCAGTAATACACATGAGGGATGACAATGGCTCAGACCAGAGTGTAGCAGCAGAGCGGATGAGAAGTGGTCAGATTCTGGATATATTTTGCAGGTAGAGCCAAAAGCATTTCAACATGGATTGGATGTGGTGTGTGAGAGGCAGAGAGGATTCAAGAATGACGTCTAGGCTTTTGGCTTGAACAACTAGAACAGAGCTGCCATCGAATAAAATGGGAGGACTGTGGTTGAAGCAGGTTTAGCGAAGAGAATTGGAGTTTATTTGGGCATGCTGAGTTGATGATAGGTCAAATAAGATGAGGCCTAGCCATTAGCCAGCAGAATTTTATGGTATTTTCCATACAGATATCCAATAATGTAAATAAAAAGTCACCCCTTCACTGGGGACAGATTTTTTACTTATTGTGCTTTATATCTTATTATTTAAAAAGGGTCTTCAGGCTGGGCAACATTGTCAAGCCCCATGTCTACAAAAACAAACAAACAAACAAACAAAAATTAGCCAGGCATGGTGGTGCATGCCTCTAGTCCCAGGTACTTAGGAGGTGGAGGTGGGAGGATCAATTGAACCTGGGAGGTTGAGGCTGCAGTGAGCCACTGCACTTCAACTTGGGAAACAGAGTGAGACTCTGTCTCAGAAAAGTAAATAAATAAAAGGGTTTTCTACATCCCGGAGTGAACTTACAAAAAATGCTTAGAGAAAGAATAGCCAGGGTTGGATTTCAGTTTCCTGGTTTCTTCTTCAATATCCGAGCTCTAAAAACCAAACTGAATCCCAACATCCCACTTCACTTGGCATTCGAATTCATGTTTCCATAGATGTTTTTTTTTTTTCATCTCTATTCATTTCTTTTCATCTGTTCTCTAACTTTGAGAGAAAAGAATTTTATTATCTAGATACTTTCTTTACTGTACTTCCAAAGGCTTGAAAATGTGCCTTGGAAATGGAACATATCACCCCCTCCCCAAAATGCCTGAAACATGGTACCCTAGAGGGCTGGCGTAGTGTGATCCCTCATTGTCTCAGTATGTGGACAGCCATCTCCTTTGTGTTCCTTTCACTGACTCCAAGTGGTTGAAAACGGATGACTCTCTCAATTCCTTCCCTCTTTTAATCCAAGTTCCTGGGTAAAATGATGTGTGTGTGTGTGTGTTATTTCTTTTTTTCCTGTCCTGATTAGCAAGCATACCTTTTCTTGCATGATCATTTTTACCTCTTTTTCTCAGACTTGTGGTACGGTTTAATTTGAAAATTTTGATATGGCTATATTTAAAATTATCTGCAACTTTTTAATCTATTATAGAACTGCACATTTCCAAGGATCCATGGGGAAAAATAAATGTTAGTTGGTAAAAAAAATCTATAAACGATGGCCTCTTTTCTGGAGGTCTTATGTGCTGTGTTGTTTTTAATCATAACATTTTAAATTGGCACACTCTTACTGAAAGCATTTTTTCACAATAATTATTATGTTTTGTTTTTATGCTAAGAAGCAAGTACTGATTAAATGATGAATTACATATATTATGTTGCCTGTGTTTTGCAGGACTTGAGAGAGACAAGTTTGATAATAAAACGGTTTCATTTGAGGAGCACATTAAGTCAGAACACAATATGTGGCATTATTTGTACTTCATAGTCCTGGTGAAAGTTAAAGACCCAACAGAATACACTGGACCTGAAAGTTACGTGGCTCAAATGATTGTGGTGAGTGACCAGAAGGTTTTAATTTCTGACTATATTGCATCTTGTAGGTTTTCATCTTCTCTACCCTACCATCCTCCCAAAATATGGAGATTGTAGCATTCATTTTTTGTTAATATTTAAATAGGCCTGTCAATCACTGAAGAACATCTACACTGACTAAGTCATTGGTTCCCAGTAGACTCCTTGGTTATTCAAACCAAATTTGAGTCTCCAGTGCACAGATGATATTTCCTGGATTCTCTGTGCAATAACTAGCACCATCTCAGTAATGTCCATCACCTTCTGACCTCATACCTATTATCATTGCTGATGTCCCACTTCCTGAAATCTGGAACTTTCCCATTGTTAAATATGAACAGAAGATTCATACCTTAAGGAATCCCTTGGATTTCAAAAATCAAGAGTTTAAGAAATTGAATTATGTTTGGAGATAGTATGATGTTCAGTCCTAATGGGAGAGCACTGATTTTTCCATCAACACATACTTCGGATTGTTTTACCAATGTTGCTGATGAATTTGCACTGATCTTGCCATATCCAGTTGCTTATAACTCCTCAGTAAGATCATGTGGTTGTCCATGATTTGAAGTTTCTTCTGTCTCATAGAAAATTAAAACAAATTGGCCCGAAAGGGAAATTAAAGTTACAACTTCAGTGTATATAGATACACGTTCAGTGAGTATCATTGCATCTGATATAAATGTTTGCATTTTTATAATTAAATATAGCTATATATTGGATATCCCCCCCCCAAAAAAAACTAACAAAATTGTGTTCACTATTTGAGAAAGAGGCCTTAGATAACTCATGATCCTCCTTGCTACTTGGTCCTAAGGAAAACACTTAATAAGCACCAATATTTGCACCAATGCTGAAGTGTCAGCAAACTTATCATCTACTTAGGAAGAGACTATAGTTAGGGATCAACCAAAGAATATTTTTGGAGGATAACATATTAATAATTATAAGTTGATATCGTCATAGTTTACCTTACTTGCCAATATTTATGTCACAAGAGAGCTACATGTAAATTGGATGTTTATATTTCAGCATTTTCATGCTTTGTTATTAATGACTTGCATTCTACTCTAAGTTGTTTTCTCTTCATTCTTCATTTGACAATGGACAAAACCTAACATTGTTTGTCTTCTCCACTTTTGCCTTTCTGCCTCCTCCTCCTTTTAAATCAGAGGAAAAAGGTAATCATTTTAAGGATATATATTCATGGTCATCATTTATACTTTCTTGATCTCGTTTGTGAAAAACATTTTGTTTCTGCTTGCCGGGGGGAAAACCATGTAAAACATTATATTTGACCTCACATCGCTGTCTTTTATCAAAGTTTGAGTAAGTTTAATCAGTATATATTTATTAGACTCCTGTTATATGTCTTGAATGAATAGATGTTTGGATATACACTAAAGAGTATCATATATTCCCTCTCTGCCAAGGAACATAGACCTTGGTAAGAGGAAGGAGGGAATAACAAACCCAAAATAGAATATGCCAGGTTTTGCAAGAGAAGTCCAAGTGAAAACCTGTGAGGGCTTCAAGATGGAGAGTGGCATCCAATGAGAGCAGGTGGAAGGAATTGATGCGGGAGTGGGGTGGCAATACGCCCAAGAGAGGAGGATTTCTGTAGATGGGGAGTGTCTGTCTATAAGAAGGAGTAGCCTGAATAAAAGCATAAACATGAGACACTTGGACACTCGGGGGATCATGAGTTGCCCAGTTTCACTGGCACGTGGTCCACTTATAGGGAAACTCTGAGAGATCTGACAGGAAATGTAGATTGGAACTTTGAATAAAAAAGGTAGGCATTTGGATGTTATTTCATCAACAAGGGAAACCTCTAAAGGTTATAACTAAGGGAATAATGTGACCTAGGCAAAAAGGCAGGCAGCAGTGTGCAGGTTGGTTTGGAGAGGAGAAAGAGGAAGTTAAAGATGGAATTTGGCAGCAGATGAGATTAGGGGTGAGGATATGTGAGGACCAGGGAAGTCAAAGAGAGCAAGATGAGCCTGAGATGCCAGCCAGTGTGAGCCTGGTCATTGGGAGAAAGGCGGTGGGTCATTCAGAAGGCATCTTTGTTAGGGAGAGAAGTTGGTCAGAGAAAAATTCTTATTGATTTTGAGGTGAGACTGGAGGCCAGGAGTCATGGGTAGGAGGAGCAGTGGTGGGGCAACAGCTTGAGCCTTGGAGCCAGGAGTATCAAACCATTGCACTGTCACTTATCTGCTGGGTGGTCTTAGATTTCATGGATGAGTCTTGAAACCTGCCTGAGCCTCTGCCTCCTCATCTAAATGGAGGAACTGTTGCATTGCCCACAGGAGGGTTGTGCACTCAGTGAGATGATGTGTAGAAAGTGCTTCATAGAGTGCAGAGACTCTCTCTGTAAATGACAGTTCTCACTGTGACAGTTCACATAGAATGACCATGGAAGCCGTCAGATTAGAGAATGGTGGGGAAAGGGAAAGAGTGTAAAGACAGAAGAGAAAACTTGAGACAGAACCCAGGGGATCCCCCATTCAGGAAAAAGAAGAAAGACAAGCAGAGAAGTAAGAAAGGAGACAATAAAGAAGGCATAAGGAGAGCCAGGAAGAGGAGTATGTCCAAAGCCAAGAGTTGAGGATTTCAGTGTCAGAGTCCAACAGCATCAATTGCTGCAAAGAGGCCGGAAAGAAGAGACAGGTCAAAGCCTTTGGATTTTATGATGTAGAAATCACCAGGTGACTTTTTACCTTAAGAGAAGACTGCTGTGAAAATGTTGACCCATCTCTAGCCTTAACATTAAAAGCAGCATTTTCCCAGGCACTTGTACTTGACTTTTTAAGTATCCAAGTACTTATCCATGTTTCTGCCCAGCCTCTTCTGTCAGAGCTTTCTCCAGAGCCATGACAAGAGGGATGAGAGCTCACAAGCTTATTCCAACATGAAATGTTTCATTTTCATCCAAGCAGTGCACATCCAAGAGAACAGGCTCCATTCCTGAATTTTAATGGCCAGGAGAAGGAAGAGTGATATTAACTTAGGTCTGAAGGAAATGAAAAGTTGTTTGCATGGAAGGTTATTTATGGAAATAGCCTTTTTGGAAAAGATCTAAAAATCTGTAGCTGAAAAACCCATTTCAGAAAATCTGTTACTCCAAGCTCTGTGGAGATGATGGCCTTCTGACTATCCTCCTAGAGAGAGAGAAGATTTTGTAGCACGCGGAAAGTTGAAGCACATCTACAGTTCAGTTCAAAGACTGTTCTTTCTCTTGTATTTCTCTACTCCTGAGGTAACTACTCTTCAAACTTTGGTAGGAAACCTTCCAGACATTTTCGTGCCACTCTTATTTTTGTTCCTTAAAAATAGGTTCACTTAACAAGTTTATTTAGGTGCTTGTTTATCAATAGGGCTTTGGAAGAAGTTTCAAATTCTTTATAATTGATGTTGCTTTCACTCTTATGGATTTATGCAAAGGAAAATGTGAAAGGTCCTTTCTCATATTAGTTCACAAAACAACTCATCTGAATCCTGCTACACTGTTTATGTAAATCTAATTTATACCTTGGGACCCTTAGAAAATGCCTCCTACCTTTCGGGGAAATGGGAAAAACAAGAATAGAGGCCAGGCACGGTGGCTCACGCCTGTAATCCCAGCACTTTGGGAGACTGAAACAGGTGGATCACGAGGTCAGGAGATCAAGACCATCCTGGCTAATGCGGTGAAACCCCATCTCTACTAAAAATACAAAATAGTAATAATAATAATAATAAATTAGCTGGGCATGGGGGTGGGCGCATGTAGTCCCAGCTACTCGGGAGGCTGAGGCAGGAGAATGGTGTGAACCCAGGAGGCCGAGCTTGCAGTGAGCCGAGATTGCGCCACTGCACTCCAGCCTGGGCAACAGAGCGAGACTCTATCTCAAAAAATAAATAAATAAATAAATAAATAAATAGAATAAGTTCTAAGAATGTTCCTCCCTCTGTATATTTTTTCACCTCAAATGCTTCAACTTTGTTACCATGTCAGTAAGGAATATTTGTACTAATATTCATTGAAGCACTGTGTCAGTCTGTTCTGCATTGTTGTAAAGGAATACCCAAGACTGGGCAATTTACAAAGAAAAGAGGTTTATTTGCTTTCGCAAGAACAGAAAACCAAATACTGCATGTTCTCACTCATACGTGGGAATTGAACAATGAGATCACTTGGACACAGGAAGGGGAACATCACACTCCGGGGCCTGTTGTGGGGTGGGGGGAGGGTGGAGGGATAGCATTAGGAGATATACGTAATGTAAATGATGAGTTAATGGGTGCAGCACACCAACATGTCACGTATACATATGTAACAAACCTGCACATGGTGTGCATGTACCCTAGAACTTAAAGTATAATAATAATAATTTAAAAAAAGAAAGAAAAAAGAAAAGAGGTTTATTTGGCTCACAGTTCTGCAGGCTGTACAAACATGAAACTGGCATCTGCTCAGCTTCTGGTGGGGCCTCAGGAAGCTTTGACTCATGGCAGAAGGTGAAGTGGGAGTAGGTGTGTCACATGCAAGTGAAGGAACAAGAGAGAGAGGGGAGAGAAGTGCCATACTCTTTAACAACAAGTCTAGAGTGAACTAATAGAGTGAGAAATCATTCATTACTGTAGGGAGGGTACCAAACCGTTCATAAAAGATCTGCCCCCATAACCCAAAAGCCTCCCACTAAGCCCCACCTCCAACACCAGGGATCAAATTTCAGCACGAGGTTTGGAGGAGACAAACCATATCCAAGCCATAGCACCTCAGTTTCTTCATTTGTAAAATTCAGATAATAGATAATATTGTATCTATTGATGACATTTTAATATGAAATTTGGAGGGGACAAATACCGTACTATATCAAACATACATTGTACATAAAGTAATACGTTGCTTCTAGGGGTTAGAATTGCAGGAAACACATTTGTGTCTTTGTATCCATCCAATGATAGGATCAGGGGTCTGAAATATTAATCAAAACTTAAAACTTTCTTACCTCTGCCTTCAAATTCGTGTGTGTGTGTGTGTGTGTATGTGTGTGTGTGACAAATTCTTGCTGTTTTGCCCAGGCTGGAGTGCAGTGGCACAGTCTTGGCTCACTGCAACCTCTGCCTCCCAGGTTCAAGAGATCCTCCTGCCTTAGCCTCCCAAGTAGCTGGGACTACAGACCTGCACCAGCACACCTTGCTAAGTTTTGTATTTTTAGTAGAGACGGGGTCTCACCACATTGGCCAGGCTGGTCTCAAACTCCTAACCTCAAGTGATCTGCCTCCTTCAACCTCCCAAAGTGCTGGGATTACAGGTGTGAGCCACAGCACCCAACCGTGCCTTCAGATTCTAAACCAAGCTATTTAAATAGCCACTGTTTGATTATTTGAATTAACATGGAGCATCTTCTTGGATATTGTTCAGGGAAATGTGACTAGATCAAGGTGTTTTGACGATGTATTTTCTTGTCAAGTAAACCCTCATGTTTGATAAAATAAATGATATTTTGAGGTAGTGTTTACTGGGAACAGAAAGTAAGAAGGGAAAAGGAGGGACCATACAGGAAAGTAAAAATAATAAAAGAAAATTTAGAAAACTAGAGGAAAAGGTATGAAAGGATAAATCTTCCATCCCGTACTGATAATGGCCTTTGAGCACCACTAAGCCCCTTTGCTTCTCCCATTAAGGAAAGGATGATAACTGAGGAGGAACAAACAAAAATAGACATCATTAGAAAAAAATACCCAAGACTTTTAGATGTTTCTCTAACATTTTGGGGTCATTTTCAGATTACCAGTGTTCATTTGCTGAGGTATATGAAGGGATATTTACTACTTAATTTGACAAATAGCAGGATCCAAACCAGAGGTGTGTATAAGAGCAGGAGCCATGTGTGTCTGGAGAGCTGCTGCCTCCACAAGTATCCTGATGGCACTGGGCTTCTAGTGAGACCTGGCTGGCCACCCTCCCCATGTCATGGCCATGGGTTTTTTGGGAACCATTTCCTCCTTTTACTGATTCACAGTTGTAAACTCTTCTATTTATTTTTCTCTTGAGTAACAACTGCACCCTGACATTGCGGCAGTGTCGATGAAGACTATTTAACTCATATTTTTGTTAACATAATAATTGTCTGTCTTAACCAAAAACTAAGTTTCCTGAAAGCCATAATCAGGTATAGAGAAGGTCTTTGTTCTGCACAATACCAGGGCAGGTAATATCTGTAATGTGTATTAACAGCAATTCACTAAACATTGAATGTCTCTGTATGCTAGCAACTGTGCTAAAGATTTGCTGTATAAAGATGAATAGGAAATTGCCTCTTCTCCCAGGAAACTCAAAACATTTATTGAATGAATAAATAAAATAATAGGTGCATTAATAAATGAATGGTTTCTTTTTAGCCCTCTGGGAGTTGGACATAATTTACAGGAAGCGATACCAAAATGATGTGAGACATTGCAACACAAATTTCTCATTAGTCAAATGCTATCTGTCCCTTCTTTTAAAACCAAAGGATAAAGATACAGCAGGAAGGGTTATGTCCCCTGACCCAAATTGGAGGGCTGATTTGAAATATGAGGCTGTAGGCGCTTTAATCTGTCTGTGGTCTCTCTCATCGTGTCTCTCCAACCCAGCCTCTCCCTCCCACAAGAATAGGCCTCCCCTGCTCTTCTAGCAGAGGGGTGGGGATGACACTGGTGGGGTTTTCAGCTTAACTCACCCTGAAGAATGAATTCTTCCTTGCCATGATCTGTTAAGACCTTAAAAAGAAAGGTCATTCTTTTAATGAGATAGGAAATAAATCTACCCATCTAGTCACCCACTACTTTAGCCAAATAAGGAAGGGAAAGAACTAGCAATTTCCCAAATGTTGTTTTCTGAGTCTGGAAATCAAAATCAGTCTTGTTTAGTTAAAACATATTTTTGAGCAGTAACTGTTGGAGGGGAGATATTTGGACTCATGAAAGCCATCAAGTCTTCTAAGATTTATATGCACCCCTCCTGCTTTAGCACCACTGGCCAACTTAATCTCTGCATTATTGTTATGTGTCATAATTATGAAATTATATGTTCTGTTCTATTACTTCTAATTTACACTAATTTTGTAATTGGATCTCATTAAACCAATTATGTAACTGCTTAATTTTTAACTAAACACTATCTTAAAGACTTTAGAACTTAATTTTAAATGTTTACGTTTCAAGGAAAGCCAAGGGGGTCTTTGCAGCTCAGAATGCACAATTAAGAAGTACATTTGAGCATTCAAGGAGATACCACCCTCACTTCCCACATTTTAAGTCCAGACATGTGTCTGTGATTTAAGAGGGATCTTTTAAAATGCCCCTCTCTGGATTTTTATTGTCACCGTGGCATCTGTCCCCTATGTTATTCTCATTTTCTATTTAATATTCATGTGTAAGATCCATGAATTACTTCATTTTTGCACAGATGTTAACATCTTTCTGTTCCTCTTTTTAGTTTATGAAACAGAGACAGAAGTAGTAGGTACTTAACAGTGTGGCTGAATGCTGTCTTCTTCATCTTAAGGATTCCGGTCCAGTGCTTAGGTTGTTAGACTTTGGTGCTGGAAGTGAGGATAAAAGGATTTGGACCAAATAGTGTTTAAATGATTTTCATGGTGGAAGTGGCATGGAGAATAAGAACGAGGGAAGGCAGATAAGACACTGAACCTGAGATGTTCTAGGTTACTTCCTGAATTGATCAGAAACTGTAGATCTGCTAGTGTTCGGGTGATTGACCACAGAGTTACAGAACACAAGTGGCTTTTGTTGGCTTTTCTAATCAGTGTTTAAGGAGAAGTTCCATGCGAAGGAATAAACCTGAGCATATGAATCTGAAGTTTGATTTCTTAGGATTTCCATTTACAAGATTGGTGAATTTACTTATCTCCTCCATACTTCAATGTACCCATTGATAAAATATGTATAATGGGCCAGTTAGAACTCAGAATAGAAGGCAATGGAACTGAGCTAGGACTCTGGAGGCCTCTGGCTGTACCAGGCATTAACCCTTCAGTTGTTGGATCATGCAGAGGAGTTGTGGTGGGGATCCCAGGGGCAGATTAGGGCAAATAAATCTGCAGGGGGAGGGAGTATTTGGAGGGCTTATGAAAGTGGCTTAGTTGACAATCAGGAGATATTGCAGTATTTTGGCAATTAGTACAGCCATATCTTTGCATACCAGCTAAATATTGGTACTGAGTATAACCGCACTTTTTTTGCAGAGTTGCTATGAGGATTCAATAAAATCATGCCACTAACAACACTACAACTAATATAACTGACATGGATAAGTATTGCCTATGGATAATAGCCACTAATCATGCCACTAACAACACTACTGCTAATATAACTGACATGGGTGAGTGTTGACTAGTTATCCAGCTGACATTAGATAAGTGCCTGTGCTGTGCTAAGTGCTTTATATGCATGATCTCCTTTAAAGCCTCATGACAATTCTAGGAGGCAAATCCTATTGTTCTTATTATCCCCATTGTACACATGAGGAAACTGAGGCTCCGAGAGGAGTGGTAGCTTGCCCAGAGTGGCACAGCTTGCACAAAGGGATGCCATGCCCATAATGTGCCAGGTGCATGCAAGTGATTGATAAATGTCTGTTAGTATCCGATCCCATACAGTATGTAAAGCTAGAAGCTGTGATTCCTTTGGGAACAAGCAAGGCCAGCTGTACCCAGCCTTCTCAGCAGCGCGCATGGCACTTTACAGAAGGACTATAAAAATTCAGTCCACAGGGCAGGGAGTAGACCTGGCTAGGAGACAGGAAGTCAGATGACAATCCTACAATGGCAGGAAGGCCTGAGAGGAATTCAAATAAGAAAAAAAAAGAACTCGTTCAGAGCTGTTGGCAACTGCATACTTCCTACGAAGATTAGAAGTGTTATAATTACAATTATTACAATTGCAGGCAAGAAAGAAAAAGAGGCTGCAGGATGTTTCAATTTAATTTGACGAGTATTTACTGCGGAGAACTATGCATGAGGCACTGATAAGAATAAGAATAAAATATCCCTGCCCTCTGAGGACCACACTGTAACTAGAAGGCCAGCTTTATTCACCAGAAACGATTGTGCAAATCAGATTGAACTCTGGTACAGACATCCAGCAGCCAGAGAAACCTTAAGACAGATCACACCACTGCACCCCTGCTTAAAACCTGTCCACGACACTTAGATTAAAATCCAGAATCCTTCATAGACTGCTTATATAGTCTGGCCCCATTCCACCTTACCAGTCTCATTTCATCCCACTTCCCTTAGCCGACTACAGTCCAGCCACACTGGCGCTTCTTCTTTTCTCAAACATGCCATGCTTTTCTCTAGTGGGAGCCTTGGCCCACGTGTGCCTTCTGCTTGCCGTCATGGCCCTCTGGCTCTTTGCATGTCTGTGCCTTCCCTGACATCCCCATTCCCGTTACTTCCTAGCCCACCACCCTTTATTTCCTTTAGCGTTTATATTGATCTGACCTTAAATTGTTTTTATATTTATTGGTGTGTTTATTGTTTATCATTACCATATATACCCCAGGAAGACATTTACACGTCTGCTTTGTTCTCTTCTGTATTCCCAGCGCCTAAATTAATGCCCGGCACATAGTAGGCACTCAGCATAAATTGCTGAACAAAATAAATAAGATATAGAGCCACTGGAGCACAGAGGACAGGTTCTTTCTGGCCAAAGTCACTAAGGACAGTTTCACCAAGAAGATTTTGAGGAGAGTCGAGCTAAAAATGAGGAGGATTTTGATAGAAGGATGGAGGGGAATATGTTCCAGGCAAAGTGTGTAGCTTAAAAGAAAAGTGTGAGAACAAGAAAGGAAACTAATTAAGTATATGATATGTGTTAGCAGCTTAGCATGCTATCTTATTTATACCCGTTTTATGTGAATTGAGGCTCAGAAAAATGTGAGTCATCCCAGGTGCCCTGTAAATGAGTACTTGAACCAGGATGCAAATCCAGATTTTCCTGGGACCAGTGTCTATGATTTTACCTTTAGCTATGCCTTCTTCTAGTAAATAATAGGTAAAATTTGACAAAGACTAAATAAATGTAAATCAAGTATTGAAGAACAGGTAGGAAAAACCTCAAAACCAAAAGCCAAATGACATCCTTTAGAAGGAAGAAAGCTGTTTCTGTTTCTCCAGTATTTTTAGGAGTTAGAATTTTTAATCTCTAAGCTGCATTCGTGGAGGTGTGATCTAAAATGCCTTGAAAACGCAGGACAATGAATCATTTTTTATTTTTTAATGATGTGTTTATTCAACAAATGCAGATTGAGTGTCATTGTGTTCGAGGTGCTAGGCTTGGTTTAGAGACACAGAGTCGAGGCAGATTCTCTAACTTCCCTTGGGAAGCTTTGGTAAAATAAAGGAAATAGATAAAGGGTGATGATAACACACGGCAGCAGTGGAGTCTGCCAGAGCCTAGGGCCTGGGAAGGGAGGCTTCATGGAGGTCATGCCTGGATGCTTGAGGCTGATCAGGTAAATGAGGATGGAACACGTAGAGAGAGCAGATAGGTATGTCTGGAAAAACAGTGAGGACATTTGGGAGGGCAGTAACCAGGAGTAGTAACCAGGAGCCAGGTTGCAAAGGGCCTTGTGTGCTTAGAAATTTTTACTTTATCCTGGGCTGGGCGTGGTGGCTCACGCCTGTAATCCCAACACTTTGGGAGGCCAGGACAGGTGGATCACCTGAGGTCAGGAGTTGGAGACCAATCTGGCCAACATGGTGAAACCCTGTCTCTATTAAAAATACAAAAATTAGCCGGGCATGGAGACACACACCTGTATTCCCAGCTACTAAGGAGGCTGAGGCAGGAGAATCGCCTGAGACCAGGAGGTGGAGGTTGCGGTGAGCCACTGTACTTATGCCTGGGTGACCAAGTGAGACTCAGTCTCAAAAAAAAAAAAAAAAAAACAAAACAAAACAAAAAGCAAGAAAGAAATGTTTACTTTATCCTCCAAGTTAAGGGAAGTCCTACAGAGATATTAAACCAAAGAGACAGGAGCAGATTTACGTTTTAGAAGACATGTTCTATAGCAGCATAAGAAATAGATTCAAGGGGGCCATCCTGGAAGAAAAAAACAAAAATGAAACAGGTAGAAAGATTTTATTACCCAGCAACAATAATGCGAGCTGGTGCTAAGGAAATGCCACTGGAAATTGAAAAGAAATGATGGCCATGAAAAAATTAAGATAGAAGTTTTAATGAAGGTAAGGGGAAGGCTGTTTAGGTCCCTGGCCTCAGAGAGTCAGAGGAGGGAGAGCTGAGCACTGGGGAAAGGGAAAGGGTTCCACAGAAATAAGTTGAGGAGATGTGATCATCTCAGTTTGGGTTATAGGGCCTAAGTGCATATGTGGACTTGGACATTTTCAAGGCATTTTCATGTTCGAGATGTTTTAGGTGATACCTCTACAACTGTAAGTTAGAAATTAAGAATTCTAATAAGAAGCTGAGTATGTGGGTCTGTAATTCAGATGAGAAATCTAAAATGGACAGTCCACTAAGAAAAAGTTAACTACCACAAGGATAAGATTTTAGTGTCTTTTTTGAGACAGAGTCTCGCCCTGTTGCTCAGGCATGATCCTGGCTCACTGCAGCCTCGACCTCCCAAGGCTAGGTGATCCTCCTGCCTCGGTGCCCCCAAGTAGCTGGGACTACAGGCACACGCCACCATGCCTGGCTAATTTTTCTATTTTTAGTCGAGGCGGGGTTTTGCCATGTTGCCCAGGCTGGTTTCGAGCTCCTGAGCTCAAGTGATCTGCCGACCTTGGCCTCCTAAAGTGCTGCCAGATTTTATTTTATGCACTAGGGCATCCCAGGAGAATAGAAAAGTGCCTGGTATATATTAGATACTCAATAAAGATTTCTTAAATGATCACAAAGATTTGTAAGTTGCTGGAGTATACTTAATAGCTGAAATCACAGATCTGGATAAGGCTATGCAAAGGAAACTATATAGACTGAGAAATTCAGAAAAAGCATGCCCTCATACTTGAAATAGCACAGACCTTTTCCTATTATTTAGTAATAATGATGATAATAATGTCAAAAGTCTACTACTCAGATTTTACTCAGCAAAAAGTAGAACCAGGAGAAAAACAATTTTCATAGTGGGGCTCTGAAAGAGGATGTTAACTTTTCATTAGCCAGTGAACCTAGAGGTGGTGTGGTCAGTTTGTGGATATCATGTGATCTGACATTGATTACATTTTAGTATGAGATTATGCTGCAAACCCAAATGTTTAGAGCAAAACAACTTGGACATGTTCAGTATATAGAAGCTTTTTTGAAATGGTAACCCATCCTAAGTCATTTATTTTAGACTTATGAAGGGATGTTCACTTCTCTGATTCTCATAACCTTAATAAAAAGATTTCCTCCTGCTGTGCTGAAGAAAATTCTTGTTTCCCAGTTCTAGTCATTACGGTAAGATCTTGTTCAATTCTCAGTTGGCTTTCTGGAATAATAATGTCCACATTGTTAGGACTGATACATTTTACTCAGAAACTCTGGCTTTCTTCCAGGGAGTAACAGATGCCATCAAAATGTAAGTTGTGGGAATGAGAACTATATACTGTAAAGCCACACGACTTCTGTGTAATGGTTTTTAATAGGCTAGCATAGCCCGTGTCATATCATAAGTAATTAGTTAAGATGGCAATTAAGCTGAAATACTACTCTTGGGTTAGATACGGTTATCAGGCAACCGCATGTCCATAGGATTTTGGACTAATTTTATCTAAGGGAATTTCTGAAAAATAATTGCTGAATTTTACAAAAGTGATTCAGCGCTTGGATTTCAGAGATTAGTCATTTAATATCAGGTTAGTGGAGCCTGCTACTTTCATGGGATTTAGAGATCGAGATGTTTTGGAAATAATAGCATCTGAGGTAAGTTACCGCAGCCCTCTGAGTCTGTTTCCTCCTCTGTAAATGGGGATAATACTCCCCTTTACTAGGATTCCTGTGTGGATTAAACACAATCACATCTATCCTAGCACCTAACATGGTGTCTGGCTCACAGTTACTGTTCAACAAACGTTTGATCTCCTACGTCTACTTAAAATATTTGGCTAAATAAATAATAAGGCTAACTTTAAATACTATTTTGTGGATTCAAAACATTCTTAAACCATTCAGTGTTCAAACTCTTCACTGATTCTACATAGCGTTTCTTTTATAGGTTAGGCAAAGGTCAACTTTCATTTGTTCAATAAATACATGGCACCTATAATGTCCCAGACACTGCGCCCACACCTGGAAAGGGACACAGAGGAGATAAAGACGGCTATGGCCTGTTGCACGGTTATCTGTTTAGAACTGAAGGCAGATCCTAGACAAGTCACCACATGTTTTACATAGCTGAATAGTGAGTATTACCATCAGGCAAAGGTCAGGCAGAGGGGCTTCCTATATTGTTGTCTGACACAACCAAAATTTGGGAGCTTCCATAAATATTTGCATTGCTGGAACTGTTGAATCCATTTGAGTTTACAAGTGATTTTAGGACAGATCTTACCACAAAGAGGTGTGGTATGATACCATCTGGAGTGTCCCAGAGAGGACATGGGGACAGACGTACTGTGAAAGGGAGTGGTAGGAGCTAATTCTGAGTCAGAACCCAAATTACATAAGAAGAAATGTCATCTAGTTTACTTCTATCCTTACCCCGGGAGGCTAGGGGCAAGCTCTACCTGATTCTAGGTTATATGATGAAAGCAACAAAGGATGTTTATTTCATTTTCCAAAGAACACATTTTAGGCTCCTTCAAGTGAAGAACTCGAGGCATTTTTCACACATGTAATCAGCTTTGTCATTTTTTCCGACATCTGAAAAAGTTCCAGTATAAAGCACATATTTTCTGCTTTAGAAATAATATTCTGGTCTATGTCCATACCACCCTGAATGCGCCCTGTCTCCTCTGGTCTCAGAAGCTAAGCAGAGTTGGGCCTGGTTAGTACTTGGAGAAATAATATTCCAGCCCTCCAAGTTTCCTTCTGAATTGGTGTTCTACTGAGATTGCTAACTCTTAAGAAAGATTTCAAGTGTTTATGCCATTCTGTGAGCTTATTGATAAACATTCCAAATACAAATGACATAAGAAGCACCAGTTCACCAGAACCTGAAATTCAAAAATGGCCAGATTCAATGGTGTTTTATTTGCAGAGATACCTGTAACTTTTCAAAGAGGTAATTACTCAGGGATTTCTTTTGACTATCTTGGCAACAGGTTGTGATATAAAGGCCCTGGGTCCCAGATGCACTAGGTAGGCCTGTGACTTTCAGAAGAGACTTGATTGCCACAGATGTGGATTCTTCATTCATAATGAGAATCCGAGTGACTTCCATTATCTCTTCTGTCCTGGTTCTGAAATCCTAATAACTCTAAATATGTAAAATATTTCTTCATATCAAGTTGTGGGTATATTAATGTTTATTTTATCTTACAAACCAGAAGCAATTGGGACAGGAGTTTTAGAGTGGTCCAGATTTGGCTATTTCCATTGTGTTCCTTGGGGGAGATCATATGTGGATCAGCTTTCCCTGGCTGCTGTCTGGCGGTTAAGTCCTGATGTTACATAGTCCACATGATTACACCCTTGTGCTGCAGCCTTTTCTGTAGGACAGCACTGATTATGGACAGACAATGAATTTTCCTTGAATATCTGGAGCCAGACCCTCTGTGAGAAAATTAAGCTGTGATTCTGGCTGGGGTCAGAGGGCGGTGGGAGGGGTGAGGAATTTCCACTGTCTCAGGCTGCACCTATGCTGAAGGGCCTGTGAGAATTTGTCTCCCAAGCTTAGTAGCCAGTACCATTTGGAAGCATTAAACCCAGTTTGAAAATGTCATTTTAGAAGACAAAGACCTACTGCCAACAGATATATAATAAGATAAACCATTTTATTGGGGTGATAAAAGTTATTCTTACTTGAGAGTATCACAATTGCCTCACTTTATTTTCTGGTGTATAACTCACTGTGTCAAAGAATAATGAAATTAAGAGTCTGGATTGTAGAAAGAGCATTAGTGGAAGGGGTGCTGTGTGTGTTAGACACAGTGCAGTGTGGTGGTTTAGACACAGACTCGGGGATTTTGGAAGCCTTGAGCAGGCCTGTAACCTCCCTATGCCTCAGTTTCTTCATCTGTAAAATGCGTAAACATCCGTATCTATAGGGTTTCCTAAAGATTAAACAATTTAATGTTTTTGCATTATCTAACAGACAGTACATTTTAAATTAAACTGTAAAATATGTATGAGTGTTAGAATAGCATTTCAGAGCTCAAGAAATTATTATTTATTCAACAACTTTTGCTAGTGCCTACCTACCATAATCTAGGGCAATGGATAAGATCCTGCAGGAGAGCACTAATAAAGGATGAATAAATTCCCTGCTTCAGGAATCTTGGGCCTAATGAGAAATAATAATATATGGTCGTAAAGATGAGTTAATAGCAGGCAGCAATATTTGATGAGCTAAGATGAGGAGCCATCCTCTAGCATGGGAAGAGGACCTTGTATGTAAGGGAAATAGGTAGATCTGAGGAATTGAAGCTCAGAGAGTAGGTGGACCCACCTGGATTAGGTTGGAGCTAAAGGGTAACAGGAATTAATTCTCAGGGTAAGGAGTTCCTATTTGATCCTTCAAACACAGGAGAGGCGTTGACGACTTTTATTTAGGGGAATTATGTGGTTTTTTTAAAAATCAGATTTTAAGGAAGTATCAAAGAGTCTATAGCAGGATTTCATGAAGGGGCAAGAGTCTGGCAGAAGGAAAATCAGTAACCATCACATTGATGGAAAATGTGATAGAAGGAACCGGAAATAGGAAGAGATGCGTGTGGTGGAAAGAAGATTTGACCAAGAGTGACAATCCATAAACCAAGAGGGCTCGGTTCCCGCACAGCCAACACCATCCCTGCCTCTTTCACTAGGCTCAGCCTTCCCGGTCTTCTTTATGAGGCTTTCAATTCTGCCAACCTTGGCTCCTGCTCTTTGCTTCACCTGGAATGCTTATCTTCAGAAATTAAAATCTTCCTTTTGTGGCCAATCCACCTAACGACCTCAGGCCCTCTATAAGAGCACTTTGTCATATTCTATCCAAAGCATTTACCACTATTTCAAATTATTTGCCTTTGGAGTTGTTACCTGTTTTTCACTGTCTTTGTTTCCTTGTGAACTGGACTCTTGATGTCTTGGTAACTATTTCCCCAGTACCTAGAACTATTTCTGAAACCAAAAGGGTCTTAATAAATATTTATTGAGTAAATGAATGAAATAATTGATCTCTAAGGTCCTTTCTAGCACCAGTTTTCTGACTCCCTGATTTTAGGTGAAAGAGAAATTAAGAAAACTGTTTGCTGACAGCGTATTTAGGAGAAAGGAAAAAAGACTAAGGTTTTGAGTTTGGGTGACTTGAAGAATACTTTTAATGACTGAAATATCAGTTTTTATCCTCTTTCCTCAAACATTCAGGGAAACTGATTTTGGTTGCCAGCTCATTCCATGTATGGTGTCAATGGGCCATCCAGAGGGCAATGATATCCTGGTCCCTGGAGACAACAAAACTGGGATGATTCAGGAGAGAAAACAGAATGAAATTGAAGATGAGAGTTTTGGAAATCATACATAAGACTCATGTTTGGCCGGGCACAGTGGCTCACGCCTGTAATCTCAGCACTTTGGGAGGCCAAGGCGGGTGGATCACGAGGTCAGGAGTTCGAGACCAGCCTGGCCAACATGGTGAAACCCTGTCTCTACTAAAAATACAAAAATTAGCCAGTGGTAGTGGCAGGCGCCTGTAATCCCAGCTACTAGGGAGGCTGAGGTAGGAGAATCACTTGAACCTGGGAGGCAGAGGTTGCAGTGAGCCAAGATCATGCCACTGCACTTCAGCCTGGGCAACAGAGCAAGACTGCATCAAAACAAACAAACAAAAACAAACAACAACAACAAATTCGTGTTTGCCAACTAGTAGTAGCAGAGATTGATTTATTTGAAACTGTTAGTGGAGCTAGTTATATTTTAGTGAAAATTCCACATGGGGAAAAATAACCCAAAAGAAAATGTTAAGAGATTTTAGCAGGTAAGTCAATTTTATCATGTAATATTTACATGGATTTGCTCATTGCTTAGGAGAGTGTGGCAGTGGAACTAAAACACTCCCTTCCCATTAAGACCTGGCTGTGGATAAAAGTTTCTCCCCAGGTCCATCCCACCTTATGCAGTGATGATGACCTGTAATGCTATCCTGACACCAACTGGTAACATACTGCAGTATAATTCCCAGGCTAACCACCCAGAGTCAGCACAGACCACACAAGTTCCAGGGCATAGTTCCCAAAAAGATGCCCTTACTTCATACACCAACTGCTCTTTGGGTGACCCCAGGCCACTCATACTTCGGACCAAATAGGTACAGATCCAGGGGTTACCATCATCTCATCATCCCTTCAGTTTGATAATTCACTAGAATGACTCACAGAATTCACAGGAGCACTGTACTTGCTATTACAGTTTTATTATAAAGGACACAGATCAGCAACCGCCAAATAAAGAGACACATGGGGCAAGATCTGAGTAGGTTTTGAATGCAGGGCTTCTGTGCCCTGTCTCTGTGGAATCTGGGCACAACACCCTCCTGGCACAGTGATGTGTTTACCAACCAGGAAGCTCCACTGAGCTTCAATGTCCAAAGTTTTCATAGGGGTTTCATTACATAGGCATGATTGACCTAGTCATCTGCCATATAATTGAGCTCAGTCTCAGCCCCCTTGTCCTTTCCAGAACCGGACTGACTCAAAGCTGTCTAATCATGCAGTTGGTCTTTCTGGAGACCAGACTCCCTCCTGCTGAGTCATCCCATCTCTTAGCCTAAACTCAGATGTGATCCAAGGGGCTCATGAATAACACAGAAACTTCTGTCACTTGGGAAACTCCAGGGGTTTTAGAATCTCCCTCCCAAGGATCAGGGACAAAGCTAGTATAATTCTTTATTATACATCAGGCGTACTGCATTTTTCTGCGCATTCATTTGTTGCTTTTTACTTTAAGCACTTAATTGGAAAGAAATTTTAAATCTTAACTGAAAGCCCTTCTCATTCCTCTATCCCTCTTATACGCGATGTATACTCCGTCAAAATATCTCTTTCACATTATTTAATAAAACTGATTTAATCCACTACTTTCTGAAACTTTTACCATTCTAATTCAAATAGCCTTCGACTTTCACTTAGACCATTACAGGTGCCACTCAACTAGTCTTTTTTCTTCCATACTTGCCCCTCTACTGACTATGCCTCAAAGAATAAAGTGAAAAAAATTTAAAATGTAAATCAGAATATGTCACCCGTGCCCTGCTCCAAACCTTGCACTGGCTTTCTACTCTACATAGAATAAACCTGAACTTTCTTGTCCAGACCTACAAAGTCTGGCACCTGGTGTGCTCTGCCCTTTCCTCCCATTCATAGGCTCCAGCTACCCGGACTTTGCTGTTTCCATAACATGCCAAGCTTGTTTCTACCTGAGGGCCTTTGCAAATGTTCTTCTTTCAGACTGCAGCACTCTACTTGTTCCTTTACATCCTGCACATCTCTGCTTAAATGTCATCAACTCAGAGAGGCTTTCTCTGGTCACCTTTTCTAAAGAGGTCTCTTCTCCCCACTATGTCATTCTTTATCCTCTTACCCTGATTTTTCATTTCCCCAAAACACATATCATAATCTGACATCGTGCTGCTTTTTAATGTATGTTTCCCTCATTTGAATGTAATCGGCATTAGGGCAACAACTTTGTTTTGTTCATTGTTGTATTATCAGGACTTAGAGCAGTGGCTGGCTTATAGTGGGTGCTTAGTAAATATTTGCTGAATGAATAAATGACTGAATAGGCAAATGAATGAACAAGAAATAAGTGATGATATATCTTGAGTGACTTAGCCTAGATTCTTAATAATGCAGGTGATAGCTAGAGTAAAAATGTATGGCAGCTGAAAGCACAGGTATTAGACTGTCTCAGCTCACATGCCAACTTGGCTTCTTCCTAGCTGTGTGACCTTAGGGAATTTGCTTAGCCTCTCTGAGCTTTATTTTGTCTCTTAAGAAAAAAGAAAATATAATAATATTATCTACCTTTACATTTAAAACTGTATTCAAAGACCTTTTATAAAAAGGAATTTACTCTCTCCCAATACCTATAATTCTTCAATCTACACACATTCAGTGGAACCTCTGATTAAAGGATCCAACAGATCTAAGATAGACCTTTTAAATATACAAGACTAGATTAGAAACTAAGAAATATAAAATAATTTGGCCAAGTTACTGCTTCTTTCTTCCTTTTTTGAAAAACAAGGATGTTGAATTAAATCTATCCAAAGACTCTTTGAGCACTGATATTTTGTGGTGTTATAATTAAAACCACAAGTCTGGACAAACTTGGAAGCCAGAGAATGATAGGGAAATCATATACCAAACTTGAAGAAAAGCAGTGGGCTCTCTTCCTTATTATAAGGTTCTGCTCATTTAAATAGTCACCAAAGAGTCCTACAATGTCAAATAAACTACTTTGCAGAATAATCAGAAGAGCATGGTTCAGTTGGCTATGATTAGGTTGCCAGCTCTGGTCTGCAGGGGAAAAGCACAAAGAAAATGTAGTCGAAGCTTGAGTTGGATTTAGTCAACAACCCATGTCAGCCATCTCTTTCTCTAATAAAGTACTATCTAAGAAGGACTAGAAATTCATTGATATCATTAGCGAAATATAGTGCACTGTTTAAGGAGAACTAGAAACAAACAGTGGTAGAAACACGGGCTAACACACATGAATACAATTTCTGTATCTGGCAACCCATGCAAATTATTTGATCTTTTCAAATCATAATAACACAGAAAGTCTTCCCAGAAGAAATAATTTGTTCCTACTGCTCATTCTTATTTGTTCCAAGTTTGTGTATTAGTTTGACTCTATTGCCAGATTACTTCTCTTCATGTCACTTCATTGTTCATTTACTTTCCCTACCTGCATTAAAGGTTTTTGTCAGATTTTTATATTTGATTGTAAACCTGCTTTGTGAAATCTTAATGTTTACTATCTTCATCTTTGCATCTCTGGTTTTTTTTCCTCAATAGTTTGGTGGATGTGAAAATGATAGAAGCTAAGATTATATCATCTTTAATAAAGAAAAAAATATAGAATATGTAGAATGCAGGTGAGCCATGGGGAAAGAAAGCATTCAGGTTGGCAAATTGTATCAGTGGGACAAGGTGCAAAATGCTTGTTTCATGCAGTATTTATTGAACAAGTTTGTTGAAATATAGTTAAAATGTATATGGAAAAGTAAGGAACCATTTTGTTCAATTTAAATGACATTGATATATTTTTTTACATCATAAAGTCTTTCAATATTTCGAACAACAATCTTTGGCACAGTACAATTTTCTCAGAGGCCCTTCAGAGATAAAAGTACATATCTAAGGTTATAAATTGGGTATATCCAATCTACATATAATAGAAGCCACTACAGTCACTCTGTAGAATTAAATAGATCAAGAATTATATTCAGGGATTATACAGATCAAGTATTGTTCTTGAGAATTTGGGAGAAGTTGAGGTTTTGAATAATCCTCAAAGCCCTCAGTTAACTGTCATTGTTTTCAATCGATCCCAGTTCTAATGGCATCTGGATGATTTTTTGTAGGACCAAGTAATCAACTCATGCTCTCTTCTCTTCATTGTGGAAAGGAAGTCTTAACGTTGTTTTTAGAGAACCAGAAGAATGTATTCTTCCAAAATTAGCAGAAAGGGAAAAATGACTTTCCTTTTCTTACGGTTTTGGAACTACCAAATAGGCATCCTTTCTAGAAGTGACTGCTCTACAGGTTGCTTTTATTGCTATTTCTCAAAAGGGAACATTTGCTTAAAGTACACCCTCCCAGATCAAGGGGGTCCTTCCCTCCTGTGGCAGAGGTAAATAGGGGTTTACAACAAGATGAGGAGTATTCTCTTTAAAACTTGCATTCCCTTTAGTCTTCCCATCCTGAAAGAAATCATAAAACAACAGTGGCGAAGAACTGGGTAGATTGTATTTGAGTTATTTCAACAAAAAGCAAATGTATTTTATTTTGAAAGTAGAGGAGAAATAGGACCACAGTTGGGTGATTCTTGGTAAAGACATCCCTGAAAAATATAAACACAATCTGAAGCTACTTTCTGGAAAACAGATAACTATACACATCAAAATATCAAACTAAAATTAGCAGAAAGAATTGTTGACAAAGGTTTTGTTAAAGAACAGTTGCACAGGGCACAAAATTGTAGTGAAAGTCCACATAGCTTTTCATTACTTATTTGTCATTTAGTTGGATTTTCTCACTTGTCCCTCCTGTTGCTATAATTAGCCATTAAGCTAGCAGAAACAACATTTTCCACATCACATGGGCAATGTCTTTAAAGTTTGCAAAGAGAACAAGGAAAGCAGGTTACACTGTTTCATGAAAAGACCAACCGATGTAGGAAAATAAGAATATTTGTTGTATAATCACTGAAAATCTGTCAGCAAGCAGAAGATGTTTAACTGGTAATTACTTTAAAATAGATTTCTCTTCTGGTGCCTTTTTAAAGATATTCTATGTGTTATTTTTATTTTCTAGTTTAAAATAATTTATAGTTTTCATGGTAAATTTGACAATGTGCAAGAATAATACTGTAATACTTAAATAAATAATATTCAAAAAGGAATGGTTTCTAAGCAGGCACCAGCTGTGGGATCAGTGTTTGTGTAAGACTTTTCCTTTGCACGCTCATTGGCTTTTGTGTTTGAACACTTTGGCTGCCCTCTTCATTGACATTGTCTTAGTCAGATAGAATTGTTTTAAACAAGCATTCTATTTAAACTCCTTAAGTGATAGATTTGCCTTTTAATTAAAACATTATTCCTTTAACTAGTATGCAAGTATTATCCACAGTTTATTTTCCAAAGAAAACACATTCTCTTTCCTACTTCCTAACTTCTAGAATAAATGCACAGATAAGCAAATTTATTTCAGAATTTAAAATGGTACACTTACATATATAATGGTAAACAAGCATCAACAATTTAACATTTCTAGGGTGTCATGTGTACTTAATGAAAATTCTGATCTATTACTTCTGAACTCCTATTTCGTGAGTCTGGGGATACAGTACGCCAAGGAGAAAAAAATACAGTTTCAGGGAAAAAAAAAATGATTCATGTAATTAAAGTTGCAGGAGCCATTTCTTGAATCCTACAATGGGAAATATACAATGTCCTACTCTTACATTAAAAATATTGTTAGGTACCCAGGTTTCAGGAATCACTAAGCTTCAAATTACATTTCCATTCTTTGTAGTAACACTGTTCATTTTCCTTTCCTCAAGTCCTCTGTGTTCAGGCATGAAAACTGTCTGACTTGCCTAGAGTTTCCGGTTTAACTTTGCTAGTAGACCCTAAAATAAAACTGACTCCCTTCTGTGTTCTACCTTGGCCAGTGTGATACCAGTGAGTCTCGCTTCACAATTCATGTTCATTACCATCATTCCCCAATTATACCAGATAACTGTAGTCAGAATACTGCTTTGTTTGAAATAGAATACAGCAATATTGGGTTATCACATGGGGAGGCCGACCTGAAGATCACCAGATGGTCTCTCAGGACAGTCCTCCAGACAGTCTCTCTCTTACGGGACAAAGGTCCAGGCCCAGCGCTAAACTTTACAGACTCATCCTAGATGTTGTCAGGGTACACAGAACAAATTGGGGGTAGGAACACACTAACCAGGGTCAAAAGACAGAAATGTGAATAAATCAGAATACCTATGCGTTGATTTAACAAGATAAATTGATTTCCAAGCAGGACAGACAAACATAATGGCCGGTCAGTGTATTTTTCCCTGAGAAGCCAGACTATAACGAGAAGGTTGGTTGCTGAATGAGCAGAGGTTGGGAGCAAAGGGAGTTAGTTGGTTGCATGATTTGAATGTTTAGTTGACCAGACTGAGATAAACAGATGTAACTTCCTTGCTGCATCCAGCTGAAGACTAGAGTTTAGACAAGGGCTCGCTTGAATCCTCCATATGAGTCCTGGCTATCCCACTTCCCAGCTCTGTGACCTTGGGAAACACTGATTAGTATCTACCTTAGGGTTATTGTGAATGTTCATTCATTTATTCATTCATACTATGTATAAAGCACTTATTGTGTGCCAGGAATTATTTTAGGCCCATATCCCAGAGTAGCAGTAAACAAAACAGATAAAAATCCCTTCCTTCATGATGTTTACATTCTAACACACAAGCCATCAATACGATTAATAAATAATATAGTCTGCCTGATGGTGATGGATGCTACAGAGAAAAATAAAGCAGAGGAGGGAAAATCCCCAGGACAGGTGGATTCACTGTTGAATAAAGTAAAATCTTAAATGTAAAGATGACGGTATCTGACTCACCATTTTTTTTATTCTGATGTATTGTTATTATTACGACTTTCATTTTATCTTCTATGAGGAACAGGCAGGGCCTAGCCAAACATTCACAGAGAGTGCCAGACACATAAGCTAGTTCGGTCTCATCCCAACCCATTTGTTCCAAGCTCAGTGCAGTCTCCCTAATTGCCAGTGTTGCCTTTAGATTTGTAAATTCCATTGATTAACAGTTGGGTCCTTCTTTGTTTTAGAAGATATTTTATCCATAAAGGTGTCATTGTACACATTTCATTTCCTTTATCATGAGTCGAGATTTAGGTCTAACTTCAAGCATTTTAGAGGTATCTCCATACTTAGTGCAATTTGTAGGACTTTTTTTTTTTTTTAAAGTTCTGGGATCCATGTGCTGAATGTGCGGGTTTGTTACATAGGTATACATGTGCCATAGTGGTTTGCCGCACCTATCAATCCGTCATCTAGGTTTTAAGCCCCACCTTTTCTAAGATCGGTTCACAAAAATGGTATCAGTGCATCGTGATCTCGAGAGAAAGTCTTAGAGCCTGGAAATAAATAAATCTGTATTCTAGTTTTGCTTTCTCATTAACTAGGTCAGCAGTCCCCAATCTTTTTGGCACCAGTGACCAGTTTCATGGAAGACAATTTTTCCAGGCACTGGGGTCGGGGGTGAAGGGGTGGAGGTGGGAATGGTTTAGGGATGATTCAAGTGCATTACATTTATTGTGAACACTTTATTTGTTATTATTACATTGTAGCATATAATGAAATAAGTATACAACTCACTATAATGTACAATCAGTGGGAGCCCTGAGCCTATTTTCCTGCAACTAGACAGTCCCATCTGGGGGTGATGGGAGACAGTGACAGATCAGCAGTCATTAAGATTCTTAAAAGGAGCATATAACCTAGATCCCTCAAATGCACAGTTCATAGTAGGAGGTTCACACTTCTATGAGTGTGTGACAGGAGGTGGAGCTCAGGCAGTAATGCAAGCGATGGGGAGCGGCTGTAAATACAGATGAAGCTTCACTCACTCACCCGACACTCACTTGCTGCTATGCAGCCCAGTTCCTAACAGGCCATGGACTGGTACTGGTCCATGGCCCAGGGTTTGGGGACCCTGATCTACGTGACTCGTGATGCCGCCATAACTATGTAGCTTAGTTTTCCTTCCTGTGTTTTGGGGAGCATTGGGGCTACCTTTCATAGGGTCCATGAGAGAATAAAATAAGACTTGCCCAAGATCACCCATCAGTAGGTTCCCCATCTTTTATCCCCCAGTTATGCATTCTTTCAGCTACACTAGGAAGAGGCAATGAGGGAGTGCGAAGATGCTGGGATAGAAGAGAAAATACCTGTGAATAGTTTAGGTAACTTGATAATGGTTGGGCTCTAATGTTATTATCACAAGAGACCAAGAACTTTAGATTTGATAGGTTGGAAAATGGTGGTGTTTGAGCAGAAGAGCAGTTTATGAGGATGATGTTAAAGGAGTCCTGGCAGCACTGTATTAGAGAAAAGGGATCTGATTTGAGAGTCATAAGAAAAATATGATTGTAAGTAATCAGTGACTAACTGAAAGTAGCTGTGAGGAAGAGATAGACAGTAAAAAGTCTATCCATATTCTTGCATGTATGCATCTACCTCCAAATATTCGAGTACTTGCTGGGCTTGTGGGCTAGGCACTAAGAGAAAAATCTGAGTGGCCCTCAGATGCATGTGGTTCTGTTGGTGCTTAGGTCTCAGAAGGCCTATGGAAGTTTTGATTTTGGTATGAAACGTCCTTGCGAGTTCTGGGTTTGACCTTAAGCTCAGGCTGGAAATAAATTGCTAGTGCCCAGCTCTGAGGAAGTGCAGGTTGAACTAGGGCAGGTGACACACTGCCTTGTGGAACGTCAATCTGCAAGTGATTCCATCCTGCTTAATGGAGCTTTAGCACTTTGACCCCAGCTTGAAGCCTGGGAATACAGCACCCTCTAACCCCTGAACCACAAGCCACTTTCAAGTTGGGCATATCAGAAATACCTTGCTTTGATCCAGTCATCATAAGTGTATTTATTGCAATGGGATTCTACACAATAAGGTGATGTTATTGTGAATTAGAGAATAACAGAAGACTTATATATTCAAAGTGGGATTTGGTGGGTAGAAAATTTACATCATACATTGCATCAGCTACTATCATTCTATAAAATTTGACTGTGCAATAAAATGATAGTCAGTATAAATAGGATTTTTCTAAATTGCTGCCTAAACTGATAGTGCACATGGAAATAATTTCAACCTCACGTTATACATTAGGCATGTTATTGAAATGTTGCTTATAAATGTATTTTGTGTTGAAAGGTAAATCATGTTTTCAATGTACCTGGGAAAATTGTTAGTTAAAGAAATCTGGTGATCATTCCTTTAGGAAAGAATCCTTTGGAAATTAATAGTAGATAATCTGTTTTTGATGGATTTTGTAAACTTCATTTTCATATATCACATTACCCTAAAACCACCTGTATCTTAGGTTAAAATAATTCAGTTACCTTTATTCTTGAAGTCGTTGGTAATTGTGCATAGTCTAAACCAATACAAGCTGGATTGTATAATTGTTTTGCCAAATCTTTCCCCATGTTTTTAAACAAATAAAAAAGAATTATGATGCAATGTGGTGGAGTGGGGGGTGAACAAAGATTACTCTGAGCAGCAGGAATGAGAGGATGTTGTGATAAATCTTATATGATATATAAACCATGACCAGGGATTAAAGCATAACTAGACCACTTAAATAATGCTATGTAGATCTTGCTATGATTTCAATAGATAACATAATTCAAAACCCAACTTCCAGCACAGTTAAATATGAAGCTATTGGTAACTTTTTTTTTTTTTTTTTTTTTTAAAGACAGAGTTTTGCTCTTGTTGCCCAGGCTGGAGTGCAATGGTGCCATCTCGGCTCACTGCAACCTCCACCTCCTGGGTTCAAGTGATTCTCCTGCCTCAGCCTCCCGGGTAGCTGGGATTACAGGCTCCCGCTACCATGCCCGGCTAATTTTTTCGATTTTTAGTAGAGATGGGGTTTCACTATGTTGACCAGGCTGGTATCAAACTCCTGACCTCAGGTGATCTACCGCCCTCAGCGTCCCAAAGTTCTGGGATTACAGGTGTGAGCCATGCACCCAGCTGCTAACATTGTTTTAAGTTCTCAGTAAGTACCCCAATTGCAAAAAAAAAAAAAATTAGTAAACTTAGAGGTGATGATTACAATGTATTTTTTAAATACTTACAATGATCTCGCAAAGATGTCATCAAGCTAAATTAACATCTTAGTAGTGGAAAGGAAAAAAGAAATTTTTTGGTGAAATTTACAGGAAGTAACAGAACATCTGTTGAAGAGCTAGGGATAAATTTGAGTTCAACAAGACCTCGGAAATCTTGGCTACTAACATTGGCAAGACCATCCATTTTCCATTTCTGGTGATAAATTTTAAATCCAAATAAATTCTGTTTGTTAGGGCACTAAAAAGCCTTGTCAGCTCTGAAGTTAAGTAGGCATGTATTCACTGGCAGCATGTGGAAGCCACAAACTGGGCCAAGCTGTAGACATCTCCTATAATCTAATTTTCAAGCACGAAGTATGGCAGAGCCAAAAGCAGCTCTCAGGGCGAGGCTTCCTGGGCTCAATTCATGACCATGGGCTTTGGGACCAGGGAAAGCTAAAGATCATCATCACTTCTGCAAAATAGCAGACTTCGAAGACGGGAAACAACAAGGCCAGGGTGGGAGCGAGAAGAGATGAACTTCCCTCTCGAAGTGGTTCTCTGAGCTCCCCCGGTAAGAGAAATAATGAAGGAGGAAGCGAGAGAAGATTCGTGGTGTGTTTAGTAAAACATGGAACAGCTACAGATATGCTGGAACAAAGCCTTAGAGCTTTCTTTCCAAGTCGCAGTCCAGATACACAAATGGGTCAGCGCTGACTGTGTGGGCACCACCCCTTAGGAAGCCTGACCACAGACAGCCCTTGCAAAGAAACGGAGACAAAAATAGAGTCCTTCCATCCTGCAGTGGCCTCCTTCTTCTCTTTGTGTGTCAGTGATTTTCAATCAGTACATTACAAAAGCCATGGCAACTTGAGGAATTTACATTTTAAAAAGTGGGCATGTAGAGGCGAAAGTGGTATTTGGGGACGTGGAACAGATGAATGGGTTCCTCGTTCCCACAAGGTTACCAAGCAGTAGGGTGGGGCAGAGTGGATGGAAACCCCCAAATTGCAATTGACATGGGAAGGTTTGAAAACTCACATCCGGGTGACACCATGTGCTTGTCCCTGAAAATGTGTTAACTCCGGGGATGTCATCATCCCATGAGGCCAATCACAGATAATTCCTCCCACTCTCCTTGTGCTTTGCCCCAAACCATATGTTCCCTTGTGACACACCTACACTTCCCCACCCTGACCCCCTGCCATCGCCTCCCACCCAAAGCATGTTCTAAATATTAGCTTTTTTTTTCCCCACAAGAGAAAAGCTTTGCGCTAGTTTCTCTACATCATTTTATGAAATCCTTACAGAAATCCTAAAGGATAGACATTCTTACCCCTATTTTCAGAAGAAGAAACTTTAATACTAATCTGATCACTTTCATAATGAGAGGTGAGGCTGGGATTCAGACTGAGATTGCCCTGCCTCCAAAACCCCTGACTTTTAAATCATAGCCTGCTTTCTTGGTTCCCTGTATATCTGAGCATCCTCTCATTTGGATGATGCCAAGACTGGTTTCATCCTCGCTAGCATTAATATGGTGCACAGACCTTTCCAGCACAGGACAGGTCACTTCACCTCCAGACCTTGGAAAAAATGAAGTAGCGGTGGGGGGCACTTCCTTCCATTTTGACCTCTGTATTTCTTCACTTATTCAGCTAGCATTTAATGAAAACCTGCTATGCACCTGACACTGTTCTAGGCTCTAGAAACAAGTGAAGTGAAGCCCTGCCCTCCTAGAACTTGCATTCTATTATTGGAGACAAACAACTATATGATGTAGGCAATGTCAGCTAATGATGGAAAGCAAAGCAAGTTGAAGGAGCAGAGAGGAATGAAGGTGTGCTAGGTAGGGTTGTCAATGGCAGCCTCTCTGAGGAGGAACATTGGAGCAGAGCCCTCTATGGAGTAAGTGAGCAAACCATGGAGAGGTCTAGGAATCAGCAGGAGCCAACCCCTGGTGGGAACAGATTGGACATGGCAGAAAACCAGCAGGACAGCTCATGTGGCCGGAGTTAGTGAGGGTGGCAGGTGGCGGCCACAGATGGGGGAGGGGAGGGGGACAGAGACTGGATGACGTAAGGCCCCCTGGGCTAGGAAAGGAGTTAAGAATTTATGCCAGAAAAATATTAAAAACATATCAGTGCCTTTTTTTTTTTGATTCTGAGATGTGCCTGATGTCATCAATTATTTGTAATACACAGAATTCATTCCTGACAAGGAAATGGGTAGAACATACAGGAATAAATAGTTTAATCCACAAAACACACCCAGGATGATGGATTTCAAATTGTTGCCAACTCTTCAGGCAGAATGGGTAAGAAATAAAGAGAGAATGTATGTAAGATCACAGTCCAACAGCACGCTTTTCATGCTCAAGGCTCAAGGGAAAACAAGGAAAACGACTTTATTCTTTATCCATAGACCCCGGATAAATCTTTTCTGCCTTGCCTGATCATATCCTAAATATGTATATAGCTGCAGGTTTCTGGGTGTATTCTAGCTTCTGTAGCTCTCTTTGTAATAGTTCAACCGAATGTCCACTATTTATAGGTCTCCAAGTAGCAACAGTTAGCAAAAGTAAACCCAGCAACCTGAGCTAGCCACCCTGCAGCTTCCTTACCTTTGCCACCAAGGTCACCCTTTCCCTCTGGCCACGAGCAGCAGCCGATGGCCACATGGGCCACAACCAGAGGTGTTTAGGGTGGGTGCCTTGTCTGACACCAGCTATTCAGTTTCAATCGCAACTGGGTGCACTGCAACTCAATTTTGGCACTGCCCACTCAGAGTTAGTGCAGACTCCACAAGTTAGAAAGCATGATCTCCAACAACACTGCCCTATGTCAGATGCCAGCCACACTTTGGGAGTCCCCAGGCTACAGCATTTATGACTGGCTGGATATAAATTTGGGGGTTCCCACAACCCTCTCTTGTCAATAATTTGCTATAACAGCACACAGAAGTCAGAAAAACACTAATGAAGACAGTTTTATTATTATATAAAGCATACAAATCAAGAGAATCTGCCAAATGAAGTGACACATGCGGTGAGGTCTGAGAGGGAACATGGAGTTTCTATGGCCTCTCCTCATGGAACCAGGGCAGATCACCCTCCCTACACATTAGCGTGTCCACCAACGAAATTCAACCAAGCCCTAGTGTCCAGAGGTTTTTTTAGGGCTTCATTACATAGGCCTGATTGATTGAATCATTGGCCATGTGAATGAACTCAATCTCCAGCATCCCTCCTTCCCTGTCCAGAGGTTGGGCTGACTTGAAATCCCAACCCTGCAATCATGTGTGCTTGGTCTCTCTGGTAACCAGCCCCTTTCCTCCTACTCCATAACCTCCCAACACTATGTAGGGGCCCACCAAGAGCCACCTCATTAGCATAAACCCAGGTGTGCTCTGGCAGCTCATCAATAACAAAGACACTCTGTCACTCGGGAAATAACAAGTGATATGATTGGCCGATCATAAAACATTATGTTATTTCATCAGACTGGCTTCATCATGTATTAGAAACAAGTTTTACATGTAGAAATTGCTTCAATATCTATTTCAGTATTTTAAAGTCTTTTTCTATCAGATTGATATCCCATAAAACAAATAATCAGTGAAATGTTTCAAAAATAGAAAAAAATGTATAAAGTGGGCTGGACACAGTAGCTCACACTTGTAATCCTAGCACTTTGGGAAGCCAAAGCAGGAGGATCCCTTGAGACCAGGAGTTGGTGACCAGCCTGGGCAACATAGCAAGACCCCACCCTACAATCAATCAATCAATGAGAAAAATGTATAAAATACATATAACCTAAGTAGCCTCAGTTTAAAACATGGGGAATTTATTTGTGAAATTGCACAAAAATTAGAAATGCAACACCTACTGCATGATCAACAGTTGTTTCCACACTCCATTTGTGTAAAACTAATCTATGGCTCGTGGCTGTAATTCCTGTTCACCAATACCTTGTGCCTTTTGTGTCTATGCATCTTATAATTATGATCAGACAGAGCCATTATTTGAAAAGAGCCAGCATCCTGTGGAATTAGAGCATATCATATTCTTTCAGTCTCACTTGTCTCCTGGGAATTCCATGGCCAGGCTTCATCATTTTAAGTTTCTTATGCTCACCCTACTTGGCATTACTTCGTTTCTTCTCACCATGTAACATCTGCTTGGCAGAGCAGGTGAAGACCTACAGCTGCTGGGTAAAGGTAGAGGTGAATGTGTGTACAGGGCCACATGGTCTGGGACCCACCTAGCCAGCTGTCGATGCATTGGTGATGACGGTGAAATGCCTTTCCAGCTGTGCACCACCCTGTACTGGGTCCAGTTCCCAGAGCCAGCAAGACAGTGGTCACTGCTATACTCTGCAAAGCTATAATCTAACTTAGAGTTGAATCCCATTTTGACATCACACCCTGTTTGCCCCACCCCTCCCAGAATAACATATTGGTCTGTACTCAATTCAGATTTTTAAATTCAGCATCCCTCATGCCACATGATGCCCTGTTTCAAAAATCGAGTGAAGAATGTTTAGGTCTCTGATGCTAATGAGAAAGTTTGGTCTGAGTGCAAGGTCTCTTTAGTGCAACCTGGCACATCACCTTCATCCAACTTTGAATTTTTTATTAGACCTCTGTGTTGTGCTGACCCCCAAAAGCCATTCAAGATCTTTAACCTGAGTGTGCCCCAGCCCGTTGGCAATGGACTTTTGGAAAGCTCAGAGATCAGGAGAGAGGCCAGGGATGAAAGACTGAGGGGAAAAAATAGGGATTTTCTAGAAAAAGGTATTTGGAATCAAAGAGGAATTTCAGGGGAATATTAGCAGGTGTCTATTTTAAAAAAAGACTTAAAGGAGAGAATGGGTAATAATGAAGTGGGAGTGGCCAGTATGGACCACTCTCACATAAGAAATATGTTAAAACCCATTGTTATAGGCATTTTTTAGGTGACCAGAATGCTTATGACTTCCCAGTAGATAATACCTCAAAGTCATGCTCTCACAATTTTACACATGTAAATGGGACTTTCTAATCTTGAGAAGCTGCCCAATACTGTCACAGAATTATTTCATTCTCTTACTTAGGTGGTCCAGATCCCATAAATGATAGTCTAGGTTTTAATGAAACCCAGAGGAACCACAGTTTTGACTGGAGCAGTCTTTCATCTAATGTCCTTGTCTCTACATAATTATTAGTAGCACTCCTTTTATGCTCCAATGTGTACATATTTAGCCAACAAATTGTATGATTACCAAATCAACATGTACAATAAGTATGGTTAAGAATTTTCTTTACAGTTCATCCAATGAGTAGTGATGTTAGGAAATCATTGATTAGACCTTAAGTTATCTACAGTGGTCATTCTCAAACTTTAGCGTGCATCACAATCACCTGGAGGTCTCATTAAAACACCAATTATTGGGCCTTCAACCCTGGAGTTTCTGATTCTGTAGATCTGGAGTAAGGCCTAAGAATTTGTATTTCTAACCATTTCCCAGGTGATCTAGGGAAGACAGACTTTGAGAACCACCAACTTGCCAGGCGTGGTGGCTCACACCTGGAATCCCAGTACTTTGGGAGGCCAAAGCAGGCAGATCACCTGAGGTCAGGAGTTCGAGACCAACGTGGAGAAGCCCTGTCTCTACTAAAAATACAAAAATTGGCCAGTTGTGGTGACGTGCACTTGTCGTCCCTCCAGGGGAAAACTGTTGTCTGTCAAGTGTACAGTTTCAAGCACTCAGTTTCCGACTTCAAAGCCCCCTTGGCAGACATTGCTGTGGTAGCACTTCCGTGTGTCCCACTCTTGCCACCCCTTCTGAAGCCACCATCAGTGCCCACATGGGCTCATGCAGTGGTTCTGCATTGCAAACAACAGCAACTGACTCTGGTTATCTTAGGGAGAGAAGGAATTTGTGGAAAGGATTACAACATTCAGAGGAAAGCAGAAACCAGACTCAGTATGAGCAGATTCTGAGAGAAAATCCAAGAGCTGGCCAGAGGTCCCACCTGGGGACAGCCTGGTTAGAGGAAGAGTGCCATTGCTGAGTGCTGGAAGCTGGCTCCAGCACAGAGGGCATCGCCACGGCCAGAAGCCACCTCTCCAACCACCGTGAATGGAAAGAATTCTGTACTATTTTGCTTCTTGACATCCCTTGTTCCATATGAAAATCTCAAGCAAGAGCATCTGATGGGCCACCCTTTGGTCACATGACTGAGCTCTAGCTGCCACAGGGAGAGCAGACAGAGTATCAGCCTTTTCAGCTTCTGTCGCAGAAGACTGGACCCAGATTTCCATCAGGACCCCACAGTAATGATTTCCTCAGATACAGGAAGGAGCTTCAGATTCTGGGCAGCCACACATTGGACGAATGCCCCCTCGAGTATTCAATGCCCTATTCCAAATGTTTTCCCCTAATCTCACCATGAAGAAATCTCTAGATTTTTTCTATCTCAGTGAGACTTGCAAATGTTTCTACTTCATATTATTTGCAGAAGAAAATAAACATTTATGTTCTTTTCGAAGGAGGACAGGAGGTGATAACTTAGATTAAAATATGGAAATTAATAAATAGTAAGATTAAGAAAGGCTTTTAAGGTCCCAAGAAGAAAATATGTAGAGATTCAGTGGAATTCAGAATTGACAGGAAAAGAAAAACTCAAGCAGGAAGGGACATGACTGGCCCTGAGGAAGTCCACTGGTAGGACCCTGGGTTGCTGGTGTCCCCAACAGTCTCTTCCTTTTTTGAGACAGGGTCTCACCCTGTCACCTAGGCTGGAGTGTAGTGGCACAATCTCAGCTCGCTGCAGCATTGACTTCCCAGAGCTCAAGCAATCCTCCTGCCTTAATCTCCTGAGTAGCTGGGACTACATGTGTGTGCCACCACTCCCGGCTAATTTGCCTCTTCTGATGCCAAAGCTTTACCTAATTATTTTTCCTTTATGGGCAGAATGTTTCCCACTTGACACTTCTGTAGGAAAAACAGCAGTAGGGATCCTGGAGAATGCTGGGCAGGTCCCTTGCTCAGACCTGCTTTTCCATCGTTGCATCATCAAATGCATCTCCAGATTCCCAGAGACCTTTAACAGACTGGGCCCCAGTCCCTGAGTCTGATGCCACTACAGCATCTGGGAATCAGCTGGCCAATGGCTCAAAGCAATTCTGGGAGCTGGACTCCACCTCCCCTCTCTGAGTGTTCCTCACCGTCATGTTGGCTCAACACTGGGACCAGTGCCCATCCCCAGAGCCTCCCAGCAAGTCATTCATCAGAGGTGGTCACTCATCCTAGAGTCTTGCTTCTTCGTGTTCCCGGTTACTGTGCTAGCAGTGCTGCTGAACTGATGGATAAGAGGCCTGTAGCTTGCCAATTGTCTAAGCTGCCGTTGGATCTGAGCCTTCTTAGACCTCCCCAGTCCTGAGCTACTCCCTCTTCTCTCTGTGGCTGTATCCCTTGGTGCCCTGTTGGCTGGGAATGGGCAGGACCCCACCATGAGCAGATGTAGCTGATGCATTCTGTAGACAGCTAAGGCTTATGGTTGGCTGGATCAGGGATGAGAAGTCTGGGGCCAAAAGAAGACACAAGTAATTTCACTGCTTTGTGTAGCCTCTGCACTCCTGCTCATGGGGGTCAGAAAGTTTCTAAGAGGGAGAGTTGGGAAGGAGGAAGGAGGAGGAATGGGCCAGAGAAGTAAGGTGGGTTCTCGGGGTCTGTGGTCTCTATTCATAGTCCAGGCTTTTTTCTGGGGGGGGGGGGGGGGGCGGTGAGACCCACCACTTGCCACCACAGGAACAAAGCTAAGCTCAAGGGTCCTCATCACACTTGGTATCCACACCTGTTTTCCCAAGTCACTGCCCAGAGCCCTGCTTTCAAACTTGGTGCTATTTCAGGCCACCTGGGAGAGGTAGGTCTTGAAGATCACAGTTCTCTCAATGCCCCCAAACAATTAAGAGCCACCATCTGACATGCAGCCCACCCCAGAGGATGATTTGCAGGTGAGGGCTAGTACATACAGTGCTTCTCGCTCCCAGGATGCCCACTGCAGAAGTCTTTACTGCCTGCCATCTGTATTTCCCCATACCAACTCCGCCACTGGTCTGGAAACAGTCTAAGGATGGGAATTCTTACCCATGAGTCTTTGAAACTCCAGAGCCCAGTGCTCTTCCTGACACCTCACAGCATGTTTGGAAATGTTGGTTGAACTATTTGGATCCTCTTTTTGGCTGAGGGGGTCCTCACTTACCTGCTTCCCTCTGCCTCCCTAAAGTCAGGAAGCCAGTAGGGATAGGGGCCTTCAGGCTCACACCTACAGAAGCTTAGAGCCCGCAGGACCATCCATAACATGATAGTGGGCAGTCCTGTCCTCCTGCAAGCCCTGTGCTGGGCAAGGGTCATGCCCCCTCCCACCATGGCTGTGCTGCCTATAAAGTCAGGGGTGATAGAATCAGCCCATCTCTCAGTACCTTCCAGCTGTAGTTTTTTTATTGTATACCTGGGCCCTGCTGAGATTAGGAGTCCCGTGAAGTCATTTTCATCCCGGAACTCTCCTCCTTCATGGGCACTTTCATGGAGCCTCTTTTTCCCTCTGCCTTTGGGAGCAATGACTGGATTAAATAGCCTTGTCCCTGGAAGGCTCCTAGGCCAGGAGCCCCTTCCCACCAGCACACTGAAAATGGTGCCATGAAAAAGGGGCCAGGCAGGAACACGGCAGTGACACCAGCCTTTGTTGGGTGCCATGCACAGCTCTAAGGCGCGGCCTTCAGCCACTCTGCATATGGCCTCAGCTAACCAAGGATGCTTTCTGTTTGTAATATTGCTTTATAATTTTGTAAAAATTCACAAATTTATAATATGTGAATATATAATATAAACCTGAGATTTGAGCATTTAGATTTGAGCAATATTTCAAGGTATGATGATAACACTCTGAAGGGATTTGTAGCTTTACAAAATCTTTCAATCCTGTTTTGCTTTGTACAACTAACACATTCCAGATTTCTCAATCCACACAAATTCGGTACTCACCACATTTACAGGAACCTAACAGTTCACAAGGAAGATCTGGGGAGATCCAGACAGAATACACAGGGAGACACAGAAAGATGGTTCTGGTTAATAAGAGCTTGAAAATGAATCTTCAACTCCTGTCACATGTTTTTCTAATGGAGCAAAATTCACTCTTACTCTTCTTCCCTAACCCTAACCCTCTTTTTAGAATGAGTTGAGGTTTTCATTTATTTGTCAGTAGAAGAATAGTTTTTGTTTTTGTTGTTGTTTTAGAGACAGTGTCTCTATGTGTTGCCCAGACTAGAGTACAATGGCATGATCATAGCTCACTACAGTCTCTACCTCCTAGGCTCGAACAATCCTCCCACCTCAGCCTCCCAAGTAGCTTGGACTATAGGTGTGCACCACCACACGCAGTTAACTTTTTAATTTTTAGTAGAGATGAGGTCTTGCTATGTTGACCAAGATGGACTATAGGTGTGTACCACCACACCCAGTTATTTTTTTAATTTTTAGTAGAGATGAGGTCTTACTATGTTGACCAAGATGGTCTCAAACTCCCAGGCTCAAGCAATCCTCCCACCTTGGCTCCCAAAATTCTGGGATTATAGGCATGCGCCATCACACCTAGCCTTAGTGTTTTAATTTCAAAGAACACAGCTGTATCCTTTCTCTGTCACCTGCAGTCCCTGATACTTGTTAAACAAGACTATGTTTTCTAACCCATTCCTCCTCCCTCATGAATGCAAGGCCCACATCTGAGCCTCTGTGAGAACCAGTTGTTTTGTTGCTCACAGTCCTTGTTGTATACAGGTGGGTGTTCACTAGAAACTAGATGAGGAATCCCAATGCCAATGTCATGGGTATCTCCTGATTTTTTTAGATAATGCCTAATCTGCCCTCAAGGCCACCATGTTGATGCAAAGGTAAGAAGCTCATCATGCCCTTACTGAAATTGAGCAGAGGTGCTGGGGTCCATGAGACACGCCCCCATAACCATACCCCATAACCAAATGATTACTTCAACTTCAGAAAGAATTCTTGTTCCAGATTATTTTCTAGGTCTAAAGTTCTAGGAAAGAAGAAATGCTGTCTTTCCCTGAGGGATCTTCCAGTAAGTAGGCAGTAGCAGCATGACTTGTGTGGCTTTTGAGAGCCATTTCTGCTGATGTCTTCAGACCAAAAGTGCAAAGAGAGGAATGCAATAGGTCATGCTGAGGCTTTGGGGAAATGCTTATGCTCCTCAGCCTAGAAGGCTCTGTGAATGAATTTTAGAATGGAAAAATGCAGTATAAACATAAAGCTCAGGAAAGGATGGTAACCAAGAAAAACCTTAGGAAATGGTCTTGTGACAGCACATTCTAAGCATAGCCATCAAGTCTGTGGGCAGAGGTGAAGGTACATATTAAATGGTTTACTGATACTCCATTACAATACATAGTACATTTTGTGGATTGTTCTTTATTAGCAGTATTTCAGAGCATTCTACAAAATCACAGTGAATGTCAACTGTTGCTGCACTTCTATCAGTACCTGCACGTGCATCCATGATACCATGCCTAGAGGATTTGTTTCCGATTTTTAATAAATCAACATTTAGCATACCCCAGAAGAAGAAATCAAAGGGGGCCCAAGGTATAGTAGCTTCTGTTTGGAGATTTACTATAGTCTTTGTTTTCCTTAGCAAGTTCAGAAGCTAAGCATAGATATCTCCATTTGACATGCAGAGTAGTCTGGTGCAGTGACAGGATACACGCTTTTCAATCAAATAGGGTGGAGGCCAAACCCTGGTTTAGCCACTAACACCACCTATATGACCTTGGACAAGTAACTGATCCGCTTGCCTCAGTATTGTCATCTGCAAAATGGGATGGAAATAGTCCCTACCTTATGGAATTGTGGGTATTGGTCATAGCATGATTAAAATGTGCCTGACATTTGGTAGGCAGCCCACAAGTAGGATATGTTACTATGATGTAGAACCACAATTCTTGCTTTCTGTAGCTTACCTACAGTCAGCTTTTAATATGTACTTAATAGAGCTAAAAAGACCAAGACAATTTCTCCAATGTTCGGCTAACATAAGTCAATCGCATTATTTCTTAATCTCATTCTGATATGGAGAAAAATTATTACATCCTTTATATTTTCTTGAGCCAGTGGACAATTAGGTAAGAATAGGGATAGGCTATATAAGAGCTAGTCCACGATGTAATATGGAAGAACTTGCCCAGAAGTGGGAGTCAAGTGCAGGATATTTGCTGCTATTGTGCCTTGAGACCTCAAGGAAACCTAAACTTTCTAGGTTTCAGGCTAGGCATTTGCAGTATACTGGGTGTGGGCTGTGTGGTTTTGAGGCTGCTTCTAGCCAAAATGCCATGTTTCTGTTTGCTCACTTGGCGAGCTCAATCTTCTCTCAACAATTTGGTTTTTAAAGCTCTTTACATCATTGTTCACAGAATGACGAGCTGGAAGAGACACAGACACCACCTAGGGTGACAGTCTGATTTTACAGATAAAGAAACTGGGACTCAGAGAATAAGGCTTTCTTCCTCCTTATATCTTATTGCTAGATTTTGCTAAGGTAAAACCAGAACCGGGGTGTCCTGACTCATAGATTGGTGCTCTTTCCATCATACCCCCATTGTCTTTTCCCACAGATCAGGTATCACATTTAAGAACCAAATATGAAAACATAACACAGCTGATTTTTTTTTTTTTAAGACAGAGCCTTTACTCTTGTAGCCAAGGCTGGAGTGCTGTGGCATGATCTCAGCTCACTGCAACCTCCACCACCTGGGTTCAAGCGATTCTCCTGCCTCAGCCTCTTGAGTAGCTGGGATTACAGGCACCCGCCACCACACCTGGCTAATTTTTGTTATTTTAGCAGAGACAAGGTTTCGCCACGATGGCCAGGCTGGTCTAGAACTCCTGAGCTCAGGTTATCTGCCCACCTCGGTCTCCCAAAGTGCTGGAATTATAGGCAGGAGCCACCGTGCCTGGCCCAGCACAGCTGACTTTTGACACTTGCAACCTAATCATTTTATTGAATGACTACAAGGTTTCTACACTTCTATCTAATGGTCTTTTAATCACTCAGAGAAATAGATAACTATTAGAATTTAGGGATAAAAGGGTATGGTTGACATAGTGTGTGAGCCCTCAAGGGACTTCTCAGGGACATGACGGTTCATCTTTGAGTTTTGCATTTTAGAATCTTTGAGAAGCTCTGGATTTCCCCTCACCCACTTTCTAGGACCATACATTATAGCCTCAGAATCTAACAGTTAATCCACATCTTCCCTGACTTTATAGTACCCTGTGGTCAAATATGTTTATTCCTGGTGAAGTAAGGAGATTATTTCATTTTGACACAAGTCATCATGGGAATCTAATAACCATATGCATGATCACAAGATGTACATAGCATGCATGAGTAAATCAAGAAATAACAAACCAAATCAAACTGCTTTGTTAGATGGCATACATATTACAAGTTGACATGGAGAGGAAGTGGTGTCCTGTTAACTAGTATCTTCTCTGTGTGTCTGTCCTATGGTTCTGGCTCAGGTTAAAGTCGGATTTACCTTCCTCTTCCCCTGCTCAGATTGAGCCTTCTGTGGAAGCCATAAGAACAGAGAGAGAAACTTCTGAGTGTTTAGTTGGCAGCTACTTTCAATGGAAAAGCATATTCACCATTTAAGAATGCTGCTGTATTGGAGTTAATTTTCGTGAAAAGAATATACAGTAATCCCCCTTCTCCATGGCTTCGTTTTCTGTGCTTTCAGTTACCCACAGTCAAGTATAGTCCGAAATGGTAAGATATTTTGAGAGAGAGAAAGAGACCACTTTTATTACAGTATATTGTTTTAATTGTACTATTTTATTATTAGTTATTGTTAATCTCTTACTGTGCCTAATTTATAAATTATCCTTTATCATAGATATGTATATATATGAAAAGTCATAGTATATCTAGGGTTCAGTACTCTCCACAGTTTCAGATATCCACTAGGGGTTTTGAAATGTATCCACTTCAAATAACGGGGAATACTGTACTTTCTGCAGTAATTTTGAAGAAAAATCAGTTGCGGAACTGATTTTTAAAAGACTGCTTTCTTTAAAAAAGAGAACAGAAAGCAATCAATTTAAGCTGGGTTTTTTTTCCCCCCATTGTAGTGAGAAATGTAAAGCATTCAACTCAAGTCTCTTAAAAATTAAGAAAAGGAACCATAAAATGTCCAATATTAAAACAATTTTTAGTTGTACATTATATATTTGTCTCAGATTAAGATCAGCAGATATACAAGGGAAGGGAGGAGTGAAGCAAGAAGCAGAAAAGTAGGAGAGAAAAGGCTGAGAAACAAACCAAAATACAGACGATACAAGGAGTGAAAGAAAGATTAGAAAAACCAGAAGAGGGTTGGAAGACAGGATAATATTTAGGAACGAAGAGAAAGGATGACAGGACTGTGTAGCTTTTGCACTTAAGCACAGCTTCTCATTACTTTTATCATCCTTTGTTTGAAGTCTTACTCTCCACCTATGAACTACACGCTCCATAAGCATGAGAATTGTGCTGGATTTTGCTTACTATTGTTTTCCCAGTGCCTAACAGAGACATAGTAAACACAGCAAGGATTATTAGGTGAATGGGTGAACAAAGAAACAAATGAAAAAAGAGAGTATAGGGAAAGGGAATTCTGTGGCTCAAATGACACCAGCTATGGTCCACTGAGAGCTACCATTGTTTCCTCAAAAGCAAGAGGCCGTGGACTTGGCTTATCCTGGCCCCTGAGATGCTTGCAATAGTGTTTCTTTGGAGGCAGCTTTACAAACGCTCACACATTATCTGTGAGAGTTGCAGTCTACTGTTAGAACAAGGTTTTGCATCTGTTTCTTTCGGAAACTTTTTGAAGGTTGATGTTTTCACCATCCCTCCCGTTCCTGGTACCTTCTTACCCCAAGCCCAGTCTGTGATGCTCCCAAATCCTCCTGCCCCAACAGCCCCTCTGGAATCCTTGTCCTGTTGTATGTTGAAAAAATCTCTCCCAGAACGCTGCTTTCTTGGCTCTCCCAAGACAAGCCCTGTCTTAGTCCGTTTTGTGTTGCTGTAACAGAATACATGAGACTGGGTGATTTATAATGAACAGAAATTTATTGGCTCACAGTTCTGGAGGCTGAGAAGTCTATTTTCAAAGTGCCCGCGTCTGGTGAGGGCCTTCTTGCTGCGTAATCACAGAATAGAAGGTGAGGGGGTGAGAGAAAGAGAGGACCGAACTTGCCCTTTTGTTACAGCACCAATCATCACCCCCATGAGGTGGAAGTTCACACATTAGCCTCATGGTCTAATCACTTCCTGAAGGTCCCACATCTTAATACTGTTACAATGCCAATCAAATTTTAAAATTAAATTGAATTTTGGAGCGGACAAGCATTCAAACCATGGCAAGCCCCGTCTCCTTTAGCTCCTTGGTGGTAACTGCCTATTTTTCCCAACCTGTCTGTATTAAGAGCCCTAGAAAAGGGTCAGCACTCTGGGCTCCTCATCACCAAGAAATCAACATACCTCAAACCTCCCAAAAAAATGCACTTTTCTAGTCCTTCCCATCCTATCCTTTAATACCTCCTGGTCACTCTTGTTTATTCATACAGATTTTAGCCCTTGGCCACCCACAGCCTCCTCATCTACCCCGACTACTGACCTGCAGGATGACTTCAGGAGTTTTGTGCACAATTCATCTAAAAATTAGCCTCTGCAAATTCTGTGATTTTTTTTTAATGGTGGTAAAATATATATAACACACAATTTACCATCTTACCATTGAAGTGTACAGTTTTGTGGCATGAAGCGCATTCATACTGTTCTGCAACCATCACTAATCTATCTCCAGAAATTTCTTATCTTCTCCAGCTAATGGTCTGTATCCATTAAACACTAACTTCCCAAGTTCAGTGATATTTACTTTTACCAGGCTTAAGGCACTCTCACCTCAAAATTTTTCATTTCATAAAGTTGTTTTACCTTCAGAATTTTAAATTTTGTTATTTTACTTTCTGTCCACAATCTCCTGTCTTGCCAACAGACCATGGTGCAGACAGATCTGAGTTGGGATCCCAGCTAATCCAGTTACCAGCTTCATTTCTTAATCTATTTTGTGTTGCTGTGAAGAAATATCTGGGACTAGGTAATTTATAAAGAAAAGAAAGTTATTTAGGGAATGGTTCTGAAGGCTACACAAGAAGCATGGTGCCAGCATCTGCTTGGTTTCTGGTGAAGGCTTTTGTGCTGCATCAAAATATGGCAGAGAAGGGCCAAAGAGGAAGTGGGCATATGCAAAAAGACACCAAACCCTAGGGGCACTCTGGCTTGTAACATCGCACTCTCACAGGAACTAATCCATTCCCCCGAGAACCCATCGAGCTCCTAAGAGGGAGAACTCACCGGACGCAGTGGCTCACGCCTGTAATCCCAGAACTTTGGGAAGCCGAGGCAGGTGGATCACCTGAGGTCGCAAGTTCGAGACCAGCTTGACCAACATGAAGAAACCCCGTCTCTACTAAAAATACAAAATTAGCCAGGTGTGGTGGCGCATGTCTGTAATCCCAACTACTCAGGAGGCTGAGGCAGGAGAATCGCTTGAACCCAGGAGGTGGAGGTTGTGGTGAGCGGAGATTGTGCCATTGCACTCCAGCTGGACAACAACAAGACTGAAACTCAGTCTTAAAAAAAACAGTGATAGCTCACTTACTACTGTGAGAATGGCACCAAGCCAATTCCTGAGGGATCTGCCCCCATGACCCAAATACCTCTCATTCGGCCCACTTCCAACACCGGAGATCAAATTTCAACAGGAGGTTTGGAGAACACAGACAAACCATATCTAAACCATGGTACCTCACTTTCTTCAGTTGTAAAATTCACATAATAGGTAATGTAAATTAATTTTAAATTCACACATTAATGTGTGAACTCCCTTAAACCTTGATCTTTCTGATGCTCATCCCAGGGAGACACAACATGCTGTATCAGTCGAGCTTTCTATCTCATCTGCACATCCATCTGGGCTGTGGGTGAGCAGCTGGACCAGCCACACTACCGTGCAAGCATTTCATGGATCCCTGTTAGGTTTCCTCTGCTCTTCCCCCACAGGCCTATTTCAGATCTTTCCCCTTTGCTCCATCTCCCTACCCAGCCAGTCTTCCCTGTTTCTATAAACCAGAGTCCTTAACACTTTAATGATATTAGAACCACACACATTCCCTGAGGTCCTGATTTGGTAAGAGGTGTTGGGGTGGGAATCTGCAGTTTTCAAAAGCAACCAGGGGATTTCGGTACACACAGTGTGCAGCCCACTGTTTGTGGAGGGCTGTCCTGACCCATAAGCTCCTTGAGAGCAGACACACAGTCTTATCTGACTTTCACCCCTAAATACCTAACAATAGATGCTGAAGGATTGATTGAATGAATGAATCTGTCACTCTGCACTTCAGAGTAAGTTACTGTTCGCCTTTGAAATGCTAATTAGCTACAGCTGTTTAAATGCAGTTTAAAACTCTTCAATATGTTTTATCTTTAGTTCTTTATCAGCCCTTTTCACTGCCATTGGGGGCAGGGAACTATAAAGAACTTGTTATTCTCTGCCTAGCAACAACAACAAAAAGCCAACCCAAGGGCCAGGTAAGATTGAGCCTGCAGTCTAGAGATACACAAATTGGGCCTTGCCACTGTCACTTAGGGAAGAACACTGATGACTCTCATTCTAGGGATTCCACAGGCAGAGGCTGTTGTAGCCATTTCAGTGGACTTTTCTGGAATGGAAAGAGTTTCAAGCACAATGCTCACTGCTAGGGATGTTAGGAGAAGGTGATTTAGAGAAATAGGTGGGTAGACAGAGACAAAGACTGGCACACCCCGTCAATGCTGCAGAGGCTTCAAATCCCAGCTTGGCCATTTACTAGCTTGTGACAAGTGTAATGAAACTCAGAACCTCTTGTTTCCTTATCTGTAAAATGGGGACCACATGATTTACCTTGCGGAGCTTTGGGGAGGATGGAAAAATGTCATATAAGTAATATATAGTGATTCTATGATGTTAGACAATTGAGCAGAGTCTTGAAGAAAGCATCTGTCAGTCTCTACCACGATTGGAGGGAAAACACACACACACACACAACACCTACACCCAGGCTCCCTACAAAAACAGAAGTGGAACCAGCTATTGCCCTGTGGGGAAGTCTAACTCTTACCCATTGCAATAAAATATTTCCAAAGGGAGCAGACAGAGTAACCTCGGGCCATGCCCTCCCACTTCCCTCTTCCTCAAGTGGAGCTCGGAGGGAGGCAGAGCTGGTGGGGAGCCTTTATAGAGGAAGTGGGAGGTAAAGTAGTGTGGGTGGCTGAGGCTGAAACATTTCTTTCACCACCTTCCTATACCGTCCCCCACCTTCTCTTCTGTGCCAGGGGGAAAGAGAAACAGTGCATGCCTATGCTGTACCCACACACACTTGGATCTGCTCCCCCAGCCTCCAGATCCCACCTCATCATTCGTCATCATTCACTGAATGCCTGTAGCCCTCACAGTGCTTTCTAAATGCCTCAGCTGGAACCTCCCTGGGAGCCCATATAAAGTTTGCTTCAATATTTGGGGTCTTCCCCCAGCCCATGAAGACCAGCGTCTAAGCCCTACTTCAGCCCTTCCCTGTGCCTGGTTTTCTCTCTCCAATTTAAGTGCTAAGAGACTTTGGTTTATATGTTAATAATAATAAACAGCTATAGACGTTCTCCCCTTCCATACTTATTCCCCTATTCCCACACATTTATTTACTTTCAGGAGAAGAATTTGGATTGGTTTCCTCGGATGCGAGCCATGTCCCTCGTTAGCAATGAAGGCGACAGTGAGCAAAATGAAATTCGGAACCTTCAGGAGAAGTTGGAATCGACCATGAGTCTAGTCAAACAGCTGTCGGGTCAGCTGGCAGAGCTCAAGGAGCAGGTGGGTGCATTCAGGGAGACGGTGCTGGGTGGGATAAAATCATTCACCACCTCTGGTGAGGGGAGACAGAGGGTCCAGGGAGCCAGGTCATTAGCCATAGAGGATTGCAAACTCCGAGAAAGAAACCTCACATCGTACTGTAGAACCGCATCCCAGCAAACGGGGACTTCCACTTATCCCATCTCCCTGAGCCTTGTGCGACACTTCTCCTTCTGTGGAAGGGGGAAAGGAGAAAATGCCAAACTACAAGCATCTCTTTGCATTAAAAAAAAAAATCATTTTCTGCCATGATAGTAATTACTAAGCCCATGGAAAAGGCAGATCCTCATTAGTATCTGCCATTTCAATGCTATAATCAACGCCTTTATCATATAAAATTGTTAGTATTAGTAAAAATATCAACAGTAACCATGGTAGCTATTAAAATGACTGTGGTGATGGTGACAGCTATGTGACAGGCAAGATCTGTTTTCTAAAATGGCTCCTGCTTCCTAACCACAAAGAGGGGTTTGCTCTTTTTCTCTGATTATGGAAATTCACTTTAAAAAAAAATCCCTTTTTTGATAAATATATTCTATATGATGCTGGACAGTAGGTAGTTGGGGAATATTAACTCAAAACGGTTGTGGCCCACCAGCACTGGGTAAGAGCGAGAAAATCCGCTGAACACACGCTCTCTCTTTTCCCCCAGATGACAGAACAAAGGAAGAATAAGCAGAGACTGGGCTTCCTCGGATCAAACACACCCCATGTGAATCATCACATGCCACCACACTGATACCATGGGGGGAAGCCGTGACTAGCCTTTCATCAGTGTCCTGCCTGATCACTGAATAAAGAACTGAGATGGAGGGGAGTGAACAGTGCCTATTGTTGAAAAGTTAAAAACAACCAAGTGCCAAGATGTTGAGTGGGTTAGCTCTGAGAACAATTTATAACTGTGTTTTCATGGTTGCGAAGACCTAACCTCAAATGCATCTGCTAGAAAGCGTACATCACACATTCGCAATGCAACAGGAAGAAAAGGCTTGCCCAAAAGGCTGGAGAGGGCAGGGAGCATCAGGGTGGAAGGAGACACGGGGCAGAGAGAACTATCTTCTGCTAAATCGATAGGAGTCAGTTTTGTCTTAAATGCTGACTACAGCCACTGACATGGTTGGCTGGAATTTCTTTCTTTTAATTGTGGCATATAGGTTCGTGATACAAGAAGTCATACTTTGGTGGCTAAGTTTTCCTAAGGAAAATAACTGAAAAGATGAAAAGTGAGAGTTGAAAAGAGAAATGATAATGCTTCCAAACTGTAGCTGTCTCAGGGCAATTTCGTTATTTATAACATGAAGCACAATGGATTTACAGCTCTAGGAACTTAGTACTTTGGAGCTTTTGCCTCTCATGCTGACAACATAACAGAATGTGATTGCCTTCTCCGGATTCCGACAGGCTCTGTCAATGTGGAGCACAAAAGGAGATTTTCGTATAACTTGTTGAAAACGTGCTCTAAGTCATGGATAGGCTAAGATTTTTTAAAGATCTGGGGAAATAAAAAGCCAACAGTAAACCCCAGGAAAGGGTTTTTAGAGACCGTGTGCATGCTATTAAAATATATTGAGATTAATACATGAACATGCTTAAAGGTGATAGGAATTACTGAGAAACTTATGGTGGTGGCGTTGCCTTTTCTAAACCTGCAGTGAAAGCTATTTGACTCATGTTTGCTGTGCCTAAAGAATTGCTTCAGGAACTGAGCGTTTTTATTTATGGTATTCCTGCAGTTAGGAAAAAAAAAAAAATCCAAGAAATGTATTGAATACTCAAGAAAATGCTGCATTTCAATTACGTATTTAAAACTGTATCTGAAAGGGCTTTTCAAAATGTAGAAAGACAAAAACCTCTTATTCGAATTGTTTTTATGTTAAATCATGCACTCAGAATTTGTGGAGGGAGAGAACCTGGCGTGTTCAGGTTATTCTTAGAGACTACACGTTTGGAATAGCAGAGCAAAATGTGGATAATTAAAGTGTTAGGAAAAGAAGTGGTGTGTTGGGACCCAGAGCAATGAATTTTTGAACTGAAGCTACTGGTACTCCCCAGCACCACCTCATACTAAGAATTCCTCACTCTGACATGGTAGTATTTTTTCTGACCAGGAGTTGAAAGACCCTGACATTCGTGATCCAAAGATATAAGAAATTTTGATATGTCTGCATGTAGCACAGAACTTTGAACCTAACAGGCAGTCAATAAATACATGAGAAATTTAGCTGTCATTCAGTTACTCTTAATTCTTTATAAAACTTTAAGCGATAGCACATATTTGTTTGTTTTAAATGGCTTTCCCAAAATCAAAGTAGACTAAAGCAGCCATCTTTAAAATCCAGGATCATCAATGCTATTAACAGTATCAGGTTAAAAGTACACTTTAAAATATTTTAATCAGGCAGAGTTTTATGGATAGAGAATAGAAGAGAAAGGTGGTAAATACTGAACATATTCCAATATAGGAACCTATCTCTATTTTAGTACAAAATAAAATATTTCTGACATCTGAACTAGAGGTCAAGAGAATAAATTCATTTGTACACATCTGAGCAACCTGTCTTTCAGATGATAAAGTATCTAGCCTTTTCTGACACCATAATAGTTCATTTTGTAGAGAATAAGCCATTAGGTGTATATAATTGCTATGGGGGGGGGGGGGGGGGGGGGGGGGGGGGGGGGGGGGGGGGGGGGGGGGGGGCTACTAGAAATGACCTAATGTCCCCAACCACTGTGTAGTGGCAGATCACTGTTTCACAGCGTATTTTCTCCTAAGGAAAGTATTCAAAAGAGACTGCAACTAACAAGACTCTTATTTCATCAAAATTTAAATATTTCTTAGTTGTATTTTTAATGCCTCTTTCTTTTCTGCCTAAATGCTTAGAAAAGGCACTTTTCAGAACATCAAATTCCTAATGGAGAAGATAATGGGGAAATTTGACATTTGATATAAATTTATATTTGTTATGTGTATGTTTGTTAATGCAACTGGAATATTTGACCTAGGTAAGTATCAGTTAACATCCTTGTATTTATATAGTGACATCAAAATAAATGCAATCATCTTGGACTTTGATGTTAAGGGAGATTTTGAAAAAAATATTTAGTTATTTAAAATCCATATTGGTTCAAAAATATTAGTTTCTGCTGAATAATATTTTTAATTTCAAAAGGGTTTTGTTCCCTCTGTACTCCATTCTGAGGCTCAAGAGCTTAATGCAAGTATGTTTTCTGAGTTAACACTTTTAGATGAGAAAATGCTTGTATCATATAGGACTATAATATAAATAAATAATTTATATGTATGCAAAATATATCATATTTTCTACCCCTTAAAAAGTTAAATTAGAAATGAGCTTATTTTCTTACACATCAACATTTTTCTGTTGGTAAAGAGGACACAACTTCTAGGGATTGTTAATAATATCAGGAAGATATTTCATTCATCAGAACTAATTGTGTGCTTCTTCCCATATTCTCAGCTCATAACTCCCTGTTTTGGCTGCTGTCTTTATTTTACAATTGTTTTATTGCAAACAGCAAGGCAGTATGGCCCACACTCAGCCCCCAGCCCCCAGCCCCCAGGACTGAGAATGAGTGGGGAGGCTGGGGAGTTGGTGAGAGAAGGTGGAGATAGGGATTTCTGCTTCCCAGTACTCTTATCATTAGAGAAAAGGAGGGGTAAATATTACCTAATAAGAAGAAAAAAGCTTATTCTTCAGGGACCCAGTAGATTGGATATAAGCAAGTAAATATCGCACAGGCATCATGATATAACAGTTGATGGACCCCAGAGATACCCCTTACCCATGCAGAGAACAAAGCTGTGTGGAAGAGCAACTGCCATAAGATGGTGTGTTCCCTCCAGCGGCTGTTAAAGCCAACCTGAATCACAAATCAGCTATTTCGACCTACAGACCCATTCCAATATGCTGTGATACACGACACGGTGCACCGCAGAGGAGACTGACACCTTCAGCACAAACACAGATGCCTGCGGGAGCTTGGCAAGTCACTGAATTGCACGAAATTGTGAGGGGCACACCAAATGCAGGGATGGGGAAGGCCGTGGGAAGCTCTGTATTCTCAAAGTTTGACAGCTAGTTCTGGTTTGTAGAAAATGCCTGAGGCCAGTAGAGGCCCTGTAGTCACTCATTGCTGCTGTTTCTGATATAATTATTGAGAAAGCTATCTCATTTAATAGAAGAAAACATGCACCATCAAAACCAGAGAGCCTAACGTGCATGTGAAAATCGAGAAATCTGAAAACAAATCCAGGTACCCTTCTCTGAACTGGAGTGTTTCCACAGACTTGAATAATTTATGAAATTATCACACCAGTACTTCTCATATCACCAAGAAGACTTTCTATCCTGCCGTAGAGGGTTACTATATTTGCCTAAAAACACAATTCCAATATATGTCAAGGGCAGATAATTTATAAGTAAATGTTAATAAAATTGGATGTGTATAACTTTTTTGTTTGCAATACTTTAACGTGTTTATTTCTAAGTAATAATGTTTCTAAGTAATATCTGCTTTGGTATGAAAAGGCATTATGATTGCTATTTTACAGAGCAAGACATTAGTTATAAAAAATTTGGTGACTTGAACCACACCGATGAGCTAATCCAGATGGACTAGTGTCCCTAAGGCTTATTGGGATTTGGCCAGTTCCCCAGTGTACCAACTCGTACTGGTGCATCACATGGTGTCTGATGGCCTGCTTGAGCTCAGTGGGCACAGACCATTGGGTGGCTTAGGATTTCCTGATTCTTAACACGCACAGCTTTAAATGATACTTCCCCTCAGAAGAGAACCGAGTGTGCAACAGCTGAAGTCAACATGGGTGGCACAAATCACATGCACTCTAGAAATAGAATTCTTTACTCATATGGGTATTTTCCAGTGTGCCACAGTTCCTTGAAGTAGTGTGGAAACATTTGTTTGTTTTGTTTGTAATCAGAGGAAAGGTTGGGGGAGGGCAATTGGACAGGGAGTTCCTCTTCTGGTGAGAGTAATTGGCACGAAGAGCGGGCAGTAGTGTGCATGTGGGGGCAGTGTGGTGGAAGTCCGCAAGTCACCCTTCCTTTGCCTGGTCAACTGGGGTGCTTTGAGGAAGTCCTAATGTTCAGAGAACAACTCCAGGCCAGAATGTGTGTACTTCAGCCTCACCTATGTTCCTCACCCACATCAGAGGTGCTGGCATCTCACACAGCGCCACATGGCAAACAAAAACAGACACCAAATATGATGCTGGGAGAAAAATGTATAGAAACAGAGATAAGTTGTTAAACTCAGTTTGACTCTGTTTCACAGAAAATGATGGCTTTTACTGCCTCAGTGTGGGTTTCCCCCCAGATTAGCCTGTTCCCCTTTAACTCTGGTCCTTGGGGCAAGATCAGCTCCAGGGAGAGTGGCCGTACTCACAGATGTGGGAATGTGGCCACAGGCATGGACTTCCTGTACGATCCACCCCAGACATCCGTGCAAAGCTCCCCTCCCCTCAGGTCTACTTGCATAGGACAGAGCTGCTTCGAATGCTCTAATGACTGTGCTTTCTGGTTTTTCAGTAATAATTATCTTCACTTTGGACAATTATATCCTCCCTTCTCTATACCATAACCCACTCCCTCTTCTCCTTTTACGTGGGTCAGGTGTATCTTTGTGATCTTGGCCTTCTAAGCAGTAAATTCAAATAAAAAGTCTGTAACCACAATACCTTAAAATTAGGCCCTGCAGTATTAAAAATATGAGTGTACAACTATCAGTTAGGGTTTCTCAGGGAAACAAAATAGGTATTGGTATCATGGGCTGAAGATTTTATTTTAGGCATTAGATACCATGCAGTTATGGTAAAGAACTCTCCGGAAGGCTAATGCTTCTGTGTCTGGTGGAAAGCCTGAAGTCACTGTGAGTCAGTGGGGCTGGCAGTCAGGAAGGAAAGCTGGGTATGAAGCAGGAGAGAGCAAAGATAAGCTAGAACTCATGAAGACAAACCAAAATTTGCATCTAGCTCTCACCACCATACTGCGGTGGTGCGGATGACCTAAACTCCATAGTGCGGATGACCTAAAAACAAAGCTGGCACCCTTCCTCATGGAATTGCATGTGCATCTGGCCCAGGACTCAGACGAGCTGAAGGAAGAGATCTCATGTGAGCTGGAGAACTGTAGGCTAGCTACTGCCCACACTGACAGAGTGAGCCAGGAGATGAGGCTGGGTGTTGCAGCGGCACCTGTTGCCTGCTACTTCTGAGCTTAGTGACTGCATCACTTCCACCTTCCAAATCTCATGAAGATATCTCCTGTGGTCATATCTAACGTGTAACCCTATGAGTAAGGGAATTCTAGGAAATTCTGTAGTTACAGGTTAACTAGTCATAGTTCAGAACCTCTCCACTGAAGTAGACCTCAGTAGTGATACCCCTTTGCCTAGTTTATGCACAGAAGTCACACTTCTCAGCACCCATTGCAATTGAGTGGCAACACATGGCTACTTCTCACCAGTGGATTGTGAGGCCAGCTGACAATCTGAGGTTTCAAAAGCCCCTATACGGCCTTCAGTTCTTTTCCTGCCACATCAATCATGGAGGCCAAGATGGAACCACCCTAAATCCCTGAGATTTAAATCTCTGAATCATTGAAGGGAGCTACCTTGAGACCTACAGCAGAATTGGTGAGAAATAAACTTTTATGTGTTAAGCCATTAAAATTCAAGGATTTTTATTTCTTTTTGGTTGTTAAATAAATGTATGTGATAACTTGTTACTGCAACATAACCCAGCCCACCTGACTAACACAGACATATGTATTAGGCATCAGGATGTTACTGGCGGAAGAGATCTGAGTTACCCTGAGTTACCGGCAGCGAACCTGTACAGATCTGCAGCAACCTCAACTCTTGCCTTCTCGGAAGAAATAATTCAACTGAGGGGCATAAAGCAGAAAAAAGGACTGAGGCAAGTTTCAGAGCAGGAGTAAAAAAGCTTTAGAACTGTAAGGAAAGGAAGCAAAGAAAAGAAGGAAAGTATAACTTGCAAGAGGGCCAAGTGAATGACTTGAGAAACCAAGTACGTAGCTTGACCTCTTGACTCGGGCCTACTTCCAGGATTTGCCTTACTTCTCCCTACTCCTGAGATCTTATTGGGAAGCTGCTGATCAGTTTCAGGTGTTTTCTGTGCATTGGGAAACTGCCTTTCTCTGGCGCTGGCTGTGACCAATTATTACTCTAGAGAAATAGTTAACAACTGCCTGACCATCACCTGATGGTCGCCCAGTGCTTTTGGTGTGTGTGTCAGGCTGGGGGTCCTCTCCTGCCCTGCTCATACATGACTAGCTACCTACTGTAATGAGAAAATCTCTAACTTCTGGGATTTATCCAAGAGAAATGTAAACTAAGAAAAAGATCTATACAGTTGTACCTTCGTATTTGTGGAGTATTGGTTCCAGGACCTCCCCCGCCTCCCACTCCCCTCGTCCCCCGCCCAGATATTGATACTGAATTCCACAGACGTTCAAGTCCCTGATATAAAATGACATAGTATTTGTATACAACCAACAAACCTCCTTCTGTGTACTTTAAATAATCTCTAAGTTACTTATAACACCTAATACAATGTAAATGGTATATAAGTTACTGTTATGCTGTATTGTTTAGGAGATAATGACAAGAAAAAAGTCTGTACGTGTTCAGTACAGATGTAAACATTCATTTCTTTTGCCAAATATTTTTTATCTGCGGTTGATCGAATCCACAGATGCAGGACCTACAGATACAGAGGGCCAACTATGTATACAAAATACTCATCATATTATTATTTATAATTTAAAAATTGAACACAGTCCAAATGTCCAGCAACTTGGGTGTGTTTAAAAATTTATCATTCAGACATAGGCTGGAATGTTATGAAACCTATGAGAAGTATATAAATTGAGGCAATACTGGAAAATAGGCAGAATAAATGTTTTAAATGGCTACAAAATTGTATATACACTATTATCTTCATGATACAAAAAAGCCAACTTCTCCAAAAAATTTGAACAGAATATATTGCAATGATATTCATTGTAAAATAGCTATAGGATATACATTTTCTTTTTCTTTACTTTCTAAACTTTTTATCATTTTAAAAATTGCTTTTATAGTTTAATAATAACATTTTTTTAAAATAAATGAAGATCCTAATGACTAAAATCCAGCCAGTATTTCCTAAGAACAAGTTCTTCCAAACTCATTTGCATTTTTATAGGATCACTAGAATTGTAGATTAAGTAAATACCATAGCCACAGTTTAAATTGATTTCAACAAGACATTTAAGAAAAGTTTCCATGATGTTCCTGTTGACAAGATAGAGAAATTTGTCCTGGATGACAATGGAGCTTACCAATTTGCATGCAAGTGAACAATTTCGCTTAATATGAGACTAGAGTAAAATATCCTTGGCCTGCTGTTAGATCTCTGTCCTTGGCTTTTCCCAACCAACATTTATTTAAATGTCTGGAAGAAAGAAATAGCAAAATTATAAAATGTGGAAATGACATAAAGTTGGAAAGTAGATTTAACATGATTGATGACAGAGTAACAATAATATCAGAAAACTGGAACAATGAACAAAGCTGTTCTGAAGAACTTTAACTGAAAAATGCAAAGTTTAGCTCCAAAAAGCTCAGTTTCATAAATATAGGATAGAACAGATAGCCATTCATGTGAAAAACAAACAAATACTGAGATTTTTGAATAGCCTCTACCTCCATGCCTGTATATTTATTTGTCTCAACAACTATTTATTTAGTACTTGTTATATTTAAGGAATTTTTCAGTGGTCCAGGCAAGACAGGATAATGGTTTTATCTTAAGGAGTAGGCTCTAGGGACAGAAAAAGGAGTTGGTTGCAAAAAGTATTCAAAATGATGAGCTTATCCTTGGATATGTGAGTTTTAGTTATTTTAGAGACATCCAGGAAGAAATATTTGTTTGACCGTTGGATATATAGGTTTGGACTATGAAAAAAAAGGGCTAGAAATAAAAGATGACAGAGTCATCGGGACATACATGGTAATGAGATCAAAGGAACAAATGAATGCTGAAAGAGAGAGTAGATACTAAGAAGAGAAGTTTGGGGACACAGCCCCAAAGAAAATCTAGCAAGAAATAGTCAATAAGAAAGAAAAACCAGAGAGCTAGTGAGAGAAAAAGAAATGATGTTTCAGAAGTTAAGAGAAGAGTTTCAAAAAGATGTAGAACTTCCAGGCAAGTAAGCAGGTAGACCATCAGAGCCTGATTAGCTCCTCCTAACTCTATTCACAAACATAGAAAACACAGAAAGGAAACCATACCTCATAGTAAAACATAAAAATAAAACATTTTAATCATTCATAAACTAAATAACATAATACCATTACTGAAGCTAAGAAAAATCTGTTAAGGAACTTTTCTAACTATATCTTTTAAAACACACTAGACATTCCATTCTGAGAATTAGTTCATGGATAGCTGAAAGAAAGAAACTAGGAGAAAACTTTGACTGATTCCCACAATTTGTCACTAATTTCAGGACACGGGCCACACTCAACTGGATAGGTGGCCATCCCATTTATTTATTTTTATTTTTTGTTTTTTTGAGGCAGAGTCTTGCTCTGTCACCCAGGCTGTAGTGCAGTGGCAGGATCTCAGCTCACTGCAACCACTGCCTCCCGGGCTCAAACAGTTCTCCTGCCTCAGCCTCCTGAGTAGTTGGAATTCCAAGTGTGTGCCACCACGCCTGGCTAATTTTTGTATTTTTAGTGGAGATGGGATTTCACCATGTTGGCCAGGCTGGTCTCAAACTCCTGACCTCGTGATCCCCCCGCCTTGGCCTCCCAAAGTGCTGAGATTACAGGCATGAGCCACCATTGCCCGGCCAGCCATCCCTTTTAACATGAGAACTATTTCTGAGTTCTTCAGTTCCAGTGTCAACTTCCCCTTTCTCCCTTGCATTCCCATCAGATCTTCTCATTCCACCTCTAAAGATAAACTTCCTGTACATGGCACTACAGGAAGTAGAACAGGTTAGTAGAGAAGCTAGGTGCATCTTGGCATATTTAATCAATGAAGGAAAGTGTTAGGGGCCTGGGTAAGATTTCTGGAACTAGTACTTGCTGGGCACTGTGGGTCTGTGTATATATATTAATGGAAAATAATGCACTGCCTCTGACTCTAAGAGAAGCTAGAATCAGTGTGGGATGATGCACTTTGGCTCTGTAAGGATTACTTATTGGGCACTGCAATTTGGGATGCCAGCCATGCATATCAACCTGCCTCAAACAAGAAGAGCAAAGAGGAACTCTGCATTCTTCTTCCTTCAGCATTGCTGATTGAGAGCACCCGGAAAGGTGGTGCAGAATTGCTTCAGTGTAGCGGGAGATGCACTAGAGAAGATAGCCTGGCCAGACTTTCAAGTCAGCCTTCACACAGTAGGGATGCCACTGAATATCGAACTAAAGGAAGTGGTGGCAGAAGAGCCTTCTCTGCATCTCAATTTTTTAATGCCCCTCTAAATTCGATTACAGGAAAACCTACAAATAGTGTGATAGAAGATTTTAAATGAGAAGCACATTACTATCGTCGTTCAAACTCACCTCTATAGGCTCAAATGTTCTGGCTTCAAGATACACAGCAGATGGCCATTTGCCTGTGCTACTCAACAATTTTAACATACTTCTACTGCTTCGACACATATATTGTAGTGTGTCCCTTTCTTGGCTTAACGCAGCAGGGCTGCGTGTAGGCATGCACACAGATAAACACAAGTAACAAATGCACTATATTACAAAGTGTTGAGACTGATTTTGTTTGCACCCTTCACAAGCTCATTATTCTTTACCCCCTGGGCTGGCTCAGTGAATGAACTATGAAGGCAGCCAACTCACACAGCATGATGGTCGATTCTGGGAGGGCCATGCCCCTCCCCACTGTCTCCTATCTAATTTGAACTGTCCATTATTCATTAGTCACTTTTTAAAATTCAATGTAATTGTGGAAGAATTGGGGATACAGTGGATAAATGGCTTTAGAAGACACTCTATTGAAAAAGCACTATTGGGAGGAGAACGATGACTGTGATATTCTGTCACTTTTCCATTAGATCATATTGGCTAATAGTCGATGATGTACCCCTAAATTAGGTAATTTATTGAGTGCCAACTCTGTGCCTATATGTTCTAGGGGAGAGTGGCAGGCAGGGAGTGAATCAAAAAGATATGGCATGTCTTAAAATGACATGCTACTGAGAGGTACAGGTGCACAGACAATTTTGAAGCCAGGTGGCAGGTGAGATAAGAGAGGTAGACTGTGGGGCCCAGAGGAAGGAGTTTGGAGGAGAGGAGAGAGAGGCTTACCAATGGAGAATTCATATTCTTATAAAACTAGTAACAGCTAACATTTCCTGTATGCGTCCTCAGGGTCAGGTCCTCTTTTAAAGACTGCACATGTTTGAACTCATTTAATGCTCATACAACCCCATGAAATAAGTATATAACTATCTCTAGTTTAAAGATGAGGAAACTGAGGCATGGGGTGGTTGAGCAATTTGCCAAAAGTTTCACAACAGGTAAGTGGGGATGAGAATAGAGGCAGTCTCATTCCAGAATCCATCCTCTTTGCCTACATTCTGTGTCCTAAAGACAAATAGAAGAAGCGGAATGAATAAAGTTCAAGGAGGAATGGGACTGTAGCTATTATGACTGCATGTTCTTGGCCCCCCACACCAAATTAATATGCTGAAATCCTAACCTGCAGTATGATGGTAGTAGGAAATGGGTCCTTTGAGGAGTAATTAGGTAGAGGCCTCATGTGTGGAATGAGTGTCTTTACCAAAGGACCCCACAGAGCTCTCTCTCTTTCCATCCTGTGACGATACAGTGAGAAGTCATCAATCTGCAACCCAGAAGAGGACCTTCACCAGGAACCGTATCAGCTGACACTATGATCTTGGACTTCCCAGCCTCCAGAACTGTGAGATATAAATTTCTGTTGTTTAAGCCACCCAGTCTACAGTATTCTGTTATGGCAGACCCAATCACTAAGACCACCGCAGTGCTGTTTAATATTTAAAGGATGGTAAAAGCAGGAGGAAAGCTAGGCAGCTCTTGGAACAGGATCATGCAGGATAAACACCCAAAAGAAGGGAAGTAATGAAGCCAAGCTCTGCCTCTTCCTACCTTTATTAACAAACATCCATCAGACCCAGGACCATTCCAGGCACTGAGCGAGGCACTGGGGATACAAAGATAAATAAAACAAGCATTGTTTTGGGGGAGCTCACATTTCAAGGATGTGACAAGCCAAAAATAGATTTTAATACAATGTGGTAAATCTAAGGGCAGGTTATAGAAGGCGCTGTGGGTGCTCAAAAGAAGAAGTTGCTATGTCCAAAGTGTTGAGAGAGCTTGTGAAGAACTGAATGGGAATTTAGAAGTGGCCAAGGAAAGGGCTCAGGGAGAGGGACCTGAAGTCATAGGAAGCGTGAAATCAGAGAGGAGAGAAAGAAACAGGCTTCATGGAACAGCCAATCAAAAGGGCCTTTGTGTCATGGAGCGGTAGCTGTGAAATTGTTCTAGATTATTATGCCGAGGAATAATGCGGGAAGCCCCAGAGCTTTTATATAGGAAGCAGAACACAATCATATTTAGTTTTAGGGATATGACTGAAGGAAGAAGGAAGGAAGGGGTGTATTAAGGTTCTCTAGAGGGACAGAATGAATAGGATATATATACACACACATATATATGTGTATATATGTATATGTATATATATGTATGTATGTATATAAAGGAGAGTTTATTAAGTATTAAATCACAGGATCACAAGGTCTCACAATAGGCCGTCTGCAAGCTGAGGAGCAAGGAAAGCCAGTTTGAGTCCGAAAACTGAAGAACTTGGAGTCCCATGTTCGAGGGCAGGAGGGATAGAGCATGGGAGAAAGATGTAGGCCAATCTAGCCTTTTCGCATTTTTCTGTCTGCTTTATATTCTAACCAGGCTGGCAGCTGATTAGATTGTACCCACCAACATTAAGGGTGGGTCTTCCTTTCCCAGCCCACTGACTCACATGTTAATCTCCTTTGGCAACACCCTCCAAGACACACCCAAGATCAATACTTTGCATCTTTCAATCCAGTCAAGTTGATGCTCAGTATTAACCATCACAGATGGGTTTGAGAGGAAGAAGCCATTAACAAGAAGTTCTGCCCGATTGAAGGTTGTTGCAAAGACCTACCCAAGAGAACAGAAGGCCTGTCCCAGAGCAGTGGTTGTCTGATGAATGAAAGTAAACAGACCCAAGAGACATGAATGAGGTAGAGGATTTTAGATCAATAATAAGTCAGGAAGGGAGAGTTTTTCAGGATTAGCTGAAAGTTCTAATTTGGGAGACAGAGTAAATGTCATTAGCAGGGAGAGAAAATTCTAAAGAGTGGTTATGTTAGTGACCTGTTGAGCTTGAGGAATCTACAAGGCATCCAGATGAGTATTATAGTACACTCTCTAATTGCCGTGGCAAAATAATATCATCATTTTGATTTCCTAACACCTTATTTGGAATGCCAGACAGCTTCACTGAAAAGATATGACGCATAGTGGATATTAGGTAATTGAATCAGTTCCTTGGATATTCTAGATAAAGAAGCAATGATCACAAAGTACTTTAAGTTCAGTTAAGAACCAAGGTTTGTGTTGAGTTTTATAGTACTATGACATATGTTGTTTCTTTTAATCCCTCCAGCAGTCCTAAAGGCAGGCAATATTTAATATCTTTCCATTTTTATAGATGAGGGATCTGAGTCCAAATCAGTTGTCTTAGTTACCACATAATGAGTAGCAGAGCTCCCGCATGACTACCTCCTTCCTCCTTTGCCTCCAGAGAGAAATCATCCTCCTAAGACTGCAGACCCACTGAGGGCAGGAGGGTGATCTTGTGACCTGACGCCAGGCACAGTGCCTAGTGTATGGTAGCATGGTATCATCTGTTTGCGGAATGAATGAATGGATGCCACACATCTAACATTCTAGAATTGTTTACCTTATCAAATAACATGACTACATCCTGAATAAATATCTCCATGGAGATGAAAAATTAAAGACACTAGCCAGGCAGTTTCTACTTGATGTGAAATAGCTGGAAGAGTGAGTAGATTCTATTAGTAAAAATAACAAGTATGGAGAATTAACATTTTAAAAATGAATATATAAAAAGATATTTCCATGTAATATAATTAATTTCCCAAACTACTAGCAGGAAGGCCCTTTCCTGTATCTCACCTGAACAAGTGTTTTTGTTGCTTGATTTCCAAGGGTGTGTCTACACATCGACTCTCATCACCTTCTCTGTCTGCCTCTCTCTATTTTATTGCATGACATTTTCATTGAGCTATTGAAATTGGATGTGTCAGACACATTAAAAGCAATGGCAGCTGTGGCAAGTTAGTTGATATATTTTAAAATAAACCAAGAGGGCCATGCAGATGTCAGGGGAATAAATTGCTCCGTTTAGCAACAAGTGATTTATTTAACCACTGTAGACAGGGTCCAAGGGAATGCCAAGCTGCATACATTTTGGTTGGGAAAAGCTGAGCTATTTTCTCAGAAATCTCTCCTGTGGGATCAAAATAAGAGTGGGAGAAGTTTATGAGAAGATTAATTAAATTCTTGATTTGGGAATGACCCTGAAGAATGAGTTTTATTTCCCATGTGCTTCAAAATTGACCTCTTAGTGTTTCTGCAGGTGAGACACGTTCTGGAAGCATCAGGTATTGGCAATAACCCTGACTTCATGGGTGTCACTCAAACTGCAGCAGCAGCATTTCTCTGTAGCTTGCCTTTGAGGGAAAAGTGTGATGTTTCCAAGAGTGTGATAAAAAAAATAAATAAATAAGGCCGGAGGCTGGGAATTTCACTCTTTCTTCCTCTCGCCATTCAACCTTGGCCAGGGACTGCTAGATACGAAGTAATCAATAAACGTGAATTGATTGGAATCTAAAGTTGCAGACGTGCGGCACAGCAGTGAAAGCACAGGATCTGGAAACAGAAGGTCCAGATTTGCATCCTGGTTCTGTCGCTTAATGACCATGTGCCCATGAGCCAGTTTCTGACCTTTCTTTGCTTCATTTTTCTCATCCATAGATGAAGATAGGAACAGTACTCACCACATACAGTGGATGTGAAGTTAAGTAAGTTACTGCAATCACAGAAGGGGTTCCACCTGCAGTGCTGACTTCACCTATCCACATCATCAGTTCTCCTGTCTATTGGTTCATTCCCCCAGCATACATATGTTGTACTCCTTTTAAAAAGAATCTGCGATCCTACATCCTCCTTCAGTTGTGACCTTATTCCCTTTCTCCCATTTACATCAAAACTCCTGGAAAATAGAGAGTAGAAAGATGGTTACCAAAGGCTGGGAAGGGTAGTTGGGGATTGGAGGAAGGTGGGGATGGTTAAGGGGTATGAAAAAAAAAATAGAAAAGAAAATGAATAAGACCTACTATTTGATAGCACAATAGGGTGACTATAGTCAATGGTAACTTAATTATATATTTTAAAATAACAGAGAATGTAATTGGATTGTTTGTAACTCAAAGGATAAATGCTTGAGGAGATGGACACCTCATTCTTCATGATGTGCTTATTTCACATTGCATATCTGTATCAAGACATCTCATGTACCCCATAAATATATACACCTACTATGTACTACACAATTTTTTAAACATAATTAAAAATTAAAAATACATAAAAATATATATATATATATTTTTGAGACACAGTCTGGCTCTGTCGCCCAGACTAGAGTGTAGTGGCATGATCTCGGCTCTCTGCAACCTCCACTTCCCAGGTTTAGGCTATTCTCCTGCCTCAGCCTCCTGAGTTGCTGGGATTATAGGCACCTGCCACCACACCCAGCTAATTTTTGTATTATTAGTAGAGATGGGGTTTCACCATGTTGGCCAGGCTGCTCTTGAACTCCTGACCTCTTGTGATCCCCTACTTTAACTTCCCAAAGTGCTGGGGTTACAGGTGTGAGCCACTGCACCTGGCCTGATAAATTGAATTTTAGAAACAATAAAAGAAATTCCTGGAAAGAATTGTGCATTTGCTCTTTGATCCACTCAGACTTTTACCTCCAGTGTTCAAATGAAACTGTTCATCCAAATCACCTGTGCCCTTCATCTTGCCTAATCTAAAGGTTCATTCTTACGTCTCATGAGACTCGATGTTTCAGCAGCATTGACCCATTCCTGACTCCCTCCATCATTGTTAAAACACGACTCTTTCCTTTCCTGGTTTTTTTCTCACTCCACTATTTGCTCTTTCACAGTCTCCTTTGCAGGCACCTTCTCACTGTAGTGCCCCTGGATCCAGTCTCTAGAACTCTTCTATTATTTTTCTACACTCCTAAGATCATTTCATCCAGTTTCATGCAGGATATAGAGATTTAGATACATGGCAATGACTCCCAGATCAGTGCCTCTACCTCCAGCTTTCTCCTCATTTTTCATATCTCCACTTACATGAATAATAGGCCTCTCAACCTTCAGACAGTTCAGTCCTCGTTACTCACAAATTCCATATTTACAAATTTTCTTATTCACTAAAATCTATTTGTGACCCCTAGATCAGTACTCATGGCAATTTCATAGTCATTGCAGTCACGTGCAGGCCTATAAAAATTTTGAGTCACCCGACATGTACGTTCCAGATGAGATGAGACAAGACATTCTACCTTCTTGTTCTAACCCTCACGATGTAAATAAACATCCTTTTCATGATCTATTTAATGCCACTCTTTTACACTTTTGTGCTTTTTGTTAGTGACCTTGTTCTTTAAAATGGCACCCAAGTCTTCCTTTGAAATTGCCCCACTTCCTACACCTTCATTATGTCAAGCCTAGTCCCAACCACGATTGCCTTGATTGTGGCAGTTACATCCTAGTTGGTTACCCTCCTCTCATCTGTAACCATGCCCGCTCCCAGCACACATAAGGCAGATCGTGTCCCTCCTCTGCTGAGAACCCTTCAAAGATGAGAGTCTTATGTGAAGCCACACTGTCATCTTTGTTCCTAATATATCATGGCATGCTCTCAGCTCAAGGCCTTGCATTTGCTCTTTTCTCTATTTCATGTTTTCTTTTCTTTTTTTTTTTTTTTTTTTTGGAGACAGAGTCTCACTGTGTTTCGTAGGCTGGAGTGCAGTGGCGCGATCTTGGCTCACTGTAACCTCCGCCTCTGGGGTTCCAGCACTTCGCCTGCCTCAGCTTCCCAAGTAGCTGGGATTACAGGCGCATGCCACTACACTCAGCTTGTTTTTGTATTTTTAGTAGAAACAGGGTTTCTCCATGTTGACCAGGCTGATCTCCAACTCCTGACCTCAGATGATCCGCCTGCTTTGGCCTCCCAAAGTGCTGGGATTACAGGCGTGAGCCATCGTGCCCAGCACTTCTTTTCTCTGTTTCAAACATTTGTCCTGCAAGGATGCAAGTGGCTCACTCTTCCCTGCCTTTTTGTCTCTGCTCAAACATCAGTTTATCAGAAAAAACTTCCCTAGTTACTCTATATAGAACTGCACTTCCTTTAGTCTCTATCCTCTTACTCAGCCTTACTTTTCTTCATATCGATTATCACCCTGTATATTAAAACTCTGCTTATTGATTACTCTCAAAAGAATGTAAACTTCTTGAGGGCAAAGACTTGATCTATTTTGTTCACTGCTGTTTTCCCAGTGCCTGAAACATTACCAAACACAAAGTAGGTGCTCAATAAAATTTATTTTGATGAGGATTCATACTTTGGTTTCTTCTGTGTGAAATGGAGATAATATGACTCTCTTTCACACTGGGATTTATCTGTTACAGTATTAGATTGTACTTCAGACTGCCTGCCAGGCCCTTGGGCCATCTCCACTAAGTCAGCTCAGGGAAGGCTAGTGTCCACTATTGACCTAAGCAAGCCAATGACAGCCTACACCTGAAGCAGAGATCAGGAATGTTGAGATTATCTACTGCCCCTTGGCTTTGGTAAGAGGAATCAAAAATGGCTGTGTTGTTTTAGAAAATATCACCTTGAAAGCTCCATGATGATGTACCAATTTGCTCTGATTGTCTCATAAAGCACCATTTTCCTTCCCCATATATTATGGAGGAGATGGCTCTCTTCTCAAAGGGATCTGTGCCATTTTAAAACTTTTCTTCCCATGCAGGATGAGCCACTGGCTGAAATGGTTAGATCACCATCCATCCAGCCATGCTATTGTAACACAGGACACTCATGTAGGATTGAGGCCTGGAAAGTTAAATGCATGATTCCCAGGTGTTAGGGCTCCTTACCAAGAATGTTTGCTTAACTTTGAAAGGAAAGTTTCCCTGGGAACATACATCCTGGTGAACAGGATCAGGTGTTGCTTAATAGATATTATGCAGATACAGAGTAAACGTTGGGCTTACCTAGGGGAGTTGGCTGCCGAGGCAATTTCATTCTTCGGCCTTGGCCAGCAACCCAGAATTTTAGGGAAGAGTCAAGGCTGGAAGCCATGTGCATTGAGGATCTAGGAAACCACCCACAGAGTCATCCTTCTTCCAGACTCAGCCTCCTCAGACAAAAAATCCCACTCTGTTCCCAGGCCGGAGAGCCTCTGGGATTGGAATTGCTCAAGCCTGGGCTCACAGACGTGTCACTGTATTCATTTGCTCCACAGGTAGGTGCGTAGTTTGGCCCCATATGCAACCAAGTTAACAGAAACTCGGGAAATTTCAAAATTGATTTTTATGGCAAAAAGAACACATGACCATTGTGATAGAAAACATTGGAACATACAGGCAAGCACCATAAATTTTAAAAAGAGCTCATAATCCCCAAACGCATAGATTAAACATCATTAATAATTTCTTGTCTCACGTTCCAGACTTTTGTCTATCACGTGGGAGTACATACAGTGTAAAACAAATTGGATTACTCTAACAATGGTGTTTTACGGTCCTTCTCTATATACTATCCTACGGTAGACATTTTCCCAGGTCATTGATTATTCTGTTCTAGTGAGTTTTTAATGACCATACAACATTCCAACATAAAAATGTACCATAGTTTGTAGAACAATGCTTTACAGTTGAACATTTAGATAATTTTCAGGTTTTCGTTATTAAAGATAACACTATGATGAGCATGATTGAACATACATATTTGTGTACGCCTCTGATTCCTGTCTAAGAATAAATTCATTCAAATGAAATCATGCAACCAAAACATATGAGTATTTTCAAGGCTTCAAAAACGTTTTGCTAATTTATACTCCTACACTTGCAGCATGAAACAGGCCCTTTCCCAAAGGTGACTTTTAGGTAAGGCTGCTTTGGTGGCCCAAACTAGGGTCCCCCTGCCTCTGATGAAGCTAAACTGTGCCGCTGGAAGCTGCCCCAGAGCAGCTGTGTGCAGAAGGCTGTTTTTGCCCTTTGGGGCCTTCCGGCTGCACTTTCTCATCTCTACAGCCGGGCCAGCTAAAGCATGTGGAGGTCAGGTGATGTGTGTGGGGTCATGCAGCCAGCGGTGACTCAGCCAAACCCACTCCAGCTCCTGAACCTTGCTCAGATCACAAGGCTGAGAGCACTCGCTTTCCCTGCGGCCCACAATTTCCAAATAATTAAAAGAGGCTCCTTGCGCTTGAGTTTGTAGATATTAAGTTTTTGGAATGAGTGGTTCAGCCCCATGACCTTGTTAATTGGTGACACTAAATGCTGTATAATCCTGCCTTCCTTTTTCTTTCTGGAAACAATCAGAATAATTTGTTGAGCTTCCCTGCACTGTATAATTTGCAATGAAGCTTTGTGATGAGTCTATTCAGGTGCCCATCTGAGACTCAGATTCAAAGACATAACTGCTGAGCTGAATCAAAACAACAATTCTGGTACATCTGATTCATTATGACTCATGCATCAAACTCAAGCTGCCTGTTAAGATACTAGAACACTCTCACCAACATAAGAAAACCCCTGATGACAAAGATTGGCCAACTCTTGGGAATAATTGTCTCCTTCATCCATAATTCAGTAAGCCAAATTAAATTCAGGTGACCCATAGTCAAGTCAACCTAACAAGACTGTCTCTTCTCAGTGGCTGGGCCAGCATGGGGGATGACTACAGCTATTCCACAGGGAGTCTTTGCTTCCAATGGTTTACTATCGCTGTATGACTCTCTGGAATGGAGCCTGTGAGCTCAAGGTCCTCTGTGGACATCATACTTTGTTCTGATACTTAGCCATACACAGTGGGAGTTGAATCCCACATGTCCTCTTATGGCCCAGCACCATTTTCACAGGGTTAAGAGAAAATGGAAGAGCATCAACCTCAGCTGGGAAATGACTCTTGACTCTTTCCCCGGGAGAGTATATCAGTTACATCCTCTGGGCATTCAGAGATGAGCCTAATATGTAAAAATTAAACAAAGTAAACAGGCCAAAAAGACACCTACTTGTAGTATAGCTGCTGTGTTATTTATCTGCTAATATAAATGCACAGTCACATAACCTAGCTGATTCTAAACTGCACAGGTGAGTGTTTGCAGAATTGGGGGCTGGGAAATTTTCTCAGTACCTATTTGCATGAGACTGTGTTTCAGGAAGGCTTTTGGTTGTTAGCTGTAGGATGATGATGGAATTTAATGAGAAGTCCTTGGGACAGAGACTGAAATGGTGGGATGGCCTGGTACTTGGTTCCTATCAGGACATTGGGGGCGATTTGAGCTCAGAGGAATAAGGGATGACAGCCATGTCCTGGGCTTCGGCACTGCTCTAACGTTCTGAAGGTCAGCAGATTTGAGAGCCTTGCAGGGGAGATGTTGGCATGGATGCTGGTGATGCTCATGACAGGTTCTGCCAGTCATGGCAGGACTGAGGCTCCTTCAGAAGGTGTTGTGAGTAGAGGATGCTGAGGAGGGAGAGGGGGAGAAAGAGAAAGAATAAGGCAAACACCACATGTGATTATATCTAATAGTCTGACTTATGAGTTCCTGTGGGAGAACTTTGGGGAAGACCAGAAATGCTTGGGGAGACCTTGCAGGAGTCTACAGGGCAGGTTAGGCTAGAGCAGGAAACCCTGTTGTAAATGCTGATGCATCCATCACACCAAGCCCCCCCCCCACCCTGTTTTTGCACATCAGTCTTTTATTTCTTGGCATTTAGGTAATGGCTGGATTTTTTGTTGTTGTTGTTTTTGAGACAGGGTCTTATTCTGTTGCCCAGGATGGAGTACAGTGGCGTGATCTCAGCTCACTGAAGTCTTGACCTCCCAGGTTCAAGTGATTCTCACACCTCAGCCTCCCAAGTAGCTGGGACTGTAGGTACACCACTGCCCCCACCAAAGTTTTGTATTTTCAGTAGAGATGGGGTTTCATTATGTGCTCCAGGCTGGTCTCAAACTCCTGACCTCAAGCAATCCACCAACCTCAGCCTCCCAGAGTGTTGGGATTACAGGCAGGAGCCACTACCCAGCCAATTTCTGTTTTTTTATTATTGAAAATAACAATGAGGAGGGGGCAAGATGGCTGAATAGGAGCAACTCCTGTCTGCAGCTCTCATCTAGACCAACGCAGAGGGTGGGTGGTTTCTGCATTTACAACTGAGGTACCCGGTTCATCTCACTGGAACTGAGTAGACAGTGGGTGCAGCCCACAGAGGGCAAGCCAAAGCAGGGTGGGGCATTGCCTCACCTGGGAAACACAAAGGGTCAGGGAACTCCCTCCCCTACCTAAGGGAAGCTGTGAGGAACTGTGCACTCTGGCCGAGATACTTCGCTTTTCCCATGGTCTTTCCAACCCACAGGCCAGGAGATTCCCTTCAGTGCCTTTGCCACCAGGGCCCTGGGTTTCAAGCACAAAACTGGATGGCCATTTGGACAGACACTGAGCTAGCTGCAGCAGTTTTTGTTTTGTTTTGTTTTGGTACCTCAGTGGTGCTTGGGAGCCCAGTGAGAGAACCATTCACTCCCAGGGAAAGAGGGCTGAAGCCAGGGAGCCAAGTGGTCTTGCTCAGTAGGTACCACCACCATGGAGCCCACCAGCTTGAAATTCTCGCTGCCAGCACGGCAATCTGAAGTCAGCTGGGGATGCTCAAGCTTGGTTGGGGGAGGGATGTCCACCATTACTGAGGCTTGAGTAGCTGGTTTTCCCCTCACAGTGTAAAGAAAGCTGCCAGAAAGTTTGGACTGGGTGGAGCCTACCACAGCATGGCAAAGCTGCTGTAGCCAGACTACCTCTCTAGATTCCTCCTCTCTGGGCAGGGCATCTCTAAAAGAAAGGCAGCAGCCCCAGTCAGGGGATTATAGATAAAACTCCCTTCTTCCTGGGACAGAGCACCTGGGGAAAGGGGTGGCTGTGGGCGCAGCTTCAGCAGACTTAAATGTTCCTGCCTGCCAGCTCTGAAGACAGCAGCAGATCTCCCAGCACAGCCTTCAAGCTCTGCTAAGGGACAGACTGCCTCCCCAGATGGGTCCCTGACTCCCATGCCTCCTAACTAAGAGACACCTAACAGCAGGGGTTGACAGACACCTCATACAGGAGAGCCCCGGCTGTCATCTGTAGGGTGCCCCTCTGGGATAAAGCTTCCAGAGGAAGGAACAGGCAGCAATCTTTGCTGTTCTGCAGCCTCCACTGGTGATACCCAGGCAAAGAGGGTCTGGACTGGATCTTCAGCAAACTCCAGCAGACCTGCAGAAGAGTGGCCTGACTGTTAGAAGGAAAAATAACAAACAGAAAGCAATAGCATTAACATAAACAAAAAGGACACCCACACAAAAACCCCACCCAAAGGTCATCAGCATCAAAGATTAAAGGTAGATAAATCCACGAAGATGAGGAAAAACCAGCACAAAAATGTTAAAAATTTCAAAAACCAGAAGGCCTCTTCTCCTTCAAAGGATCACAGCTCCTTACCAGCAAGGGAACAAAACTGGATGGAGAATGACTTTGACAAATTGGCATAAGTAGGCTTCAGAAGGTGGGTAATAACAGACTCCTCCAAGCTACAGGAGCAAGGTTCTAAGGAAGCTAAGACCGATGATGAAAGGTTACAGGAAGTGCTAACTAGAATAAGCCGTTTAGAGAAGAACATAAATGACCTGATGGAGCTGAAAAACACAGCATGAAAACTTCGTGAGGTACACAAAAGTATCAATAGCCGAATCAATCAAGCAGAAGAAAGGATATCAGAGATTGAAGATCAACTTAATGAAATAAAGTGTGAAGACAAGATTAGAGAAAAAAGAGTGAAAAGGAATGAACAAAGCCTCCAAGAAATATGGGACTATGTGAAAAGACCAAACCTACAATTTATTGGTGTACCTGAAAGTGATGGAGAGAATGGAACCAAGTTGGAAAACACACTTCAGGATATTATCCAGGAGACCTTCCCCAACCTAGCAAGACAGGCCAAAATCCAAATTCAGGAAATATAGAGAACACCACTAAGATACTCCTGGAGAAGAGCAATCCCAAGACACATAATCATCAGATTCACCAAGGTAGAAATGAAGGAAAAAATGTTAAAGACAGCCAAAGAGAAAGGTCAGATTACCTACAAAGTGAAGCCCATCAGACTACCAGTGGATCTCTCTGCAGAAACCTTACAAGCCAGAAGAGAGTGGGGGCCAATATTCAACATTCTGAAAGAAAAGAATTTTCAACCCAGAACTTCGTATCCAGCCAAACTAAGCTTCATGAGCGAAGGAGAAATAAAATCCTTTTCAGACAAGCAGATGTTGGGGGATTTTGTCACCACCAGGCCTGCCTTACAAGAGCTCCTGAAGGAAGCACTAAATAGAAAAAGGAAAAACTGATAACAACCACTGCAAAAACATACCAAAATATAAAGACCAATGACACTATGAAGAAACTGCATCGGCGGACTCTAAATCATGGCGACCACGGCCACGATGGCGACCTCGGGCTCGGCGCGAAAGCGTCTGCTCAAAGAGAAGACATGACCAAAGTGGAATTCGAGACCAGCGAGGAGGTGGATGTGACCCCCACGTTCGACACCATGGGCCTGCGGGAGGACCTACTGCGGGGCATCTACACTTACGGTTTTGAAAAACCATCAACAATCCAGCAACGAGCAACCAAGCAGATCATCAAAGGGAGAGATGTCATCGCGCAGTCTCAGTCCGGCACAGGCAAAACAGCCATCTTCAGTATCTCAGTCCTCCAGTGTTTGGATATTCAGGTTCGTGAAACTCCAGCTTTGATCTTGGCTCCCACAAGAGAGTTAGCTGTGCAGATCCAGAAGGGGCTGCTCGCTCCCGGCGACTACATGAACGTCCAGTGCCATGCCTGCATTGGAGGCACCAATGTTGGGGAGGACATCAGGAAGCTGGATTATGGACTGCATGTTGTTGCAGGCACTCCAGGGTGTTTTTGATATGATTCGTCGCGGAAGCTTAAGGACATGTGCCATCAAAATGTTGGTTTTGGATGAAGCTGATGAAATGTTGAATAAAGGTTTCAAAGAGCAGATCTATGACGTATACAGGTACCTGCCTCCAGCCACACAGGTGGTTCTCATCAGTGCCACGCTGCCACACGAGATCCTGGAGATGACCAACAAGTTCATGACCGACCCAATCCACATCTTGGCGAAACGTGATGAATTGACTCTGGAAGGCATCAAGCAATTTTTTGTGGCAGTGGAGAGGGAAGAGTGGAAATTTGACACTCTGTGTGACCTCTAGGACACACTGACCATCACTCAGGCGGTCATCTTCTGCAACACCAAAAGAAAGGTGGACTGGCTGACAGAAAAAATGAGAGAAGCCAACTTCACTGTGTCCTCAATGCACGGAGACATGCCCCAGAAAGAGCGGGAGTCCATCATGAAGGAGTTCCGGTCGGGCACCAGCCGAGTGCTTATTTCTACAGACGTCTGGGCCAGGGGGTTGGATGTCCCTCAGGTGTCCCTCATCATCAACTATGATCTCCCCAATAACAGAGAATTGTACATACACAAAATTGGGAGATCAGGTCGATACGGCCGGAAGGGTGTCGCCATTAACTTTGTAAAGAACAATGACATCCGCATCCTCAGAGATACTGAGCAGTACTATTCCACTCAGATTGATGAGATGCCTATGAACGTTGCTGATCTGATCTGAAGCAGATCAATGGGATGAGTGGAGACTTTTCACCTGTTCTGTACTCCTGTTTGGAAGTATTTAGGTCCAGCTTCTATTTAATGGGGTTTATATGGACTCTCTTCTCATAAACGGCCTCCTGTCTCCCTCTGAAGAGGATGTGGGGATTCTGCTCTCTTTTCTTATTTACATGTAAATAATACATTGTTCTAAGTCTTTTTCATTAAAAATTTAAAACTTTTCCCATAAAAAAAGAAAAAGAAACTGCATCAACTAATGTGCAAAATAACCAACTAGTATCATGATGACAGGATCAAACTCACAAATAAAAATATTCACCTTAAATGTAAATGGACTAAATGTACCGATTGAAAGACACAGACTGTGGATAAAGAGTCAAGATCCATCAATGGTATTCAGGAGACCTCTCTCATGTGCAAAGACGTACATAGGCTCAAAATAAAGGAATGGAGGGAGATTTACCAAGCAAATGGAAAGTGAAAAAAAAAAGCAGGGGTTCCAATCCTAGTCTCTAATAAAACAGACATTAAACCAACAAAGATCAAAAAAGACAAAGAAGTGTGTTACATAAGAAGAGCTAAGTATCCTAAATATATATGCACCCAATACAGGAGCACCCAGCTTCACAAAGCAAGTTCTTAGAAACCTACAAAGAGACTTAGACTCCCACACAATAATAGTGGGAGACTTTAACACGCCACTGTCAATATTAGACAGATCAATGAGACAGAAAATTAACATCGATATTCAGGACTTGAACTTGGCTCTGGACCAAGTGGACCTAATAGACATCTACAGAACTCTCCACCCCAAATCAACAGAATAAACATTCTTGTCAGCACCACATCACTTATTCTAAAATCAACCACATAATTGGAAGTAAAACACTCCTCAGCAAATGCAAAAGAATGGAAATCATAACAAACAGTCTCTCAGACCACAGTGCAATCAAATTAGAACTCAGGATTAAGAAACTCACTCAAAACCATGCAACTACATGGAAACTGAACAACTGCTCCTGAATGACTACTGGGTAAATAACAAAATTAAGGTAGAAATAAATAAGTTATTTGAAACCAGTGAGAACAAAGACACAACGTACCAGAATCTCTGGGAAATAGCTAAAGCAGTATTTAGAGGAAAATTTATAGCACTAAATGCCCAAAGAAGGAAGCAGAAAAGATCCAAAATCGACACCCTAACTTCACAATTAAAAAAACTAGAGAAGCAAGAGCAAATAAACTCAAAAGCTAGCAGAAGATAAGAAATATCTGAGATCAGAGCAGAACTGAAGGAGATAGACACACACACACACACACACACACACACACACACACACACAACATTTAAAAAATCAATTAATCCAGGAGCTTGGTTTTTGAAAAGATTAACAAAATAGATAGACCATTAGCCAGGCTAATAAAGAAGAAAAGAGAAAATAATCAAAGAGACACAATAAAAAATGGTAACGGGGAGATCACCACCTATCCCACAGAAATAAAAACTACCATCAGAGAATACTACAAACACCTCTACACAAATAAACTAGAAAATCTGGAAGAAATGGATAAATTCCTGGATACATACACCCTCCCAAGGCTAAACCAGAAAGAACTCCAGTGCCTCAACTGACCAATAAGTTCTGAAATTGAGGTAGTAATTAATAGCCTACCAACCAAAAAAAGCCCAGGACCAGACAGATTCACAGTCAAATTCTACCAGTGGTACAAAGAGGAGCTGGTACCATTCCTTCTGAAACTATTCCAAACAATAGAAAAACAGGGACTCCTCCCTAACTTATTTTATGAGGCCACCATCATCCTGATACCAAAACCTGGCAGAGATACAACAACAACAAAAAAAATTCAGGCCAATGTCCCTGATGAACATCAGTGCAAAAATCCTCCATAAAATACTGGCAAACTGAATCCAGCAGCACATCAAAAAGCTTATACACCACAATCAAGTCAGCTTCATCCATGGGATGCAAGGCTGGTCCAACATACGCAAATCAATAAATGTAATCCGTCACATAAACAACCAATGACAAAAACCACCTGATTATCTCAATAGATGCAGAAAAGGCCTTTGATAAAATTCAACACCCCTTCGTGGTAAAAACACTCAATAAACTTTTTAGGTATTGATGGAACATATCTCAAGATAATAAGAACTATTTATGACAAATCCACAGCCAATATCATACTGAATGGGCAAAAGCTAGAAGCATTCCTTTTGACAGCTGGCACCACACAAGGATGCCCTCTCTCACCACTCCTATTCAACATAGTATTGGAAGTTCTGGCCAAGGCAATCAGGCAACAGCAAAAAATAAAGCGTATTCCAATAGAAAGAGAGGAAGTCAATTGTTTCTGTTTGTAGATGACATGACTGTATATTTAGAAAACCCCTTCGCCTCAGCCCCAAAACTTTTTAAGTTGGTAAGCAACTTCAGCAAAGAGTGAGGATATGAAATCAATGTACAAAAATCGCAAGCATTCATATACACCAGTAACAGACAGAGAGCCAAATAATGAGTGAACTGCCATTCACAATTGTTACAAAGAGAATAAAATACCCAGGAATACAACTTACAAGGGATGTGAAGGACTTCTTCAAGGAGAGCTACAAACCACTGCTCAAGAAAATAAGAGAGGACACAAACAAACAGGAAGAATCAATATCATGAAAATGGCTGTACTGCCCAAAGTAATTTGTAGACTCAATGCCATTCTTATCAAGCTACTATTGACTTTCTTCACAGAATTAGAAAAAGCTACTTTAAATTTCATATGGAACAACAAAAAAAGTCTGCATAGCCAAGACAATCCTAGGCAAAAAGAACAAAGCTGGAGGCATCACGCTACCTGACTTCGAACTATACTACAACGCTACAGTAACCAAAACTGCACGGTACTGGTACCAAAACAGATATATAGACCAATGGAACAGAACAGAAGCCTCAGAAATAACACTGCACATCTACAACCATCTGATCTTTGACAAACCTGACAAAAACAAGAAATGGGGAAATGATTACCTATTTAATAAATGGTGTTGGGAAAACTGGCTAGCCATATACAGAAAACTGAAACTGGACCCCTTCCTTACACCTTATACAAAAGTTAACTCAAGATGGATTAAAGACTTAAACATAAGACCCAAAACCATAAAAAGCCTAGAAGAAAACCTAGGCAATGCCATTCAAGACATAGGCATGGGGAAAGACTCCATGACTCAAACACCAAAAGCAATTGCGACAAAAGCCAAAATTGACAAATGGTATCTAATTAAACTAAAGAGCTTCTGCACAACAAAAGAAACTATCATTAGAGTGAACAGGCAAACTACAGAATGGGAGAAAATTTTTACTATCTATCCATCTGACAAAGGTCTAATATCCAGAATCTACAAGGAACTTAAACAAATTTACATGACAAACAACTCCATTAAAAAGTGGGCAAAGGATATAAACAGACACTTCTCAAAAGAGGACATTTATGCAGCCAACAGACATCTGAAAAAAGGCCCATCATCAATGATCATTAGAGAAATACAATCAAAACTACAATGAGATACCATCTCACACCAGTTAGAATGGTAATCATTAAAAAGTCAGGAAACAAGAGATGCTGGTGAGGATGTAGAGAAACAGGAACACTTTTACACTGTTGGTGGAGTATAAATTAGTTCAACCATTGTGGAAGACAGTGTGGTGATTCCTGAAGGATCTAGAGCCAGAATTACCATTTGACCCAGCAATCCCATTACTGGGTATATACCCAAAGCATTATAAATCAGTCTACTATAAAGACACATGCGCACGTATGTTTATTGTGGTGCTATTTACAATAGCAAAGACTTGGAACCAACCTAAATGCCCATTGATGATAGACTGGATAAAGAAAATGTGGCATATATACACCATGGAATACTAATGCAGCCATAAAAAAGAAGATCATGTATTTTTCAGGGACATGGATGAAGCTGAAAACCATCATTCTCAGCAAACTAACACAGGAACAGAAAACCAAACACTGCATGTTCTCACTCATAAGTTGGAGTTGAACAATGAGAACACATGGACACAGGGAGGGGAACATCACAGGATGGGGCCTGTTGGTGGGGGGAGCAAAGGAAAGGATAGCAGTAGGAGAAATACCTAATGCATGTGGGGCTTAAAACCTAGATGATGAGTTGATGGGTGCAGCAAACCACCATGGCGCATGTATACCTATGTAACAAATCAGCAGGATCTGCACATGTATCTGAGAACTTACAGTACAATAATAAAAAATAGCAGTGAGAAACATCCTCAAACATAATTTTTATGTTAATCGCTGATTAAATTCATATACATATGTCAACACATTTAATATTGTGTCTATCCACATAAAAATCAAATTTATTGAATTGTTATATACAATAATATTCACATATGTAAATATACAATTTGATGACTTTTTAATTATCTTAACCTCTATTATCATTCATGCTGATAGAATCATCCTAAAACATGTAGACTGACAGAGCCCATGTTATATTTTTATGATAATTATTCCAAACACCAACTTCATAATTAAGTAATATAATTGATGAATTAATTAAATCAGTACCAAAAGCATCCCAAATATTTTTTGGCAATAAAAAGACTACATTCTTTACAGTGAAAATGATTTACTGTAGTCAAGAGTACCAGAGGAGTGGGAAGTGAAATGGGGCAGTGAAGGAAACCAATAAGTTGTCAATTATTGTGATTATCCCTACGGGAAAAAGGCTTAATCCCGTTTCAGAACACTGGGAGACAGTGTAGACCATACTATGTAGACCATACTACAGAATTACCCCAGCTGATTGATAGATGAGGAAGCTGGGGTACTTATTTACCTACTGCCTTTTTATCGTTGGTGTTGTTTTCATTTTTCTTTTCTTTTTTTTTTTTTGAGACGGAGTCTTGCTCTGTCCCCCAGGCTGGAGTGCAGTAGCCGGATCTCAGCTCACTGCAAGCTCCGCCTCCCGGGTTTACGCCATTCTCCTGCCTCAGCCTCCCCAGTAGCTGGGACTACAGGCACCCACCACCACACCTGGCTAGTTTTTTGTATTTTTTCAGTAGAGACGGGGTTTCACCGTGTTAGCCAGGATGGTCTCAATCTCCTGACTTCGTGATCCACCCGTCTCGGCCTCCCAAAGTGCTGGGATTACAGGCTTGAGCCACCGCACCCGGCCCATTTTTCTTTTTATTGTGATGAGAACACTTGGCATGAAATCTACCCTCTTAATAGACTTTTAAATGTAAAATACAGTAATGCTATCTATAGACACAAAGTTGCGTATCCTGTACAATTGAAATATTGTGGCTAGGCATGATGGCTCACGCCTGTAATCCCAGCACTTTGGGAGGCCGAGGCAGGAGGATCATTTGAGATCTGGAGTTTGAGACCAGTCTGACCAACACGGTGAAACCCTGTCTCTACTAAAAATACAAAAATTATTAGCTGGGTGTGGTGGCACACATCTGTAGTCCCAGCTACTTGGGAGGCTGAGGCAGGAGAATCACTTGAACCCAGAAGGTGGAGGTTGCAGTGAGCTAAGATCATGCCACTGGACTCCAACTTGGGTGACAGGGTGAGACTGTCTCAAAAACAAAAAACAAACAAAAAAACCCATTGTGCCTATTGATTAGCAACTTTCCATTTTCCCCATACCCCTGCCCCTAACAATAACTATTCTACCCTCTGTTTCTAAGAGTTTGCCTGTTTTAGACACTTCATGTAAGTGAAATTATGCAGTATTTGTCCTTTCGTGACTGGCTCATTTCACTTAATATAATGTTCTCAACGTTTATACATGTTGTTCCATGTGGCAGGCTTCCTTGTATGACTAAATAGTATTCTATTACATGTCTATATGACATTGTTAAAAATCCATTCATCTGTCAATGAACACTTAGTTTTTATGTCTACAGCTTGACGATTATAAATAGTGCTGCAATGAACATGGGAATGGTAATATCTCTTTGACATCCTGATTTCAGTTCTTTTGGACAAATACCAAGAAGTGAATTTGCTGAATCCTATGGTAGTTCTATTTTTAATATTTTGAAAAATCTCCATACTTTTTTTCATAGTGGCAGCACCATTTTGCATTCCCCTCCAACACTGTATAAGGATTCAAATTTCTTTACATTTTATCAACATGTGTTGTCTTTGTGTGTGTGTGTGTGTATTTTTATAATAGTCATCCTAACCAGTGTGAGGTGATATCTCATGGTGGTTTATACTTGCATTTCCCTGATAACTAGTGACACTGGGCATCTTTTCATAAACCTTTTGGCCATTTGTATGTCCACTTTGGAAAAATGTGTATTCAAGTCTTTAGCCCAATTATTTAAGCAGATTATTCATTTTGTTGTTGTTGTTGTTGTTTGTTTTTGTTTTTGTTTTTTTACTACTGAGTTATTGGAGTTTCTTATATATAAGCCTTCTTACACATTTTGGAAATTAACCTTTTATCAGAAATATGGTTTGCAAATATTTCCCAATTTTATAGGTTATCTTTTCACTCTGTTGACTGTTTCTTTGCTGGTAGAAGCTTTTTAGTTTGAGGCAGTCCCACTTGTCTATTTTGCTTTGTTACCTATGTTTTTTTGGTGTCATATCCACAAAATTATTGTCAAGGCCAACGTCATGAAGATTTCTCCCTATGTTTTCTTCTAGGAGTTTTACAGTTCCAGGTCTTACCTTTAAGACTTTAATCCATTTTGAGTTGATTTTTGTGTATGGTATAAAATAAAGGTCCAATTTTATTATTTTGCATGTGGATTTCCAGCTTTCTCAACACCATTTGTTGAAGAGACTATCCTTTCCCCATTTGTATATTGTTGACATCATTGTTACAGATCAGTTGACCATATATGTGTGGGTTTACTTCTGGATAACTGGTCTATATGTCTATCTTTATCCCACTACCACACTCTTTTGATTAGTATAACTTTGTGTTATATTTTGAAATCAGAAACTCTGATGCCTCTACCTTTGTTAGTTTTCAAGATTGCATTGATTGTTCAGGTTCTTTTGTGGCTCCATATGAACTGTGGAATTGGGTATTTTTTTCTATTTCTATAAAAAATGTCATTGGAATTTTGATAGGAATTGCATTGATCTGTAGATCATTTGGGGACATTTTAACAATATTAAGTATTCAAATCCATGAATGTAGGATGTCTTTCCATTTGTTTGCATCTTCTTTGATATCTTTTATCAGTGTTTTGTAGTTTTTCAGGATATAAGCCTTTTACTTTCCTACTTTAGTTGTATTCCTAAAAATCTTATTTTTTGATGTTATTGTAAGTGGGATTGTTTTCTTACTTTCTCAGATAGTTCATTATTAGTGAACTATGTTCATCAGTTTTGTAGTTTTCAGTATACAAGTCTTTTACTTTCCTAGTTAATTTCATTCCTAAAAATCTTTTTTCATGTTATTGTAAATGGGATTGCTTTCTTAGTGTCTCAGATAGTTCATTATTAGTTTACAGAAATGTAATTGATTTTCATATGTTAATTTTGTTTCTTATAGCTTTACTGAATTTATTATTTGTAACAGTTTTTTAGTGGAGTCTTTAGGCTTTTCTATATAAAATAATGTCATCTGAAAATACGGACAATTTTACTTATTCCTTTCTAATTTGGGTACCTTTTATTTCTTTTTCTTGCCTAGTTACTCTGGCTAGGACTTCCAGTACTCTGTTGAATAGAAAGGACTTGGTATCTATGCCTTCTTTCTGATCTTAGTGAAAAAGCTTTCAGTTTTCACCATTGACTATGATGACAGCTGTGAGCTTTCTGTATGTAACATTTATTATGTTGAGGTACTTTCTTCCTATTCCTAGTTTGCTGAGGGTTTTTATCATGAAAATGTGTTGAATTTTATCAAATTATTCTGCATCTATTGAGATAGTCATGCAATTTTATCCTTTATTCTGTTAATGTGATGTATCACATTAATTAATTTCCATATATTAAACCATCCTTGCATCCCAGGGATAAATCCCACTTATATGCTGTTGAATTGGTTTGCTGGCATTTTGTTGAAGATTTTTGTATGTATGTTCATCAGGACTATTAGCATATAGTTTTCTTATAGTGTCTTTGTTTAGTTTTGATATCAAGGTATTGCTGGCTTCATGAAAATGAGTTTGGAAGTGTTAGTTCCTTTTCAATTTTTGAAAAGAGTTTGAGAAAGCTTGGCATTAATTCTTCTTTAAATGTTTGGCAGAATTCACCAATGAAGCCATCTGGACCTGGAATTTTCTTCGTTAGAAGGTTTTTGATTACTGGCTGCTATGACTTGAGTGTGTACCCCAAAGTTCATGTGTTAGAAACTTAATCCCCAATGCAACAATGTTGAGAGGTGGGGCCTTTAAGGGATGATTATGTCATGAAGGCTCTGCCTTCATGAATGGGATAAAAGCATTAGCCTTATCACAGGAATGGGTTATTTATCATAGAAGTTGGTTCCTGATAAAGGGATGAGTTTGGCTTCTTTCCATTTACTTTTGCCCTCTTACCCTTCTGCCTTCCATCAGGGGATAATGCAGCACTAAGGCCCACTAAGATGCCAACAGCATGCTCTTGGACTTCCCAGCCTCCAGAATTGTGAGCCAAATAAATTTCTTTTCTTTATAAATTATCCAGTTTCAGGTATTCTGTTGTAGCAACACAAAATGGACTAGGATGCTGATTCAATCTCCTTATTAGTTATAGATCTGTTCAGACTTTATACTTCTTCGTGACGCAGTCTTGGTAGATTATATGTCTAGGAATGTATCCATTTCTTCAAGATTATCCAGTTTGTTGGCATTCATAATAGTCTCTTATGATCCTTTTTGTTCCTGTGGCATCAGTTGTAATGTTTCCTCTTTTACTTCTGATTTTATTTGAATTCTGTCTCTTTTTTCTTAGTCTAGCTAAAGGTGTGTCAACTTAAAAAATCCAATTCTTGGTTGTAATTATTTTTCTGTTGATTTTCTATTATATATTTCATTAATTTCTTCTCTAATATTTATTATTTACTTCCTTCTGTTAACTTTGGGCTTAGTTTGTTCTTCTAGTTTGTTGAGGTGTAAAGTTAGAGATATTTTTTCTTTTTTAATGTAGGTATTTATTACTATAAACTTTTCTCTTAGAACTGCTTTTGCTGCATCTCATTAGTTTGGTATATTGTGTTTTCAGTTTGTTTGTCTCAAGATGTTTTCTAATTTTCCTTTTGATTTCTTCTTTGACCCATTAGTTGCTCAAAAGCTATTGTATATTGTATTGCAGTCTTATAAGTTGAGAACTTTTGACACACACACGCACACACCCCCACACACATACATACGCACATATAACAAACTTCCCATTTAAGATGTAGACTATTTTCATCTCTTCAGAAAATTATTTTGTGTTCCTTTATGATCTCCTATCCCCTTTCACAGCTCTCAGACAATCACTGATCTGATTTCAGCCAATCACTGATCTGATTTCTATCATCATAGATTAATTTTTGCCAGTTCTAGAAATTCTTAGAAATGCAATCATACAGTGTATAATCTCTCATAAGTGGACTATTTTGCTTAGAATGATGTATTTTATATTTATCCATGTTGTTCTATGTATCAGTAGTTTGTATCTTTCTATTGCTAAGAATTTCATTATATGGAAATACCCCAATGTATTTGTTTTATTTATTTGTAGTTGGCGATTTGTGTTGTTTTCCAAACTTTTAACAAATAAAGTTGCTATAAATATTTTTCTATAAGTTATTTATTTATTTATTTTTGCACGCACTTTTTGTCTTGTGGGTAGATATCTAGGAGCAGAATTGCTGAGTGGTTTGGAAAGTTTATATTTCACAGTTAGAAATCTGCCAAACTGTTTTCCAAAGTTGCTATACTGTTTTGAAGAGTTCCAGTTGTTCTAAATTCTAACCAACAGTTGGAATTTTCAGTCCTTTTACTTTTAGCAATTCTGATGAGTATAAGATATTTTGTGGTATTAATTTTCATTTCTCTGACGCTTAATGATGTTGAAGATCTTTTCATGTGTTTATTGGCCATTTAGCTCTTCTTTTGTGAACTCTTCGTTCACATTTTGCCTATTTTTGTTTTATCTTCTTACTGCTGAGTTATAAGAGCTTTTAATATACTCTGGTTACAAGTTCTTTTCCAGATATGTGCATTGAAAATATTTTCTCCTAGCCGGGCGTGGTGGCTCACGCCTGTAATCCCAGCACTTTGGGAGGCCAAGACGGGCGGATCACGAGGTCAGGAGATCGAGACCATCCTGGCTAACACGGTGAAACCTCGTCTCTACTAAAAATGCAAAAAATTAGCCGGGCCTGGCGGAGGGCGCCTGTAGTCCCAGCTACTCGGAGGCTGAGGCAGGAGAATGGTGTGAACCTGGGAGGCGGAGCTTGCAGTGAGCCGAGATCGCGCCACTGCACTCCAGCCTGGGCGACAAAGCAAGACTCCATCTCACAAAAAAAAAAAAGAAAATATTTTCTCCTGTTTGTGGCTTGTGTTTTATTTTCTTTTTTGAAGAACAGAAGGTTTTAATTTTATATAAAGTCCAATTTATAATTTTTATAGCTAATAAAGTTAATATTTGTGTAAATCATGAAGTATAGACATCCATTTGTTTTTAAGACTCTAAATAGCTTAGTATTTATAACTGGTTATAGTTCAGGTAATAAAGAGCACAGGACAAAAGCCAACAAATGTGTATTTCAAAAGCTTAATTACAAAACAACGTATCTTAAACCAAGAGCTTTGAGGTTTAGTAAATGGGTCACAGGTACAAAGTAATCATTTTCTAAAGCGGAAGATGGCACAGTATATCCATGTGTCGTATCCATGTTGTTTCGCATTTAAAGCCTTGAGAAGGAGTCTTCTAGACGGTTTGCTTAGCATTTGTTTTTCCACCTGTTGACTCCTTCCCAGGAAGAGATTTGAAACCCATGCCACTCTAGTAATCTGCTTCCATGTGACTGAGGCTGTAGGATAGCAAAGTAACTACAGGTTAACAAAAGTAATTTTGTTGATACTTATTTGAAAATGCAGATGAATGGCAGTTTTGAAAATAATGTAGAAACATGCAGAAAAGTGACCTTCTAACCCTTTTATGTTGGGCAAAAGCATGGTGCTCCTCTACGCCTTGCTATTGTGTAGGCAGACTATGGACAGACAGCATAAGAGATTTCATAAACTCAGCTGGTCATGAATATCATCAGTCTGTGCCCTGGATGTTAGAGGACCTGTGTTTGAATTCAGCTCACTTTGACTTTCAGTGAATAAATTACCCTTTCTGAGTATCTGTGTTTTAGTTTGTAAAGGAGGGATGCTACCTTTGATGTTTGTTGTAATCATTAAATGATATAACACATGAGGAAACACCTAGTACATGGCGTTGTCTTATCTGCACAGGGTAAATACTTGATAGATGTTTGTTGAATCTGAATAAGTTGGATATTCAAGGTTGTTATTTAAACCAGAATATTCTATGAAAGCTACCACAGGCTGTTAGCACCTTATCTCAAGGTAGCCTTTCAGACTTCTCTGTTTACTGGCCAGGATCCTCTGGGAATGTACTACCAGATAGTCACTTTTGAGCAGGAAAAAAAAAAGTCCTATCAAAAAATGAAGAAGAAAATATCAAAAACATAAGGTATTTCCCAAAGTGGCATTCATCTGTTGGTGGGGTTTCACCTCTGGAGTAGGTTTCACACTAGGTTTCACACTTGGGCAGGCAGAGTAGATTATGTTGGCTGGGTGACCTTGGAGGGAGAGAAAAAAAGCCATAAGGGAAACATTAATGAGAAAGAAGCAGAATGCAAGGTCAGAAAGTCAGTGCTTTCTTATTTCACATTTAGCCTTTATCTTAGATCGTTAATGCTTCAACAGATTTTTCCACGTCACAGCAGGCAGACCTAGCATTCTGCCGGATAATATAGACAATTCAGAAACCAGTGTCTATTCTCTGCAAAGAGTAAGCCGGATAGATATAAAATACTAAATCAGGACCAAAATGATTGACAGACCATGAGCATTTTAGAGTTCAAAAGGAAGCGATATGGAGAATGGGGCTGCCCATGAAGGGCTTCAAAACAAGGGTTAGAAATATGATAGACATGCTCTCAGGGATGGATTAAACCTGGAAGGACACAAAGGAAACAAGGCTCCCCTGGGTCTTTAGGCCTTCATAAGTCTCAGTTCTAGTGTTACTCTACCGCTGTTACCCTTCTTGCTCTAATAAGTTGCTATCTCCAAAAAGAAATGGGTAAACTTGACATCCAACATTATACTCCACTATGATATCTTCAGCTATCATGTGGGTTCTTAAACTTTAAAAAAAAAAGAGGTACTATATTATTTTTCAAGTTCTCCTTTCCCCTGCAGCCCTGGCATAAGTAACTGGGTATGTGGGGCTGGAGGTAAGATTGAAGGGGTGAATAGGCATGGCATGATTTCAGCATCAAAGACTTCTCTTCACTGAAAATTACGTCTCTCCCATGATACTGACCCTGTGCTTCTGATAAAGCTTACGGGTTTGTCTTCCAAAACTGATGTATTTTCCAGAGCCTCTCTCATCTCCAAATCCATAAACATATTGAAACTTTTAAGATTGGACTATGCTTAGACTAATAACCGAGACCTCCTAACCCACAGGACTGTCTAATAAGTAGCACATCAGCTCCTTCAATATCTACCCGTGGGATCAAAGTAGAGGTGGTAGTGGAGCCATTGTGGGAACATAGTGGAGGTGGGGGATAAAAACACAGGCTTGTATCATCTAAAATGACTAAGCCCAAAGAAGGAATGGAGGAAACAAGAGAGTGTGAACATGAAGGAAAGTTCACTAAAGATATAGACAAAAAGAGCATTTTGTTTTTGTTTTTGTTTTTTGTTTTTTGTTTTTGAGATAGAGTCTCACTCTGTTGCCCAGGCTGGAGTGCAGTGGCGCAATTTCGGCTCACTGCAAGCTCCAGCTCACTGCAACTTTGGCTTCCCGTGTTCAAGTCATTCTCCTGCCTCAGCCTCCCAAGTAGCTGGGACTACAGGCATCCGCTACCCAAAAAAAGAAGCATTTTTAAGACAAGAGAATAAAATCTTATTGTTGGCAATACCCGTTCCTTATAGACAGACTCTTTCAGTTTGCCCACTTTAGGGTGGCATTTGGTTGACTAGCCCCTCGTCCATGCAATACTTTCTTGTTGCTGGTATAAATCACTACTCTGGGCATATTATCTTTTGTTAGTTTCCATCCCCATTGTAGAACCTGAGGGGTCAGATAGAGAACAGCAGCATGGGTAATGGTGTAGAGTTGAGATGAACCGTGGCTTTGGTTGAGAGATCAGATTTATCAATGTGGAAGACTCATGGGGAGAAACAATGGAAGATTCATTCATTAAGTTGATACTTGCAAAGCCCTCACTTCCACTACATGGAAAGACAGATAATAGAGAGTAAAAGACTGAAGACACTGAAAAGTCAAAAAGAAGATAGAAGTGAATACATTTTCCTCTGGATCTCAGTAGTAAAGGTGAAAGTATACATGTCAAGAGTAAGTAATCTCAGGCAAACACTGGAGAGTTATTCATGCAAACTTGTACTGAGAATTCACTACCTGGCAAGCAGTTTTCTATGAGCTACAGAGGGGCTGTGCGATGAAGGAGAGGGGAGTGGGAGACAACAAGGAGTGAAATATAAACCTGACAGTCAAAAGGTTTAAAGCTTATGGGAGAATCAGATAAACAAATAAGAAAAGTATAATGTTCCAAATGCCATAGTAAAAACATAAATCCACCGAGAAGTCCCCTTCTCAGTTCCCCCTAATCTGGGTCCTGACGTTGGCATGAGACCTGCTTTGGCTGAGAGTTTAACCACCTTTGAAGTTCAGTCCTCAGATTATCAGGCTGGGCTCTTTCTCTTCTTGCAGCTTCAGGAGATGAGGACTTCTGCATGAAAACAACAGAACCACAGTTCAATTATCTGTTACCCAGATATTTGTTGTGTTTCTGCAGAGCATCAATGGCCTTAGCAATCGGTATTGAGGAATATCATTATCCTTTTCGCTATAATTTCCTTCCTATGTCTCAGAAACCTGATACATCATACCCTCTAGTGCATTCTTTTCTACCAGTACACCTTCCCAGTTCACCACCAGTAAAAGTTTAACCATCAGATCAACACACTGGGCCAGGGGCTATCTGTGATCCATCTTCCACCAGCAATGGTATCCAGTACCCTCACTGCCAGCTGGAAATGAGACTGTAACTTACTGCGTATTTCCTAGGACTACTCTTACACTGGGTTCTCTAGAAGGAGACACTAAGACACATTTTGGGGTCAAGCCACTCATTATGGATGAACACCCAAAAAGGAAGAACAAAGAAGCAGGATTAAACAGAGAAAGTTGAAGATGACAGGGAGCTTAAGAGTTAAGATTCCAAGTCGATAATCCTGCAGTGGCTGAAACAACCAGGCCTTTAGACCCACTTTTCTCTGGCATGGATGTGGACCACTCCTGCAAGGATGCAAGACAAGGCAACTGAGGCAGACCCTAAAGAAGATGACAGCTGGACAGTATCAGCTAATCACACTGTCCACAACTGGGTGGCAGGTCATTCCTTGAAAGGGGATCTGGACCACCTACCATAGGCCTGAGCTAAGACAGAATGCAATCAGGAGATGACAGATGATAGACAGATAGATTGACAAATGGATATAGAGATGTGTGTATGCATATATATACACACACATATGTATACATGTAGACCAGAGAGAAGAGGAAGGAGGAGGCGGAGAAGGAGAAAAAGAAATTATGGAATAACATTAATATTACCTATAAATCTAGAAGATTAATTTGCAAAGATCAAGGATTATGTGGCTGGATATTTGAAGAAAATAAAGTATTTGGACATACTGGCCAGGAGAAACGTTTTAAGCCTTCTGACAGAATTTTAAAATCTCCCTAATGTTGCAGATCAGTTGGACTTTATAGTGTAAATTTACAGAAGGCCTGTCCCATAAGATTTTGAGTCTTTATCTCACAACCTGATATTGTCAAAGGCAGGTCCAGAGAACATAGTGGGTGCAGACCAGTTTTGGGGTGGCATGATGGATGTGGCTAAGTGCCAAATGGATAAAGGTGTCTAGGATGATGGGGACATTGTTGTAATTGCTGACCATGGACTTTAAGCTGAATGGAGCATTGAGTGGAGTCAGAAGGGCTGCTGTGTCCTGGTGTGATGGAAAAATGTGATAAGTGATTTAATCTAGCAGAAGGGTAGAAGAGGATTTTTAGTTCTTATGAGTGAGTGGAAGAGAGAACAGATGGAAAGGTTTCAAGAGAAAGATGAAAGGACCAATTTGAAATCTTGATTGGGACATCTCCCATGAAAAGACCCCGGATAAAGCTATGCAGGTGGAAGGCTGGTATGGATTCGAGATGAAGGCTGCTAAAATCATATAAGGCAAGAGAATGTGAGGAATGTTATCATCATTGTCATCAAGATGCTTTTAGCAAAGCCTGGAATAATCAGATTTGAATTTCAGGTTCTGCACAGAGCAAGGTAGTAGATGCCATATCTGGCCACTAGGAATTTACAATCTGTCCCTTCTGGGAGGAGATGAAAACCAGTCTCCCCATTCCTGGAAAAAAGACCTCTCTTGTTTTTTGCAAACTGAGAGGAACCAGGAAAACATTTTGGTGACAGGTATTAGCCTAAAATGCTAAAATATCTTGAAGCCTACTTTGGTGGACTGAGGGACAGAACACATTTTTAAAAACAGACGTCGAATGGCTTCTTCCTCTTTCACTTTCTGCCACAATGTCTGCTAGGCAAGGAAAATGACTCATTAATAAATTTAGCCCCAGAGGCCTGACTCATTCAGAAACCTCTTAACAACCACCTCACCCAATCTTACTCTACTTTAGCTAATGATATTCTCCAGCTTAGGCTGTCAGAATTATGCCTTACACATGGGTAATGGGTTTTATAGCTTGTACTAGAAGTACACTAATAGTATGAATTCACATTTTAGTGATGTTAAAGCTGAATGAAGTGAATCACCTTAGGCTAAATATCGAAGAGAGGATTAGATCGTACTTCTTATCCCCAAAATAGCAAGTGTCCACAGCAAAGCACTTAGCTTTAGAGCAGACACTCCAGTTGATAGGTTAAGGTCTGAACCCAGTGACCTCACAGAAATAACTACTACCAAATTTGAAGAAGTGGTAGCAGCTGTTTTAATGAGCAATTGAAGGGTAGGAATCATTTTTTATGAAATTTTGTATTTTCTGTACCTAGCACAGAACTTGGTAATAGATATTCAAAACAGATATTTGTTAAATGATTGAATAAATGAAGTATCTTAAATATCAATTTTTTTGTGATCACTGTCATCCCAGAGAGGAAATAAGAAAATGCATACTTTCTAGCTAAGGCAAACTGTGCAGTTTCAGCAGTGAAGTGTGCTCAAATCTAAGTATCAAGGATAAAGAAATCTATTGCATTGCAGGTCTTCAGTATCCTTGATCTTATTCTTTTGATTCGTGTTGATGCTAATATCCATGTAGTTTCTGGAGCAGAGGTAGGGGAGGAGCTCAACGTGATTTCAAACAGACCTCCAGCTTCCTGGCTTGGACTCCCCAAAGCTTCAACTTTTTATATTTATCATCTAAATCTCAGAAGTTTCTATTGCATCATCTGTGGTGTTAGTCAAGGTAGAGAATCATTGTGTATCATTGAGAAGTCAAATCCAACCAATTCATATTTACTGGCACATCTATAAGAAAGTAATTGAAGAGTTATAAGGTATAGGCTTTGCCTCAGGTCTTTTAATCTACCTGGGAGGAAGCGATATGAAAAATATGAAAAGATGACAATAAAAGGTGTAAATAGCAATTCAAGATAAATACTTGTCACAGGGCAACACATGACATTCATCTCCCCTTTTCTTGATTCCTACCAGACCTCAACTTTATTAAAGTATCCACTCCTCCTAGGTGATATGGGGGAGGTTCAGGTGTAGGTCCTAATTAGTATAAGACTTAGCATGTGCATTCTGATTGAGCCAACATTGGTGACATGCCGACTGCTGGACCAGTAACGGTAGCAATGCTACTGCCAGCAATAGGCATGTGACTGGTGTTGGCTCAGTCAGACTGAAAGGAGAGACAGTCACTGCCTGGGGAGAGAGTTCCTGCTCTCTGCCACTAGGTGTAAACAAAGAAGTGCGTCTCCCTAGCTGCTTTTGACGGCCATCTTATGCCCATGAAGAAAGCAGACATTGGATGGCAGTGTGGAGAAAACATGGATCTCCAACAACTCTTTTAAGTTCCCAAATCAACCTTGGAGCCTGTCCTAACTCAGGGCTCTTGCTGTGTGAGAAAATAAATTTCCCTTCTTGCTTAAGGTGGTTTGGTGGGGGATTTGTTTCCAGTAGGATTTCGAAGAGACAATGACCAATTGCCAAATGCGTGGGCAGATAATAATTACCGAGAGTCCAGAATGAGAAGAGTTCACATCAGGCTAGAGTGGTCAGGACGGCATTCAGAGAAACAGACGTGTTAAGAATGAATAGGGTTTGTACAGAGGAAGCGGCAGGAGAAAAGCATTCCAGTCAAAAATCAGAAGATGGAGGGAGTTTTAGGAGCAGAAAAGGAGTAGGGAGTGCAGAGCTGGGAAGGCAATGTCAGAGAAGATTTCAGAAGACCTTGAATTCTTACCACATGAAAGTCCCTGGAACCTTTCTATTTAGGCAGGAAGGCTTTAGGGGATCAAATTTTAACATGAGATTTGAGGGGACAAACACCCAAACTTCAGCAATGGCTTGCCCCATGGTTAGCACTGAAGTTGTTTTAAGGGAAGTCAAATAAGAGGTTGATATATACGCTATACAAAGAGCTGTTTGAAGTTGACAAGAAAAACGAAAAAAGAAAAAATATATTTTTTTTATTTTTAAAAAGACTTACTTGCAGCCTTATTTAGTGGAGGCAAAATGACAACATCTTTTAAAATTAAAAATGCATATAGCCTTTAATCAACCATCCACTTCGGGTTTTAATGTTATAGAAATCAAATACAGAAAGACATAAGTACACAGATATATATTGCAATGCTGCTTGTATGAGGGGGAAGAAATGGGGGAAAAGAGAAAACTCATAAAAAGAAGAGAGATTGAATAAATTGCAGAATATTATATGCCATCACAATCAATTGGTGCTGTTGTCAGTTGACATGAAAAGATTTACATGGGAATAATGATGGCTTAGATTTGTCTAGTGCTTACTAGGTGATAGGTGTGATTTCAAGTTCTTTACATATATGGCACACCTCATCTTATTGCACACACTTTACTATGCTTCACAAATACCACATTTTCACAAGTGGAAGATGTGTGGCAGCCCGGCACGGAGAAAGTCTATCAGCACCATTTTTCCAACCATGTGCTCACTTCCTGTCTCTGTGTCACATTTTGGTAATTTTCACAATATTTCAAACTTTTCATTATTATTATATCTGTTATGGTGATCTGTGATCCATGATTTTTAAAAAATTTTACTATTATAATTGTTTTGGGGCATCACAAACTGGACCCGTTTAAGACAGCAAACTTAATCAATGTTGTGTGTGTTCTGCCTACTCCACCAACCGGCTGTTCCCCTATTTCTCTACCTCTCCCCCAAGTCCCTGAGACACAAAAATATTGAAATTAGGTCAATTAATGACCCTGCAATGGCCTCTAGCTGTTAAAGTGAAAGGAAGGGTCACACTTCTCATACTTTAAATCAAAACCAGAAACGATGAAACTTGGTGAGGAAGGCATGTCAAAAATCAAGGCAGGTCAAAAGCTAGGCTTCTTCTATCAAACATTTAGCCAAGATGTGAATGCAGAAGACAGGTTCTTGAAGGAAATTAAAAGTGCTACTCCAGTGAACACACAAATTACGAGAAATTGAAACAGTCCTATTGCTGATATGGAGAATGTTGGAGTGGTCTGGAAAGAAGATCAAAGCAGCCACAACGTTCCTTTAAGCCAAAGCCTAATCCAGAGCAAGGCCCTAACTCACTTCAAGTCTATGAAGGCTGAGAAGAATGAGGAAGCTACAGAAGAAAATGTTGAATTTTGCAGAGGTTTGCTCTTGAGGTTTAAGGAAAGAAGCCCTTCCCATAAACTCCCAGAGCCCAGAGTTGTGGGGACAGGAAGCAGAGGTCTCCCAAGTGGGTCACTGGGAGTGATGGGAAGCAAGGCCATTCTTATGGCCACACTGTGTTTCCCAGATCCATTTATTCTACCTACTGGGGCCACAGCACAATACAATGGTCATTGATTTATGGCTGCTATTCTTACCAAGGATTCTCCAAGATGATTAATCCTGAATGCACTAAGACATCCATTCTACATAACGGATTAACTTTCTGCCTAAGAGTCTAGGGTAGTATTAGCTGTGGACCATCCTTGGAAGAAACAGGAGAATGGAGAAAATAGTTATGCAAATCGTTTTCAGTATGCCTTAACTCTCTCATGGAATTCTGATTTAGAAAGACAGAAGGTGTATCCCATATCCTACAAGACAGCATCTCATCTATACAAGTTAATATCTCCAAGTAGGTACTATGCTTCTGAAAGACCATTTCATCATTGTATCTGGCTAGTAACTTCTGGATGATGCATTGTGTGATAAGGCCAGTAGATTTTATGATCATATATTCACTGCCACATCTTCTTTGCTATAAAACAGTGGTTCTCCAGCATTGGTGTATATTAACATCACCTGAAGAAGGACTGAGTGGGGATAGTGGGCATGGTTAATGGGTACAGAAAGATACATACAGTTGAAAAGAATGAATAAGACCTAGTATTTGATAACACAACAGGGTGACTATAACCAATAATTATTGTACATTTTAAAATAACTTAAAGAGTACAACTGGATTGTTTATAACACAAAGGATAAATGCTTGAGAGAATAGATACCCCATTTTCCATGATACGATTATTGCTTATTGTATGCCTGTATCAAAGTATTTCATGCACCCCATTAATATACATACCTACTATGTACCCACAGTTAAAAAGAAGATCACCTGATGGGCTTGTTAAAACACAGATTTATGGGCGCTGCCTCAGAGTCTCATTCAGTAAGTCTGGGGTGGGACCCAAGAATTTGCATTTCTAATAAGTTCCCAAGTGATGCTGATGCCACTGGTCCAGAGACAACACTTTGAGAACCACTGCTTGACTGCTTGGGTTCCTTTGTCCAGTGCATTATTACACAAGCTGCTAAGTCAATGCATCGAACACTCTATAAGCGTTTGGATAGTACTGCAGGTTGTAGCCCTGCAGGCAGGAAAGACAAACCCATACCCAGAATATGTGCCACTGTTCCTTCCAAGTGGAGGGGATCCAATGTAATCAACTTACCATCAAGTGGTAGGTTGAACTCCTGGAAGGACTGGGTCATATCAGGGGCCTGACGATGGCAGACTGACAATTGTCAGTGGGAGTATCTAGATCAGCTTTGGTGAGTGGGAGCCTACGCTGTTGAACTCATGAATAGCTTCCAATCATGCTACTACAGTACTTCATTCACACACACATTGTGCCAGCACTCTCACCAATGAGAGAGGCTTGCTGGTGTCAACTAGCTAAGTCGTTCTGTCTGCTTGATATTTTAGTGCTCTGTTTGTGGTTAATGCTCTCTGGTAAGTGGATAGTATGGATACAATGATTTTCACATTGTGTGCATTCCAGTAAGACCATTCACATGCCTCTTTCTCAGATTTCATTGTCCAATCTTTCAATCTTTCTCTTTCCAGACCCCTGACAAAGCAGCTGAACCATTTACTACTGCCTATGAACCCACCTGTATTCTTACTGCAGGCCACTTTCTTTTCTACATGAAGTAGCTGACCAGGTATACCACCTGAGGCTCTGCCTATTGGGAGGATTTCTATTCACTGCTGTCTTTCAAGGTGTTCTCTGAGTAAGGTAGCAGCACTCACTTTTGGCTTGTATCCACAAGCTCAGCCTTTTTTTTTTCCTCCATCAATTGGTTATAAGGGACTTTCATGCAGCCACAGGTGTGAGCTGAGAGATGTGGCCAGACAGTGGGAGGTGACATGGGAGTCCAAGTCACCTGCTTGTGTGACTTCCTTGTTCCTTCTGGCCTTGCTTGTGACCTGTCCTGGATGTGTTATTTCCCTCTTACAATGGATTGTGGCTGATCCACCTGACTTTATGACTTGGTGAGTCTGCTAGGACCCAGGTCATGGGCAATTCTGACCACATGTTCACTTGCTGTTCCATTGTCAGGGATTTCATCTCTACCATAGTCGAGTAGCATTTAAGTAGTTATCTTTTGAAAGGTGTATAATTCTCTGCTGTACATAGTAGGCCTTAATCTAAAACCCTTGGAGTCTATATTGTGATTCTCCTACTAGTCTTGCCTTAAACACCACATGACAGCTTTTCTTACCATGGATGTCTCTAATATTATAGCATCTGCTGGGTCATATTGTCCAAAAAGCATGGTGGCCTGGACCACAGTCTGGACCTGCTACAGAGCTCTTCCTTGCTCTGGGCCTGTCTCAGAGCTGGACGCCTATGTCACCCAATAAATGGGTTTTATTAGCATTCTCCCATCCTCACAATGCCTAGTTAATCCTTTCACCAGTACATGGCTACCAGAGTAAGTGATGGTAGGACCCTTTGGGGAAGGACTGGGTGACTCATTACCATCTGTTTGCTGTGGTGTTGCAGTGTCCTGTCTCCCAGGAAAGCATCTCCTTCTTATAATGGGTTCTGCATTTGAAAACTAGTTCAGACCAGAAACTGAGTCATGAACTTACCTTCTTTGTTCCTTTCAGTCTTTACTTCCAATCTTTCAGAAAGTCTGTTGGCTTCATCTACAAAGCGTCCATTTAGGCTTGCTTTCTCTCTTTCTTTCTCTCTCTCTCTCTCTTTCTTTCTTTCTTTTCTTCTCTCTCTCTCTCTCTCTCTCTCTTTCTTTCTCTCTCTCTCTTTCTTTCTTTCTTTCTTTCTTTCTTTCTTTCTTTCTTTCTTTCTTTCTTTCTTTCTTTCTTTCTTTCTTTCTTTCTTTCTTTCTTTCTTTCTTTCTTTCTTTCTTTCTTTCTTTCTTTCTTTCTTTCTTTCTTTTTGATAGAGTTTCACTCTTGTTGCCCAGGCAGGAGTGCAGTGGCACTATCTTGGCTCACTGCAACCTCCGCTTTCCAGTTTCAAGCAATTCTCCTGCCTCAGCTTCCCAAGTAGCTGGGATTACAGGCACCAACCACCACGCCCAGCTAATTTTTATATTTTTAGTAGAGACAGGGTTTTGCCATGTTGGTCAGGCTCATCTAAAACTCCTGACCTTATGATCCACCCACTTTGGCCTCCCAAAGTGCTGGGATTATAGGCATGAACCACCTCACCCAGCCCACTTAGCCTTTCTATTCTAGGTGCTTAGGATTACAGAAGTAAAGAGAAAAACCCCAGAATCCATGTTGCATATATTTTAGTGAGTTATGCAGACCACAGATATGAATAGGTAAACATATAATATCAGATGACAAGCACCTGAAGGAGAATAAATTGGGATAAGAGACTACAGCATGATGGGGGCAGGGAGTGGAAGTGGGGTGGAGTGGGCTGTGCTTTTGTAGATAGGGTGGCCAGGGCAGGTCTCTTTGAAAAGGTGACATTTAGGTAGAGACATACCTCAGGTGGAGAACTAAGGCAAGTGAGTGAATGGAGGAAGTGTATTCCAAACCCTGCCTAGTTATCTCCATCTACGTTCCTGCCATCCTAGCTCGTGGTGCCACTCTCAGCAACCTCCTAACTAGTGTTCCTGTTTTGATCTTCCCATTTGCACAATCCATTCAACATGTAGCAAATGATCTTTCCAAAGCATAAGTTTAATTCAAGCCACTCATCTGCTGAAAACCTTCCAATGCCTTCCTATTGCACTTAGAAAGAGACCCAAACTCCTCACTGTTACTCTCAAGTTTCCACATCATCTGGCCCTGTCTACCTTTCTAACCTTATTTCTTCCCACCTTCCTCTCACTGACCACCCTCTAGTCACTCTGGCTTACTTTCTATTTGAAACTGTGGAGGTAGGGTTCTCCCTCAGTGCTATCATGTGTGGCTCCCTCTGCTCAGATTATTTCCGCCCCCCGCCCCACCGCCCCCGATCCCTTAACACTTTGGATTCATCTTACAATTCAGAACTCATCTCCTATGTCACCTTCTCAGAGGTGCTTGTCCTGACATCCTCCCCACCTAAAACTGACTGCACTCATCTCCACTGTCAGTCCACCTTATCACTTTTTCTTCACAGCACATATCACTATATGAAATGTTATGTATTTAATTGCTATTCTGTTCCTATTTTGTCTCTCCCTCCCCCATTTCTCAGTGAGCTCCATCACTGAAAGGCTCTTGCCCCTTTCATTCAGTGCTCTATCCTCTGCATCCCAATAAAATAGTCACTCAACTCATATTTGTAGAAAAAAGAAATGAGTCAATAAGAAACCCCTTCACCTGATGCTTGAGTCTCTCTCCACCAACACTTTATTGGTATGTGTGAAATTAAACCCAATAATGTGGCCGGGCATGGTGGCTCACGCCTGTAACCCCAGCACTTTGGGAGGCCGAGGCAGGCGAATCACGAGGTTAGGAGATCGAGATCATCCTGGCTAACATGGTGAAACCCCGTCTCTACTAAAAATATAAAAAATTAGCCAGGTGTGGTGGTGGGCACCTGTAGTCCCAGCTACTTGAGAGGCTGAGGCAGGAGAATGGCGTGAACCTGGGAGGTGGAGCTTGCAGTGAGCCGAGATCGCGCCACTGCACTCCAGCCTGGGCAACAGAGTGAGACTCCGTCTCAAAAAATAAATAAATAAATAAATAAACCCAATAATGTGTTTATGGCCCAGTCCTGAACATTTTAAGAAGCCACGCTCCACTCACCACCTCCCACTCTCATACATTAGCCAGTTCTCAATAACCCCTGGCAACCTGGAGAAGATCTCAGCTTCTTTCTTCAATGTAATCAATGCAAACCACTCTGGGACCAATTTCATAACCTGTTCCTGCCTCTTAGCCTCCTGGACTCCTGCTTTGTTCCTCGACTTAGGGCATGCACATGCTTTGAAGTGTCCTTAGGCATCAGTAACAGAGGACCAGATGCCTGCATCATTACCCCATCTCCACTTGTGAATTTTCCATACAATGTGCACTGATACTGAAGACTATTTCCCACTTTCACTTGTGACTTTTCCATTCTATTTCTTCTTTCTATGTTTTTATCTGCTATGCTCTAAGGCAACTGTGTTCCCAGATTTATCTGACTGTTTTTCGCCCCACAACACACTATGTTGAGTTAAAAGTCTAGCCTCTCCCCAGACACATTCTTTCTGTGCATGTGAAATGTAAACCACCCATGGCCAAGAACCTAGTATTCCAGGATTTTAAGCCAGTGGGCCCCAAATCCAAATCCAGTTTGTCAACACCACCTGGGTAGGCAGTCATCGATCTCCCAGCTCTTTCCCTTTCATCTCAAATCCAGATTCTCAGTAGTATTAAGTGATAGAAAACAGCACCTGTGCCCCAAGTTATTTGGTGTTTTTATTCGAGAGTTAATATTCTCTGAAGATACTTTCCTGAGGGCCTCTAATTGTCTGTTTTCAGACCCAAATACTGCTTCTGTTTTCCCTCTGCAACAATCAGGTTTCCCGTGGACAGGTTTTAGTTTTGAAGGTCTCTTTACAATCAATTCTGATATAGGCCAATAATCTCTTTGTTCGCATATTTCCGTATATCTAGAGCTCTTTCTATTAGATGTATTGAAACTATTTGTGCCTTAAAAATATAGTTCCGTATGGAGATGAAATCTAGAGTCAAGAGATATGTGTGTCCCACATGAAGAAGAATGGGTAGGTGAAAACAAAAAGGAGATAATAGAGGAAAAATGGACTCAGTTCCTGGCAAGAATTATGATGCCCACGGATACATGAGAACTTCTAAAACCTGCCAATGGAAAAGGAGGAGTCGATGAGTTTACCTCATGTTGTACTTTTTTGCCTTTCATCATGGGCCATAAACTTTGTAGAATAATCAGAATTTTTGCAGGAGTACCTTCCACATTTAAGTTATAGATCTAATATTAAACAACAATAACTACTGGAAAATGGGAACACAAAGCTCTTTTCCAAATAGATTGGCCAGTTTATTCATGTAATTATGAATGTAGCTAATGTTTCAAGCTGCAAAGCTGGAGCATGAAGTGGTTGAAGAAACAAGTAGTTCAAAACAGCCACCACCAGGAGAACAGAATCCAGCAGGGCAACCCAGAATCCCCATGGTTTAGAATGAAACCTAGGTTCCAACGTCAGCTTTCTCAGATATGTGCTCTATAACCTTTAATCTCTCTGGATGTTGCTATCCTCCTATGTAAAAATGGGAGTGAAGGCTCCTTTCCAGGTTATTCTAAGGATGTAATGAGATAATACACAGGACAGCACCAGCGTGGTGCTTGGCACCTGAGTACTCAAAAAGTGTGAGTTTACTCTTCTTTTTACTAGACGGCCATCCCAAACTCAGAGATTTTAGACCCCATACAAATATTAGACACTCCTTGCTGTGCCGCTTTAAAAAGTAAGAGGATATAGCTTTGTTCAACCTTCTTAAAAGGCCATTGGCCAGAACAACATCCTTCCATACCTACTTAATAATGGTTAGAAAGGAAAACCTCAAGCTTTGCTACCAGAGGGATGTTTGATATTGGAATGCAGGGAGTGTCATGGTATCCATGTTTCAGCCCAATGGGAATTTCAACTTAGACTGCAAACGAGAGAAATCTTAATTCTGTCAAAAAGTGTATACATGGACGAGGAGCAATAGAAGCTGATAAGTCAAAACTCGATGAGAACAGAATAATCCAGTGCACTGAGGAAGAGCACCTGATTTGTTTGTTTAGTGATGAAGACCTGGACTTCTACGTCTTTAATTTGCTGTGGACAATTTTGTTGTCTAAATTAACACAGAGCAAGGTTTTAAAACCATGGTTTTCATTTCAAATTACCTCAGTCATTCCCAACAAAACATTTAGTTGTCTTTGTGAAATTAAAGAAATCTCCAAGTTAAGCAAAACCCAGGAAGAGCAAAACCCTGGCCACTGCCAGTGTGCCCTGACTCTCCTCTTCCTGTTTCTGTGGCAGACTCACCCCGCAGTGCACATTCCCTCTGACATGGGATGTGCTGTCAGATTTGTAGTTAAGGTTTGGGGCCCAGAACAAGTAAAGGCAGGTGAGCACTCTGATGACAGGGCTCCATTTGTCTAGGGGTACTGCGTGCTGTGTTGGCCATGGGCAGAGCTCCCTTCACAAGGAGGAGGAGGAATGTGTTCTCTTAGATAGTGCCAATGGATATTGACCACTGATTGGCCCCAACTAGCCCCTCTGTTTCTACTCTCCGCTCTTTGTATATCACTAGCTTTGTTCCTGCTTTTCTGAATACCAGGCCTGCTTCCATGTAGCACACAGCTCTGCTTCCTCCCTGGTACCCACTTAGATTCAGGCCTCACTTCAGATCCTCACTGCTATTGTTCACTGAACACAGGTCTCTAGGTCTTGCCTAGCAACCAGCTGTTTTTTATTACTCCTCCTGGGCAGAGCCTGCGTGGCCTTAGCAGGCAGCCATTCTAGGTTGTCTTCACCTGGTCTGGTTAACCTAGGTCTGGGAAGCTGCCCGTGGGGTCCAGCCTGGCCTGCCCTGGCCTTGTCTGGCCTTGGCACTGTGGGTTGGGGGTGTCCCACAGCTTTCCTCAAGGGACAGCCTGTACCTGAGTTGGCCAAAGCCAAAAAGGAGGCCTCCTCTTCCTTTTCTGGATTTGTGGTTCGCTAGTTATTCCCCAACCCTACCACAGTTGCCTTGGCAGCAACACACCCTGGGGCCTGCTGGGAAAATTCCACACTCTAATTTGGCACCTGTTCCTGGTAGCAGACCAGCCTGAGCTGCCGGGGAAGAACACAGGCATGATGAGTTAGATACTGAACTGATTGGGGCAGCAGGGGAGTTCCTTTCTATGAGAGTGGCCTGCAAAGCAGAATTAAGGAAATAGCTTCTTTTCTTTCCTCTGTTAGCAATAAATCTCTGTGCCCCAGGATGGCCTCAGCTTGGCAGGTTGATACTCAGATGATTTCTGATGGCCTACGTGCCAACCGCAAGGCAAGCTTGAGCACTGCCAACTCAGCCTCCACAGAGAATCCCTTCTCTGGGGATGAGAGGTGCCGTTCCAAACCCCAGCGAGCTGGAATGTGTCCACTCCTACCCCTTGCATGTCGCTACAGGGCACAGTGGTCAGCTGAATCAGGAGGGCAGGGGAGCGGCCTGTCTGTACGGGAAATGTTAGGCCATGCTCTGAAACCTGAGACATAAAGAGAAATTTGGCCATCGAGGAGCTGTGGTTCCAAAACTGATAAAAATGTTCCAAAATCTTGCTCTGTCATATGCTTGATTGCACCAATCCTCAGAATGGCAAATGAGCTTCCATCTTAATTACAGCTTGGGAAGGACGTGTAGACAGCTCTTTGACTTCTGTTTCGTTCTGTCCATTCCAAATGGCTGCTTCCAAAAGGGGGAAAAAGAAGAAGAAAAGAAGAGACATAAATAACACTCCATGGACTGTCTCATTTGCCCTGGAAACTCTCCTAAAAGGTTAATGTTGCTCCTCATGCTTCTGGACATGTGCGGGTAGCATGCTGGGGGCTGGGAAGTCTCTCCAGAATCCTGCTGCTAGAATGCCCGACCAGCCGGAGAGGGACGGGTACCGGGCGACACAGAAACAAGTTTTGGTAAACCATTGTTGCCATCAGGGTTATGTCCGTAACAAGAAATCTCATGAGGAGAGAAATCTATTTCCTTCCCTGAGAAAAGAAAGGAGCAAGAAAGGGAAGGGAAGAGTGGTTATAATGCCTTCAGGGTGCCCAGAAGAAAGAGAAGCCCTTGGGCAATGAGGAGATCAAATCCCCGTCTGCCTCAGATGATGCTGGGAACATCTGGAGCCCCAAGGAAAGGGGCCTTCACTTCCTGCTTGGAACATGACAGATTTCCGGTGCCATGTATCCTGACCAAGGCATTTTGTGGCAAAGATAAAAGAGAGGAGGAAATGGGTGGAAAACCCCAGTGTAGACTGTCTTTGGGGAAAGAGCCAAAGAGCCGAGTTATTCTATCTTCATCTAGTCTGAATCCTTAAACGACAAAGCAGGGAGCCCAGCCTCACCCAACTGAATAGGCCATAAGGTGCCAGAAGACGTGGCCAGAATGTAGCTCTGCTGTAAGGGAGAAACTTCCCAGAGTCCTGCTGGAAGGTGTGGGACTCCTTTTGGTGAAGAGAAGGTATCCATGGGGAAGGCATAGAAGTCACCCAAAAGAGGCAGAGATGCAGGATGCCTGTGAAAGTGAGGCAGGAATTCAGTTAGTACAAGTGGAAGGCAAATAGGGCTATAAACAGGGCTGCCCTAAGTAGGCTAATGGAGAAACAGACCAAAGGCCACAGAGGGCAAAAGCAAGATGCAATGAGTTTGGCCACTGGATTCCCTGGGCCATGAGAATAGCCCCTTTCTCCTGCCACCTCCCAGCCTCATGTGATTCTCATGTGTTGAGCAGAGGCTGGCGGAGGGCTTTGAAATCAGCTCCCACTGGTGCTGGAGGTGGGCCGCGTGCCCGGATGCCCTATGAATCACCTGCAGCAGGAGGAGCTCATCACTCTCCCATCTGCCATCCCTGCTCTCAGCCTCCAAATCGAGTTGGCAGCAGGAAATGGGCCCAGGGACCTCAGCCTTCTCCCTCTTTCCTGCCCCGCTCACTGGGAAAGGAGTCAGCCTTGAGTCATTAACCTTGAGGCTCCCTGGCTGTCCAGGGTGAGCCTGTTGTAGCTGTGGGGCCCAAACCCCAGCCTGCTAGAGACCCCTGTATAGGTCGGCTTGGGCTGCCATATAAAATACTACAGATAGAGTGGCTCAAATAACAGAAATGTATTTCCTCACCGTTCTGGAGGCTGGAAGTCCAAGATCAAGTGCCAAAAGGCTTGGTTTCTAGTGAGACCCCTCTTCCTGGCTTGCAGACACTCATCTTCTGGCTGTGTCCTCACATAATTTTTCCTCTGTGCAAAGTACCCCGGTACCTGTCTTCTTATAAGACCACCCGTCATATTGGATGAGGGACCCATCCTTATGACCTTATTTAACCTTAATTACCTCTTAAAGGTCCTGTCTCCAAATACGGTCACATTTGGAGTTAGGGCTTCAACATATGTATCTGGGGAGGAGGACACAGTTCGCTCCCTTATGGTGCTCCAGCAAGTGTAATTGCTTATGAGGGGTGCTGGAATGAATTCCTTGGAATCACGAAGCACACAGTCTGTCTGGGGACTTCAGAACCAGCACCTCAGCCCTGTCGGCACATGAGGCATCCAGTGTGCCTCATCTGCTCTTGTGATCTGGCTGGGGATGGGGCACCGGCATGGCCATCTGAAAGAGCCTTTATTGTTGGCTTATTTTTCCACTTGGTGGGGGCAGGGGTTAGAGGCAAATTCCTGTTGTGCCTCTGCTTCTATTAATATTCTTCAACCACACACATTTATTTAGGAAATCACATAATCTTAAAGATGCTAGGGACCTCGAGGGGTCTTCTGGCGTGGTCGCTTGCTTCTGGGTAGCTCTGTGCCATGAAACCATTCAAGGCAGAAGAAGAATGATCCTAGCTGCAAAGATCCATTTTCCTCCCACTTCCAGCATCTGCCAGATGCTCTGAAAATTTCACAGATGAAAGAAATCACTCCATTAACAATGATAAGTACTCAAACTAAACAAAATTTATAGAGCAGGCTAGGATTGATTTCTTAAAAAAAAAAAAAAGTATTGATTGCTTAGTATATATCAGTCACCAGTGAAACTGAGGGTTGGAGGGATTTATTAACTCCCCATAGACCTAGCTAATACATAGGAGGATCAGAGTTAAGACACACATCTTCTCCACTCCCACTTCAGTACCCTTATTATAATGCCATAAGGAAGGGAAGGAAACAAGAAATCTGATTTAAACAATAAAAACTTTAATTATGGAATTTCTTTTAAATAGTACATTTTCAAGAAAATGTATTTGTGACTCGGCAAAAATATCTTTGCTGGCAAAATCCAAAAGCCACCCAAATCCTATATGATCAGGTGATTCTAAGATGTATGAGAAGCCCGACTTGGTTGCTCATACATGTAATCCCGCCTACTTGGGAGGCTGAGGCAGGAGGATTGCTTTAGCCCCAGAGTTCAAGACAAGCTTGGACAAGATAGTGAGACCCCATCTCTTTAGAAAAAAACAAAACAAAACACTACTTATGAAAGCAAGGTTTTCACTAGCAGGGTGAGCATGGCCCTGATAATTTGATTTCTGACACCATGCTTAGCAAAACCCTTCCTTTCAGCCACTCCCATCTTAATGAGTATGAAGTCAAATAAGTGAGGCCCCCAAGCAAGGAGCAGGCTTACAGAATGAGGGCCATGACTCTCCTAAGGTGAGGCAGGCTCACCATGTGCCGTTTGGTCCACTCACAAACTTTCTTTAAAAGCCAGAGAGCACTTAAAACTTCTCCTGTTGCTACTTCTGTCAGAAGAGATCAAATTGGTCCTTCTCAGCACATCTGCTCCCTCAAGGATGGCAAATTGGGGAAGACGTGTTAGGGCTCTCCAGGGGGACAAAACCAATAGGAGAGAGAGATATGTGTGTGTGTGTGTGTGTGTGTGTGTGTGTGTGTGTGTGAGAGAGAGAGAGTTTATTGTGTGTGTGTGTATATATATATATGAGTTTACTATATAAATATGAGTTTACTCTCTATATATGAGTTTACTATATATAGTAATATATACTATATATAATATATAGTAATTTACTATATACAAACACACACACACACACACACAGAGCTAGTACAAGTTGAAGGCAAATAGGGCTATAAACAGGGCTATCCTAAGTAGGCTAACGGAGAAATGGAGAAACTCATATATATATATATATATATATGAGTTTACTAGGGAGAATTGGCTCATGTGATTACAAGATGACATCTCACCATAGGCTGTCTGCAAGCTAGGGAAAGACAGAAGTCAGTAGTGGCTTAGTCCAAGTCCAAAAGCCTTAAAACCAGAGAAGGCAACAGTGCAGCCTTCAGTCTGTGACCGAAGGCACAGGAATCCCTGCGAAGCTGCTGGGGCAAGTCCCAGAATCCAAAGGCAGAGGAACCTGGAGTTTGATGTCCAAGGGCAGGAGGGGAGGAAGCAAGCTTCTGGCATGGGAAGAAAAAGGGAGTCAGAAGCCTGAGCAAGCAAACTTCTGCCTGCTTCTGCCTGCTTTGTTCTAGCCTCACTGCCACCTACATTGAGGGTGGGTCTTCCTCTTCCAGTCCACCGACTCAAATGTCAGTCTTCTCTGGAAGCAATCCCACAGACACACCCAGAAACAATACTTTACCAGCCATCTAGGCATCCTTCGATCCGATCAAGCTGACACTTAATATTAACCATCACAGAAGATATGCTGGGAGTCTCCCATCCCTCACCAATGCAGTCATAGCCAGCCTGGCATGCGTGGCCTCTTTCCCACTGACCTCTGATGTGATTCAGAGTCCCTCTCAACATAGCACTCAAGAGGGAGTTGACATGTGAACCGACACCCAGTTGTCAGCTTGGTTTTTTTTTTTTTTTTTTTTTTTTACCTGTTGGTTTCGATTCAGAAGGGTGCTGGAAGCTCTCACCCTTCTCTTCAGTTTTCTCTTTATTTACATTCAACCATGGCAGGGTCACAAATTAACTTTATGCCATGAAGATGTCTAGATAAAGTGTTTTTGTATTGCTCCATAACTGCTCTCTGTTGCCCTTACTGGACAGTGGGGAGGGGGCAAGGAAGGGTTCTGTACTTTAGATCAGCACTGCTCAAACCCGAATGTGCCTGTGAATCTGCTAGGGGCCTGATCAATATGCAGATTCTGATACTTTAGGTCTGGAGTCTCAGGTCTGGGACCTCAGAGTCTGTTTCTAATGAGTTTCCACCTGAAGCTGTTGGTTTGGGGCTCATACTTTGAGTAGTAAGGCTTTTAGATACTACAAGAAGCCTAGTCTGGTATCATAATTTAAATAGTCTCCTTATGAAACTCTTTAGTCTCTCTTACATACAATACTTAGTTGTTCAGAGTTCTGTTCCCTCCCCTTGCTCCTCTCAGGGATGGTGTCTGGGTATATGAAGAGGGAGTGTGTCTTCAGTACCTCCGTGGCAGAATGGGGAGAGAGTATCCATGAGTCTACATGGAGTCTCCAAGGTCACCCCATGGCAGGTCTGGGCTGCTTCGTGGTCTGGTGACCACTAAGTTACCACCAGGCTCCTCTCTGGACCTGTGTCCAGACTAAGAAGTTAATCTGAAAGAGTGATCTTGTGAAGATATTAATAAATGACATTGACTTCTTGTGTCAACACAGAGAATCTATGAGCATCCAGAGAATTCTAAGCACAATGGCAGCCTGGTGTTTGGCGACAGAGGGGATTTCCATTGACTCTCACGTCACATGCAGCTGTGTATTCCATTTAGGAGTAAGGCTGAGCTAAGATGCTCGATGTCTCCAGACCTCAGTTTCTTTTTCTGTAAGTCATATCTCATGGTAGTACTTTTTACTGTCCTCCTTTAGCTGCGGAGAAGTACAGTGAATCTACTTTTGGTTTCACCTCAACCCAAATGCAACCTGAACCCTCCTGAAGTAAAAGAGGATGGATGGAAGTTAATATCAAGTATGCCTGAGGATCCTGAACCCCAAATCGTGAGAATTCCAGAGCTAGGGGAAAACTTAACAATAGGTGACTTTGTACTAACTATGATTTAGCCCGCTATTCATCGAGCTATCTGGCCATCAACATTTGTTAAGCATTTAAATGGGTCACAGAGCAATGCACTAGGCAACAGTCAATCATTTGAGATAAATGAACATATAAAGTTCAAGGCCACACTTCAAAGCATAAATTTCCTGTTGCCTTAATTCTCAACAGGAATGGAGCATAATTTCATTTCTGTGTGAAACTTGCTTCACGGGAGTCTTGACGTGAGTCCTGTTGAAAGCCCCTTTAAGGAACACTGTCAAGAGTCCCTGACATTTTCTCTGGACAATTCAAACCAGAGGCTTTTAGAATGCTCCACAGATTGTCGCCAGAGCTCCCATTTACTTGCAAATCCACTTGACTACCAAGAGTGAAATGAGGAGAGCAGCCAGTCTTCTAAATAGAAAGAGGTCATTATTGCGCTGATGGAAACAAGTGGCCCAGACCCTTCCACCAAACTAACGCATTCTCCCAGTCCCGTTTCAGTTTGTTTCACATTTTGGAAAGAAGGAGTGGACAGATTGGGTGACTTGCCCAAGGCCACAAAATGTGCCACGACCGAGGTTTGGAATGAGACATGTCGTTTCTGGTTTGCAGTACCTTTCCCTCACAGTGCTACCTCTCTGTGGCTACAGGGATACCAGGGCTGCCATGAAGACAAAAAGGAACAAAGTAGAAAGTGTCATGCAGCTGTATTATTTTTATAGCCCTATTATGTGTGACATCTTCCTGTTGTGAATTTGCTCTGTAGATGAAGAAAGCTAAGGATTTCATCATTCGGACAGCAAATAAGGTCTGGTCACCAGTCCTGGAATTTATGGGAGGGCAGCCAGTCCTTGAGACTTTGAAAAGGGAATGCTGATGGGCTTCGCCTCCAGCCCTGCCTCAGCTTGAGCCAACCATGTCAAAGGCAAGCAACTTAGCCGTGTACTATGGAGCAGAAAATTAACTCAAGGTCAGCAGTCCCAAGAGTGGAGATGTGAACGATGCACTGTGAATGCCCAAATGTATCTCAGCCTCAGTACCCTAACCATCCCAAAATACTGACCAACTTCATGAAATGAATATGAATTGTCTTACCTAGCACTCTTGTAATTCACTAAGATGAGAAGGCGGCCCTGAGCCTCAAATTCCTTAACCAACTCTTGCTAACTCCCAACCTTTGGGGTCACAAGGCACTGGATGGATCCTATGCTTCAGCCGGTCAGGACCTGGCTGGATCCAAGCCTTGAATGAACAGACCAACAGAAGCTATGTTTTTCTACACTTCCCTGCACACCACTCATGTCTGGAATTCCCATCTTGACCATAGCCTGGAGGATGGCTTCTCCCCAGCACCTATGAAAACCATACCTGATGTTCGAACACACATCAGATGCCCATTGGATCCTGTCCTCAGACCTTCTGGCTAACCTGGCTGAAGTAGCCTCTGCAACTGGGGTTGTTTGCCTTTCACCTAAGTCTGTTTCTTAGATTTTTTTCTTCTTCCCACCAGTATAAGTTTTGGCAAGTGCAGCAAGTGTGCCAGCTCCCATTATGACATACATGGTCAGGGTCAGCGTGGAGTTAGGTGCAGGACCATGTATTAGAAAGTGTAGAAGTAGTAAGGGTTTTTTTTGTTTTGTTTTGTTTTGGTATAAATGTATGGAGTACAAGTGTAATTTTGTTACATGAATATATTGAGTAATGGGAAAGTCAGGGCTTTTAGTATATCCATCACTTGAATAACATACATTGTATCCATTAAGGAATATCTCATCATTTACCTCCCTCCCTTATCCTTCCTAGTCTCCAGTGTCTATCCTTCTACACTCTACATCCCTGTACACACGTTATTTAGCTCCCACTCATAAATGAGAACATGTGGTATTTGTCACCCTGTTTCTGAGCTGTTTCACTTAAAATAATGACCTCCAGTTCCATCCATGTTTTTGCAAAAGACATGATTTTATTCTTTTTATGGTTTAATAGTATTCCATTGTGTATATATGCCACATTTTCTTTACTGATCATCCATTGATGGACATTTAGGTTGATTTTATGACTTTGCTATTGAGAACAGTGCCGTGATAAACACATGAGTGCAGTCATCTTTCTGGTATAATGATTTCTTTTTCAAGACAGGAAGTAGATGCCCAGTAGTGGAATTTCTGGATCAAATGGTAGTTCTATGCTTAGTTCTTTGGGTAATCTGTAGCTGTAGCCCAGGGATTGGCAGAGCGAGTTATACACGCTCCCTTCCTAGGGCCTGTACCTCAGCTTCCTGGAGAAATGGCCTTGATTACTCTGATGACTATAACCAGCACAGTACCTCCCTTAGATCTGGCAGCCAGGGCCCTGCCCCGTGTCTCATGCTTTAGAAGTTTCTGCCCTGACCTGGCCTGCTCTGATCCTAGTCAGATGAGTGAGGAGCCCATAGGTCTGAGGGGCTTGCTTGCCCAGTCTACACACTATCTCTTCTAGACCACTCTCTGGAGTCCTGGGGCCCTGTAATTTCCATCCAAAAAGCTCAAGGCCAAATTCTAGGACTTGCCTGATGCCTTTCCTCATGTTTGTCCTGGAGTAATAGCAAATGCGTGCTTTGTGAGAGGCAGGTGGTAGGGGTTGGGGGCTGTGCACCACTGGGCTGAGGTGTCCAACATCTGTGCATGAGGTCCCCATGATGTGGGTTACAGCCTCTGTGTGTACTCCTGCCCAGATGCCCATGCAGGCCACAGGGTGAGAAACCCCACATATTCTTTTCTGGAATGCTTTTCTGTTCCCATCGGCTAGGTCAGCTCATCAATTCTCATGGTTTCAAATACCAGCTTCATACTAATGACACCTAAATCTGTATTTGCCTCTGCTGAACTCAAGAATATTTCCTTGATAATTTCCACTTGGATATTACAGATAACCCAGACTTAACATGGTTTAAACAGATTTCTTAATATATTCCCTGAGATTATTGTGTTTCCACCTCCAGTCTTCACCATCTTAGTAAACAATGTCACCATCCACTCAATGGCTCAAGATGAAGGACCTAGAAGCATCCTTATTGGAACCCTTCCTTTATTCCCTGATATCAAACCCATCAACAAATTCTCCTGGTTCAAGCAAGCTCAAATGTCTTTCCTCTCCCTCTCTGCTGCTATCCCTTTGATTCAAACCACCATTGTCTCTTGCCTGTACTACTGAGATAACCTCCTCAATGGTTGCTCTGCTTCCACTATTGGTCTCCTACAATCCGTCCTCCCCATAGTGGCAAAAGTGCTTTTCTGTTCATGTGAGCTGGATCGTGCCCTTCTCCTGTGTGAAAGGGAGAAATGACTTCTCACAGCCTTGTGAGCATGGCCCTTGCCCGCCTCCCCCTCCTCCTCTCATGCACTCTTCCTTCTTCTGCATACCTCTTCAGGCTGGCCCTTCAGTTCCTGCAGCACAGAGGCCTTTCCACACCTTGCACAGTCATCGGCATCTCACATGGGTTCTCTGCTGAAACACTGACTCTGAGAGTCTTCCCTGACCCATCTAGCTAAAGATCACTCATTCCCTGCATTCATTCTCCTTCTCAGCCCCTTCTGTGTCCCCAGCATAGCACTTAATGTATTTGAAATTATTACATTGTTTTGTTTTTTGTTCTTTTGAGACAGAACCTCACTCTGTCACCTAGGCTAGAGTGCAGTGGTGCAACCATGGCTTCAAATTCTTGGCTTCAAGCAATCCTCCCACCTCAGCCTTCTGACTAGCTGGGACCACAGGTGCATGGCACCATGCCCAGCTAATTTTTCATTTTCTGTGGAGACAGAGTTCCACTCTGTTGCCCAGGCTGGTCTCAAACTCCTGAGCTCAAGCGATCCTCCCACTTCAGCCTCTGAAAATGCTGGGATTACAGGCATGAGCCATTGTGCCTAGCCAAAATTCGTATTTCAAATCATGTGTGTTTTAAATCGTCTATCCTACTAGGATATAAGCTCTTTAAAGGCAAGGGCTCTGACTGTCTTGTTCACAGTTCTCTCCCCTGTGCCCAAGGCAGTGCAAGGCATGTGGCTGGCACTGGATAAACATTTGTTATGTGTACAATGAATACCAGGGAAGGATTGCTGGGTGTGGCACACAGATAAGTGAGAATGCCATCTTCTATGTCCCTCGGGGACTCAGGCCCACACGTTTTTCCACACCCCAGAGTCAACCACTGATGTTTCAATTTCCCTTTTCTTCTGATCACTCATGTTGGTTTCTAGATCCTCTGGATGTACCCTCAGAGGGTCCCTGTTAATCTGTGTCTAAAGAAAGAATGTAAGACCCTGGCTAAAGCTTAAGCTAAGAAATTCCACTAGGCCTTAGCTATTGAAGGAAACAGATTCCCACCCAAGAGTGACAGGTTACAGCTCTGCTCACACAGACAGACCCGTCCTCAGAGAGCCCCGTGGGGTTGCTGAGGCACAGAATTTACAGAAAGCCTTTCTGTTTGGGGTGGTGGGTTTTCTCTGCTTTGTTGTCTTGTGTGCTCAGTGGCTTGTTCCTAACTCGCGGCCAATCACCACACTGCCAGATGGTGCAAAAGATTTACCGGAATTTCGTTTTCAAATAAACCACAAGCTTGGATGAGCTAATGTTGTTCCACATAAAAAAGCCACAAAACTGGACAAATTAACGTTGTTTCAAGAAAAGAAACTTGTCCTGGCCATCAGGTCTGCCCTCTCAGGGGGCACCAATAGCTGCACCAACACACTGCGGACGCCCCTGCCTCCTTTACCGCTGACTCCACAGAATAACTTAGGGGGAATTTTATTTACCGGTGGAACTGAATCATTTCTGTCAAGTTCATCTCAGTTACACCAAGAGCCTGAGGATGGCAATGCCTCTTCCAGCCTGTCAGCAATGGCTGCAGTCTCTCCCAGCACTGCCTGTGAGCGCTCCCCAGACAGGGCCACTAGCCCAGCAGGTCAGCTTGGGCTGCTTAGCAGGGACATTTAGCATGATTTATAAACCACAGTGGCATGGGTGGGAGTGGCTTCCGGGAAGGCCCCACCCTCAGCAGCAGTAGCCATAAAGTCTAATGGAAAAAGCTTCCAAGATTGGGATCCTGGATTCTCACCCCTGCTGTACCACTTAGTGGCAGAATCATGAACAAATTGAAAGACTCTAAAGAACATGATTTTCTCATTCTTAAGATGGAAACGGACTGGGTGCAGTGGCTCACACCTGTAATCCGAGCACTTTGGGAGGCCGAGGCAGGAGGATAACTTAAGGCCAGGAGTTTGAGACAAGCCTGGACAACATAGCGAGAACGCCCCACTGCCCTTCTCAACAACAAAAAAGAGCCAGATGTGGTGGCACATGCTTATTGTCCTAGCTCAGGAGAATGAAGCAGGTGGATTGCTTGAGCCAAGGAGTTCAAGGCTACAGTGAGCTATGATCATGCTAGTGCACTCCAGCCTGGGTGACAGAATAAGATCCTGTCTCTAAATAGATAAATAAATAAATAAATAAAAATTAAAAAGATAGAGATAATAATATTAAGCCAACAAGATTGTTGTAAGGATAAAACTGAGTTAATAGGTAAAGTCCTTTAGTGCTGTGCTCAACACACCAGAAGGGCTCCTCCCTACATGTGGACACTACATGGGATGATGATGATGACGATGTCAGCCATGTGGCTGCCCCTCATCTTACAGCACTTATCTTGTCCATCTGGTGCTAAGGAGCCAGTCTCAGAGGAGGTATGTCATCTGCTTCCTATGGTCAGCTGAGTTGAACAAAATACCACGAAGTGATTCAAGCCAGGAAGTCAATCAATATAACTCAAGCTGAAAGAGCCCTTCTTTAAAGAATCTAAAGAATTGCCTCATCTTTCCTCCCTCCTTTTCTTAACCAAACAACAAAATGTTTTGCCTTAAGAATTAGATGCCTTAAGAATTTTGTTTTAAATTAGAATTTTATGAATATCCTTCCTCTCTGAAATTTTATATTATAAATATATGTAGAAATACTCTAAAGGGATGTCTGTGATCTGGGTGTTGGAATTTCATCTTGCTACATGGGATAATGAAATATGGAACTTATTTGAGCAGAGATTCAGGTCTATTGAACTGAGAATTTTAACCAAAATAACTACCGCTTACTGAGCACTTTCTAAGCTAAACGACTTTATATACTTTATTTTATCGAATGCTTACTACAAATGTATATTTTCTCCATTTTGCAAATGAAAATTCTAAAGAAAAATTTTACTAGTTGTAAAAAGGCCATATCTGCTTGACCATAAGAGCTGTTTATGCTAGTCTGTCTCACTAACAAATTTTTAGATAGAAGTCACTAGAGATGAACATTAAGCTAATCTTAAAGGATAATGATGGAGAAAAAGAAAAACATTCAAAATGCTTTACAAGTTTTACTTTAGTCTTCACAACCACCCTATGAGGTAGCAGCTTTTGTTGCCTTCATTTTACGGATGAGAGAACCAAGCAGAGAAATCAGTTGTGTGCCAGACTCACATAGCTGGTGGCGGATAGCAGAGCTGGGATTCAAACCCAGGCAGTTTGACCTTGAGCTTTGTGTTATGCTGTCATAGGCAGGGGTCAGCCTCCTGAAGCCTCGCACAGGGAAGGAAATGTTCCCTACCTTGTGCATTAGGCAAGCTGCCCTGAACTTCTTGCAGCACCCACCACAGTGTAACCCACCAACTCCACAGGAAACCTCGCTTATGCACCCAGATCTGGGCTGTGATTTGCTACAGAAAGACAAGAAGTGGCCTGTGGCTTCTTGCTGGGCATGTTGAAAAGCATGGCGGGTGGGAGTGCAAGCCATGATTAATTGTTTGCTGATGTGGAAAGTCTATAAAGTTTGAACTACATTTCTCAGAAACATGAAGAGGGACAAATAATTTCTGGTCCATTAAACCTTTCCTTACAGGGCTTCATATTGTTTTCTCAGGGGTTTTGTTTGTTTGTTTGACCTCAGAATGTGAGCAATAATGTATCTTTTTTTCCCTTTCTGGCGAAACCAAACCTTTCGACTTCTCAGTTGATATAAATGTGCCCTTTCTGCCACCCCTCAGACTTGTTTCATTTCTTTTTTTTTTTTAAGATGGAGTCTCACCCCGTCACCCAGGCTGGAGTGCAGTGGCGCAATCTTGGTTCACTGCAACCTCCGCCTCCTGGGTTCAAGCAATTCTCCTGCCTCAGTCTACATAGTAGCTGGGATTATAGGCGCTCGCTACTACGCCCGGCTAATTTTTTGTATCTTTAGTAGGGATGGGGTTTCACCATGTTGGCCAGTCTGGTCTCAAACTCCTGACCTCATGATCCGCCCGCCTCAGCCTCCCAAAATGCTGGGATTACAGCAGGGCCACTGCGTCCAGCTGACTTGTTTCATTTCTTACAGCTAAAATGAGGTTTGGAGAAAGCTCTGTTCATTTTGAAGCCTCAGTCTTCACCCCAGCACTCCTGGATCCTGGCTGGACCCTGGAAGAGAGCTGTGATTACCCGAGATAGGAAAACCCCGGCAGCTCAGCTACAGGCCTAAATAAACAGTGACTCTTCTTGCAAGCAGCCCAGCTGGGCTTCAAATGCCCCCAGAGTCTCCTTCAGCCTGGTGCGTGGGCTCTGTGGGGCCTGCATTTCACAGCCTCCTGTGGTGCTTCCCCTTCCAGGGCAGGCCCCACTGGGCACTGACTCAGGGCTTATTCTTTACTAGAAGTTCCGGATGAAGCAATGCAGGGGAGAGAGTCACTATTTCTGCTCCCTAACTCTGACCATGACTCATTATTCAGCAAACACCAAACGGTTCCACATCCTCCTCCTGAGAAGGAGGCACAGAGCCCATTACATAAGTGGCAGTCTACAGCTGCTCTTGGGTAATTGAAAGTGAAGCCCTCGACTGGAAGCCCTGCTGGGATGGCATGACTCTCTCTCCTCACCCCTTGATACCAATCTTTATGAGCAGAGAAACCCTCTCCAGGAGAGGGCCCCCAAAGCCAGGGGGTTTGTTTTTTGCACAGTAGGCCTGATGTTTGGAATAGCTTGTATTTTCTGCCTTGTTAAAACCTGGCCCTTCTGTAGTGTCTCTGATCTTATCTCTCGATGAGCCAAAGCTGAGCTGCGGGAGGCAGAATCTGCCCAGCTTGCTGAGCAGAGGAGGAAACATGGCCTGGGGTTTCTGTGCCCAGGGACCCACCCAAGAAGGACCACCCAGGAACGATCATCTTAGGGAGAGGATTCACAAGAGCTGTGTTTGTTTAATAAGCTCAGCACTGCGATCATAGAAAATAGAGTTGAACTGCAAAGCTCAGAGTAAAGGGGACAGTTGTTGATCTGGTTCAGGGATAGGAAAAGTAACTTTAAATTGATCTGAAAAAAAAAAACCCAAAAACCAGAGGGGTTAAAAGAGATCATCTCTGGGCTCAGTAATCCTGTCTTCTTTTCCAGCCTGCACTACTGCAATTACTTTTCAGGAGTGCCAAACAAATTCTGAACATCCTTATCTGGAACCTGTTTCATGCAGAGAAGGCCTGCTTGTAAACACAACAGGAAGTACAAGCGGATGAAGAGAAGGCTATCTTTTTGAACGCTGCTCCTGGGGGACTGGGAGGTCTGCTAGCCCTGGCTCCTCGGGGAAGACCACAGCCCTGTAACTGGGCCTCGCTCTCTGCTTTGGCTGAGCTGGGAACGGCCAGCAAGGGAAGAGTCGCGGGTGAGGGAGCACACTGGCCACCACCTTGGCAATGCTACTGTCCCCAAGGGAAATGTTCCAGGAAATGTCCTCAGCACCACAGAGAACTGAGGTCCTGGAGAAAACTGGCCTAAGGAGCTCAGAAAGGCCAGTAAAACTGGGGCATTTGGGTAAGAAGAGGAGATGGAACGGCATTATCGGATGATTCAAATGTGGTGTGTCGCTATGGTTCTCAGTCTTCCTGAAAGTCACAGACATGGTGTATGGGCTGAATTGTGTCTCCCCAAAACTCACATGTTGAGTACAGTACTACGAAATGTATTTGAAGACATTCGAGTTACAGTATTACACATTTGAGTTACAGTACTACAAAATGTATTTGAAGACAGAGCCTTTGAAAGGGTAATTGAGTTAAAATGAGGTCGTAAGGCGGTCCCTAATCCAAGGTGATTGGTGTCCTTATAAACAGAGAGGACACCACAGAAGGAAGACCCTGCAAAGATAAAGGGAAGAGACAACCACCTGCAAGCCGAGGAAAGAGACTTCAAAGAAACCAGCTCTACCAACACCTTGATCTTGGACTTCTAGCATCTAGAACCATGAGAAAATAAATGTATGTTGTTTAAGCCACCCAGTCTATAGTATTAATACTTTGTTACGGCAGTCCAAGCCGAGTAACGTACAAGGTGACCCTGCTATTCCCTAGATTTGGAGTGCTTGGCTTTTGTAGCTCAATGCCTGTATATTTTACAGGTAGCTCTCGGAAGACAAGTGAGGGGACACGCAGAAAGGGAGGTCCTTCTTCCCCCACTGCAATTCCTGAGCATGGATGGAGATGGGAGGGCTGGGATCCTCAGTTCCCATCTCTCTCCCAGAAGGGAGAGTCTCCCCGAGGCACTAGTAAGGAAGTGACCTGGACCTGGACCTTCCACTCCAGGACATTTTAACCAGCCCTGTGTCAACAGAGCATGCACAACCCAGAGGACATTTTCTTTGAGCCCCACTTTACAGCCTCGTTTACCTGGAGCCTGGCTGGGCTCCATCAGCCCCCATTCAGTTAAGAAACTGCCAAAGGAGCAGTTTATCCGTATGCCTGGAGGATATTAAGGGAAATGAATCTTGTGTTCTGGCGGAGAGGGCCTCAGTGGACATTTCCAAAAGGAACCCTGATTCACAGTATTCGATACTTGGTTATTGGCTTCGGTAGAGCTTGGTTTTGCGTTCTGTCTTCTGAGAGGCAGGTACTGGACACCAGAAGCAGTAGGATAATGACCCTGAAGGAGTCCTGACTGCTGCCCCCTGACCACTACCACCAGAGAATTTGTTCCAGCTTTACTCTCTTCTGACTTTCCAGAAATCTGGCATTTTAACTAGCTATTTTGTGTTGGCCTCCTTTCTTCCTTTCTAAAAAGTATGTTTTAATTAAATGTTCTTTGGTTCCTGGCTAAGCTAACCCCAAAGGTTGGTGTCCCTGGTGTGGGCGGGAGAGGTTGAGTTCATACTGCCTTTCAAAGCAGTGCCAGTCCCTTCTGCCCTCTGTGAAGCCCACGTGAAGGGAAGACAATGGGTTACTGAGGGCCACAGAGCCATGTCCCCTCACACTGCTCTCCCCTCAGGGCTGCTAGGTGTGGGTGGGGCCTGAGAAAAGCTTCTCACCTCATTATTCCTTTGGAGACAACACTTAAAACAGAGAGGCCTTCAGAAGGAAACAGCAACCAGCGTCTCAGCACATGCGGCAATTCAGAGAGGAAGTACGTTCTAGAACACAAATTAAACCCTAAACCTATAGGTACCAGCTCCATCCTGCCATAAATGCCTCATATGCTTGGAACTTCCAACACAGCCCCGAGAATGCGGCTCGCTCCCACGCGCTGATGGCAGGCCTGGCCCTCCGCCAGGGAGTTCAGTTGCAAAGCTGGAAACTCCCTAACTTAAAACAATGTGTTGGTGTTTTCTGCTTCACAGGGGCTCAGAAGGAAGGTAAAAAGCTCAGTAAATTTGTTGTTTGACGTCTCACTCTGAGTACTGTGTGTTTCATCTGCCTTCACTATCTCACAATTATTATCAAGTTGCCGGCTATAAAAGGCAGGGGCTACAAACACAGTGAGCCAAATGCCGTGCTTGCTTCCTATCTGTGGTCCATTGCATAGCAGTGTGCTTGGGTGCTGCGTAAGACAATTCCCCCCCCACCGCCTCCAAAAAAATAGGACATGGTCCACTGCAGGAGTTCATAAGCTAGGAGTCCAGAGAGTCCAGGCTCATCATCCCTTCAGGTATGCATTGCTAAAATCCATTTTCTTCTTATTTCTTCATCTTTTTCCTCATCTTTCCCCATCTCTCTGCTTCCTCCCGCTTCATTCCCTCCTTGCTGTCTTCCTCCTCCTGGTCCTCCTCTACTGAGCTAGAGGTAAGAGCGCACAGCTCATCTTTCACTGCTGTGGGGGTCAAGAGTAAAGAGGAGTGACTTGCAGTTGTCTTTGAAGTAATCTTCCCTTCCCAACCCTACTTATCTTAGCTGAAGTTGGGTTTTAGGAGAAGAGGTTGATCAAGAAGGTAAAAGAAATAAATGCAGGAACACCACATCAAAGAGTATTTGCTAGCACTGAAGAATATGGGTGAAGACAAAAATGGTCAGTCATGGAATTCCAGAGCTAACGACGACTTTGGGTGCCGTGAACTTATCTCCTCACTTTACAGATAAGAAAAATGAGACCCAGGAAGTTTGGTGACTTACACAAGGAGACAGAGTAATCGTCAAAGGCTCTAGACTCAGCCCTTCTTGTTTCTAAGTTGGTGCTTCTAAGTCAATGCACTAGTTAACAAAAGTCTGTCATTAGGAAGATCATCCACGGGCCTAATCCTACCCCACCTTCACCTTCATTTGCAAGTTCTTTCCTCTTATCCCATTATATTAAAGGAAACTCCCCAAGGATGTTACTGTAAGCTGTTATCTGTCAATTACGTCTCCATGTAAATGAATCTCACGTGGGGATGGTGGAAAGGAGAGAGCACTTAGTTAGGAGTCCTGCCCTGTCTCCAATGATCCAGATAGCCTTGAGAAGGCATTTAGCAAAACGATGGAAACCACTGCTGTTCAATACAATTATAATTTAGCAAGCCATGAACGTATGCCACTGTGTAATTTTGAATTTTCTTATAGTCACATTTTAAAAAGTAAAACGAAACAAATGAGATTACTTTTAATAATATTTTTTATTGGACCTGATCTATCCAAACTATTATTATTCCTGCATGTGTTTTACAAACGCAGCACACCCCGGTTCAGACTAGCCATTCAAATGCTCAGTGGCCACCTGGGACTAGTGGCTTCTACATTAGACAGGAAAGACCTAGAGTGGCTTTCTCATCTATAAAAATGAAAAAAATGACACTATCAGGTCTTTTCTAACTGTCTCTGCTTAGAGTCCTAAGAATTCTATAGAGGTACCTCAATGAGTGTCTGTGAGTGTGTGTGTGCCTGTGTGTGTGTGGGGGGGTGAATTTTGGTGTGGTCGAGAAAGCCAGCTTTGGTTCATCTACTACCATTTCATGCCAAATACTTCCAGAACTAACTGTTTTTATATATCGGGCTTTGGCCTGAGAGTTTGTTGGGAGATGAGGTTCCATGGCTAAATAAAGAAACTAAAAACCCTTGCACAGCATAACCTGTGACCTGCACTGACAGTCCCAGATTCTGGAGAGCCTGCAAGAGGAATCGACAGTCACTTGCCAGGGCAGAAAAGGGCCAGGTGACAAGCAGGGGATCAGCCCCACACTCCAGCTGGCCGTAAAAGACATATGGCCTCATGGCTGTGGCCTATCAACTACACACACCGACTCCCTCCCGCCTGGTCAGGTTCATGGATAACAGTTTGAGTTATCGGTCTGGGCTTTGCCCAGTGGACCTGTCCTGGGGCCCTATCCAGGATAGAGTGTCTAGAATCTGGGCTGATTGATACACAGAGGTCACAGAAGCCCAGGCTTTCTGCAGAACACAGAGCCTTGGCTCTCTTACTCCCAGAATGTCCCAGCTTGAGGACTCTGCCCATGGGGGTTCTATATGTGGCCCCAAGAGTTTTTCCTGCTCTCCTCATTTTAAACAGTGACATATAAGCAAGAGCACAACAGCTGCAAGATTTAAACAGCTGTATCAGCAAAGGATGCAGTTGTTGGAGGGTATCATTAAAGCCAGCTTCAAGTGCAGCCGCCAGCACACCCACTCACTTCCCGGGGCCAAGCCATGTGAGATGGACTTTGTGGCTGCAGTCCTTTGAAACCCAACTGCTGAGGACAGGCACACATTTCTTTATTATTATTATCCTTTCATTCAATGAGTGATTAAGCAGCTTTACTGAGTTCAGTTAGACACATGGTCCCTACCCTTCTGGAACTTTTACAATATTGTGGTAAAACAAAGATGTCCTCCTCATCTACTGGCTAAGGATTCCCAGAGTCTTAGGCCAGCGAGAGACGAGCAAAATATACAGCAGTCCCTGGTGTGTTTATATTACCAAGGAGATAATTAAAAACATAGCCTGTACATTCCCCACTTTCCAACTCTTTTATTTCCCTGTTCTAGTGGTATGTGGGTCTTTAGGTTGTGTATTGTAACATTATGATGTAATAGGAAATATATATTTTGATCTTCGTATCTGGTTTCTGGCCAGGAATCTTGAAACCCTTGGAATTTTCTATGTGATAAGAGCAATAAAGGTCTTTTGTTATTCATAACAAGCTCCTTTCAAACACACCTGAGTTTAATAATGAGATGACTTTTGGAAAGCCCCAAAGGATGGGAGGCTGGTTGCCGGGGAAACCAACCCTGGGATTAGAGGATTGCAACCTTCAGCCTCACCCCTCAACCTCTGGGGAGGGAAAAGGGGTGGGAGATTGAGTTAATCATGAATGATCAATGATTTAATCAATCATGCTTATGTAATTAGGCCTCTAGAAAAACTCAAAGAGTTGGGGTTCACAGAGCTTCCTGGTTGCTGAACACTGGGAGGTGCTGGGAGGGCTGTCCACCCAGCGAGGGCATGTAGCTCCATGCCACATCTCCCATACCTTGCTCTATGTATCTGGCTGTTCAGTTGTATCCTTTAACGTAGCCTTTGTAATCAACCAGTAATCTAGTAAGTAAACTGTTTTCTTGGGTCTGTGAGCAGCTCTAGCAAATTACTGAACCCAAGAGGAGGATCATGAGAACTTCTGATTTGCAGCCAAGTGGGACAGAAGTTGTGGTTAACATGGGGACCTACTGCTTATGATTGGCATCTGAAGTCGGGGTCAATCGTGGGATTGAACCCTTAACCTGTGATGCCTGTGCTAACTTGGACCGGTATCAGGATTGTATTGAACTATAGGACACCCAGTTGGTATCTGCAGAGAATTAGAGAATTGCTTGGTGTGGGTAAAAAAGCCCATACATTTTAATGGCCAGAAATGAAGTACTGAGTGTTTTGAGTGACAGTATAGTGAAAAACTATATATATATATATATGTAATGCATGTGTGTGTGTGTGTGTAAAGCTGGATTTCCCAATACAAGTTTAAGCAGAAATCTTTAGAGAGAGCTTTAGATGCTTCTCCAGGTATAAGGGAAGATAACACCTAAGTGTCTAGCAATATACAATTCATAATGATAGCCCTTTCAATATGCCAGACACAGGCCTGCGCACTTACTATGACATGTTGTTTCACTTAATTTCATAACAACCTTCATCAGTAGCCGTGATTTAGAGAAGAGGAAAGTGTCTCAGTGAGATTAGGACATTTTCCCAGTATCACAAAGTTAGAATGCAAAAGAACTTGGATTCTAAAGCAAGCTTCAGCGATATGCCAGAGCCCATGTGCCTTATGTCAAGCATTCTTTTGCCATCCTTGAGGTAAGAGAACATATTTTTTAAAAAAGAAAATTCTGGGCTGGGCACGGTGTTTCATGCCTGTAATCCCAGCACTTTGGGAGGCCAAGGCGGGTGGATCACTTTGAGGTCAGAAGTTCGAGACCAGCCTGGTCAACATGGTGAAACCCTGTCTGTACTGCAAATACAAAAATTAGCCAGGCGTGGTGGTGCAGGCCTGTAATCCCAGCTATTCGGGAGGCTGAGGCAGGAGAATTGCTTGAATCGAGGAGGCAGAGGGTGCCGTGAGCCGAAGCAGTGCCACCGCACTCCAGCCTAGGAGATAGAGCAAGACTCCGTCTCAATAAATAAATAAATAAATAAATAAATAAATAAATAAATGTAATTCAATTTAAAAAAAGAAAATTCTGTAGAAATTCTTTGACCCTAATAGTAGAAGACAGGACAAGTTAGTATGTTCCTGCTCAGTATTTGTTAATACTGGATGTATTTGGGATGGAGTATTAGTTCAATGATGCTTAGGTTTGACAGACACCGAGAAAATCTCCCTAATTATAAAGTAACTATTAGTCTGAAACAACATCTTTCCTTCAGTAGGAGACCCCTTTCCTCCTTTGTAAGAACAGATGTCTCTCCTACCACCACTTACTTGGTGCTCACCAAAGGCCTGGTCTTACGTCTTATTTCTACAAGAAAAAAATTGGGACAAACGGCTTGATAAGTTATTTTTCTGATATGTGGATTTCACCACATTAAATCTTGCAAAGCTTTTCAAGTGAATTACATTCAGTTTTACATTTAATAAATTACTTTCCCTGAAACAGATAAGAGAAGGTGAAATTTAGATTTCCCAGTAACAATCAAGTAAGAGCATCAGGACCTGAGGATCTGACTCACACTGCCTCACAGCTCAGACATCCTCTGACACAAATGTGTTAATCAAGAAAACCAGCTGAAAAGCACCTGGGTTCCCAAATATTTGCATTCTAATAGGGGCCCCTTGAAAACCAAACTTTTCCAGACCAAGTACTGAGACTGGAAGGATGAAGTGACCTGTAGTTGGGCAAATGCTTTAGCTGAGAGTCGCCATTTTCCTGGATGTTCATTTCACACCTTCTCTCTTCTGAAAATTCCAATGCTTCCTCTGATCTTCACTGCCAACTTACAACCTTTTATCTAGTCCACTGAAAGACAGAAACAATCTGGAGGGAGTCCCAGTGTCAGCCACATCTCCCTCCATAGCGGCATCTGTCTCCATACATCCTGCTTTCTCTCCATGAACTGAGGATGACTTGTCTCTGCTTCTATCCAAGTCTAAGCCCTCTACTTGATCATCCTCTCTCAATTTTTCATTCACATCCTTTAATTTCCTCTCTCATGTATCAATATTTTTTTTCCCTTTCTACTGGACCATTTCCACCAGCATACAAATGTGCCATTTTACTCATTCTTAAACCAAAACCAAAACCAAAAAAAAAAAAAAAAACCCTCCTGTTCCTATGTTATTCTCTGGCTTCTGCCATATTTCTCTACTTCTTTTTATAGAAAATGCCTCAAAAGAGTTATCTTCACTCACCATCTTCTATTCTCCTCCTCCTGTTTCTTGAAGTAGCCAATATGTAAATTCCCAATTCTTTCTTACATGACCAATTATGACATTTAACACAGTTGCCCACTTCCTCCTCCTTCAAACAGTTTCTTTACTTGGCTTTCAGGATGTCAAGGTCTTTGGCCATTCGTCTGCGTTTCCTGATAGTTTGTCTGCATATTTAAATATTGCATGGCCTCAAGCTTGGTCATTGGTCCTCTCCTCTTCTGCATCTGTTCTCCCTTGGAAATCTCATCAGTTTCATTTTCAAATGCCATCTTTACATAGATGACCACTGAATGTATCTCTCCAGCCAAGACCATTCTCCTTAACTCCAGACTTCTTCAACCAACTGCCCACTTGACATCTCCATGAAGTTGTTTCAGCCATCTCAACATTAACATCAGCCTTAACATATCATCTTGAACCTCTTCTTTATACTGTCTTCTCTAAGTAAATGACAATTCCATCCTCCCAGCTTCTCAGAGCCAAAACCTTGAAGGCAGGAAAATGAGGATAAAGAAATAGTATCTATTGCACAGGGCTATTGCAAATATTGAGTCAATATTTGTCAAGAACCTGGAACAGTGCCTGCCATATAATTAGTATTACATAAACTTTTGTTAAGTGGTTAAAGTAAGTAATCATTTTTGACCCTTCTCTTTCTCTCTCACACCCTATATCTAATCATCAGTTACTCTTGTTGGCTTTTCCTTAAAAACATATACAAAACATGATCACTTCTCACTGCTAACACCCTGATCTAAGCCACAACCACCTCTTACCTGGATTACTGCAATAGCATCTTGAGTGGTCTCCCCACTTCTACCTCTACTCTACTATAGCCAACCTCAACACAGTAGCTAGAGTAATCCCTTTATTTAAAAAGTCAGATTATGTCACTTCTTTGCTCAGTCCTTCAATAGCTCCTACTTCACTCAGACTAAAATCCAAAGGCCTTAAAATGCCCTGCAAGGTCCTTCATGCTCTACAAGCCACATCACCTCTGCTTCTTTGAACTTATCTCTACCATGTACCCCTTATATTCTGTGCTACAGCTACATGCTTTTCCTCCTTTCTCTTGCTTGAATATGCCGAGAATCCTCCTGCCCACAATCCTTTGTATTTCCTGTTCTTTCTGCCTGGGTTGCTTTTTTCCAAGTTAGCTGCACAGTTCCCTCCCTCGTTTCCTTCAGATACATTCAAATGTCATTCTGTTAGGAAGGCCTTGGCTGGCCACTCCTATCCATTTGTAACTGCCACTTCCACATTCCCACATTCTCCTTTTCACTTTTCAAGGTTTTCCAAAACTCTCACAGCTTAAGTATCAGTGTCTCTTTGTCTATTGTTTGTTTCTCTCCCAATACAATCTATGCCCCATGAGGGCAGAGACTTTGTTTTGTACAGTGCTGTGTCTCCAATACCCAGATCAGCACTTGGGAGAGAGCAGACACTGAATAAACATTGGTTGAAGAATTAATACATGAAGCCCCATTGCCTGTGTACGTACCCACTTGCTCCCTCATAAGGTTGGCTTTTGTGTGCACATAGCCCAAGAGCACACATTTCAGAAAAATTCTGAGCTATGAGATACTTCATACTCAAATTCTGCTGAGAAAGATTTAAAAAAAAAAGATTTATCCTATGAGTGTGAGTTAAAGTTGTCTAATTGTATCTGATAAAGACCGTTGCCAGCTTTTGACTTACCCATCTGACATTCTTCACATCTTGTGTCTCCCTCTCTTAAACTACCCTGAAGTCATTCTGGACAGCAACCAGGCTACACAGGCCAAAAGCACCACATAGTGGCTGAAGGGTACAGTGTATGCACAGGCACAGAGATGAAAAAGCAGGTGGAAAAAGCTGCTTTTAGGGAAAAAAAGAGTAGTTAAAAGATAATTAGTATGACAAGGACATGTAGCTACTTAAATGTCATAGTCCATGGAACATGATTAGTTTTTTAAAGCTCAATTGAGTAATTGACTAAAAAAATGATTGAGCAATCCTAATGAGCTGTGCTCCAAAGAGAACATAATAAAGATCTACCTCTTGCTCATAGTAGCTTCTACTGATAAGAATGAGGGACTTTAGCCATTTTTTATTTTTTGAATAGCTATACAGATGTGTAATTTACCTATAATAAAATGTATCCATTGTAAACCTAAAATTAAATTATTGTAGTAAATTTAGAGATTGTACAAAAGCCACCAAATCCACAAGTTGAAGAAGTTCCCTTCTACTCTTTTGTTTTTTCTTTTAATTTTTATTTTAAGTTCCAGGGCACATGTGCGGGATGTGCAGGTTTGTTACTTTGCTAAACATGTGCCATGGAGATTTGCTGTACCTATCAACCCATCACCCTGGTATTAAGCCCAGCATGCATTAGCTATTTTTCCTAATGCTCTCCTTCCCTGCAACCCACCTGCCAACAGGACCCAGTGTGTGTTGTTCTCCTTCCCATGTGTTCTCATTGTTCAGCTCCCACTTATAGGTGAGAACATAGGGTGTCTTATTTTCTGTTTCTGTGTTAGTTTGCTGAGGATGATGGTTTCCAGCTCCATCCATGTCCCTGCAAAGGACATGATCTCGTTCCTTTTTATGGCTTCATAGTATGCCACGGTGTATATGTACCACATTTTCTTTATCCAGTCTATCATTGATGGGCATCTGGGTTGATTCCATGTCTTTGCTATGGTGAATAGTGATGCAATGAACATATGCATGCATATATCTTTGTAATATAATGATTTATATTCCTTTGGGAATGTCTCCAGTAAAGGGATTGCTAGGTCAAATGATATTTCTGGTTTTAGATCCTTGAGGAATCACGTGCCATCTTCCACAATGGTTGAACTAATTTACATTCCCACAAACAGTGTAAAAGCATTCCTATTTCTCTGCAACCTTGCCAGCATCTGTTGTTTCTTGACTTTTTAATAATCACCATTCTGACTGGTGTGAGATGGTATCTCATTGGTTTTGATTTGCATTTCTCTAATGTTCAGTGATATTGAGCTTTTTTCATATGTTTATTGGCTGCATGAATGTCTTCTTTTGAGAAGTGCCTGTTCATGTCCTTTGCCCATTTTTAATGGGGTTGTTTTTGTTTTTCATGGAGTTTTTTTTTCTTGTTTATTCTTAATTTGTTGAGAGTTTTTAATCGTAAGTGGACATTAGGTTTTGTCAAATGCTTTTTCTGTATCTATTGAAATAGGCATTGTGGTATTTGTCCTTCCTGTTTTAGGTTGATTTTCAGATCAGAAAGCAACTTTACTTTCCTGGGATAAACTTTGATAACTCTGGGATACTTTGTCTTGGTGTATAATTCATTTTATATGTTGCTGGATTTAATTTAATAATATTGTGGTAGTAATTATTATGTCTGTGTTCATGAAGGCTATTTGTCTATAGTTTCCTTTTCTTGTGAGGTCTTTTTTTGGCTTTGGTACTGGGGAAATACTGGTTTCATAGAATGAACTGGGAAGTGTTCCCTCCTTTACTTCCTAAACAAATTTGTAAAGGACTGACAGTACGTCTTTAAATATTAGATAGAATTCACCAGTAAAGCTATCTGAGCCTGGGTTTGTCTTTGTGGGAAGATTCTTAATAACTAATTTACTTTATTTATTTATTATATGCCTACTCAAATTTTCTAGTTCTTCCTGGGTCAAATGTGTTAATTGTGACTTTTTGGAAATGTGTTCTTTTCATGTAAGTTTCCTAAATTATCGGAATAAAGTTATTAATAATATCCCTTACAATCCTTTTAGTTTAGTTTTTTTTTTTTTTTTTTTTTGGTAATTTGTGTCTTTTTTATTTTTTTCTTTATTTATTGTAAAAAAGAAAAAAAGGGATATATGTGCAGAACGTACAGGTTTGTTACATAGGTATACATGTGCCATGGTGGTTTGCTGCACCTATTGACCCGTCCTCTAAGTTCCTTTCCTTCACCCCCCACCCCCCACCCCGCAATAGGCCCTGATGTGTGTTGTTCCCCTCTCTGTGTCCATGTGTTCTCAATGTTCCACTCCCACTTATGAGTGAGAGCATGCAGTGTTTGGTTTTCTGTTCCTGTGTTAGTTTGCTAAGGATGATGGCTTCCAGCTTCATCCATGTCCCTGCAAAGGACATGATCTCATTCCTCTTTATGGCTGTGTAGTATGCCATGGTGTATATGTACCATATTTTCTTTATCCAGTCTATCATTGATGGGCATTTGGGTTGGCTCCATGTCTTTGCTGTTGTAAATAGTGCTGCAATAAACATACGTGTGCATGTGTCTTTATAGTAGAATGATTTATATTCCTTTGGGTATATACCCAGTAATGGGATTGCTGGGTCAAATGGTATTTCTGGTTCTAGCTCCTTAAGGAATCACCATACTGTCTTTCACAATGATTGAACTAATTTACATTCCCACCAACAATGTAAAAGCATTCGTATTTCTCCACAGCCTCACCAACATCTATTATTTCCTGATGTTTTAATAATCATCATTCTGACTGGTGTGATTTGGTACTTCATTGTGGTTTTGATTTACATTTCTCTGATGATCAGTGATGTTGAGATTTTTTAGTGCTTATTAGCTGCATAAATGTCTTCTTTTAAGAAGTGTCTGTTCATCTCTTTTGCCCACTTTTTGATGGGGTTGTCTTTTTCTTGTAAATATATTTAAGTTCCTTGTAAATTCTGGATATTAGACCCTTGTCAGATGGGTGGATTGCCAAAATTTTCTCCCATTCTGTAGGTTGCCTGTTCACTCTAATGATAATTTCTTTTGCTGTGCAGAAACGTTTTAGTTTAATTAGATCCAATTTGTCAATTTTGGCTTTTGTTGCAATTGCTTTTCACATTTTTCTCATGAAGTCTTTGCCTATGCCTGTGTCCTGAATGGTATTGCCTAGGGTTTCTTCTAGGGTTTTTATGGTTTTAGGTTTTACATATAACTCTTTAATCCATCTTGAGTTAATGTGTAGGGTGTAAGGAGGAGGTCCAGTTTCTATTTTCTGCATATAGCTAGCCAGTTTTCCCAGCACGATTTACTGAATAGGAGATCCTTTCCCTATTGCTTTTGTCAGGTTTGTTGAAGATTAGATGGTTGTAGATGTGTGGTGTTATTTCTGAGGTCTCTATTCTACTCCATTGGTCTATATGTCTGTTTTGGTACCAGTGCCATTCTGTTTTGGTTACTGTTGTCTTGTAGTATAGTTTGAAGTCAGGTAGCATGATGCCTCCAGCTTTGTTCTTTTTGCTTAGAATTGTCTTGGCTATACAGGGTCTTCTTCGATTCCATATGAAACTTAAAGTAGTTTTTCTAATTCTGTGAAGAATGTCAATGGTAGTTTGATGGGTATAGCATTGAATCTATAAATTACTTTGGGCAGTATGGCCATTTTCATAATTGTGATTTTTCCTATCTGTGGAGATGGAATTTTTTTCCACTTCTTTGTGTCCTCTCTTATTTTCTTGAGCAGCAGTTTGTAGTTCTCCTTGAAGAGGTCCTTCACATCCCTTGTTAGGTGTATTCCTAGGTATTTTATTCTCTTTGTAGCAATTGTGAATGGGAGTTCATTCATGATTTGGCTCTCTGCTTCCGTTGGTGTATAGGAAGGCTTGTGATTTTTGCACATTGATTTTGTATCCTGAGACTTTGCTAAAGTTGCTTCTCAGCTTAAGGAGCTTTTGGGCTGAGACAGTGGGGTTTTCTAGATATAGGATCATGTTGTCTGCAAATAGACAGTTTTAATTCCTCTCTTCCTATTTGAATACACTTTATTTCTTTCTCTTGCCTGATTACCCTGGCCAGAACCTCCAATACTATGCGGAACAGAAGTGGTGAGAGAGGGCATCCTTGTCTTGTACCAGTTTTCAAAGGGAATGCTCCCAGTTTTTGCCCACTCAATATGCTATTGGTTGTAGGCTTGTCTTCAATAGCTCTTATTATTTTGAGATATGTTCCATTAATACCTAGTTTATTGAGAATTTTTAACAGGAAAGGATGCTGAAGTTTATCAAGGCCTTTTCTGCATCTATTGAGATAATCATGTGGTTTCTGTCATTGGTTCCAGATATGTGATGGATTACTTTTATTGATGTGCATGTGTTGAACCAGCCTTGAATCCCAGGGATGAAGCCAACTTGATCATGGTGGATAAGTTTTTTTGACGTGCTGCTGGATTCAGTTTGCCAGTATTTTATTGAGGATTTTTGTATCAATGTTCATCAGGGATATTGCCCTGAAGTTTTCTTTTTTTGTTGTGTCTCTTCCCAATTTTGGTACCAGGATGACACTGGCTTCATAAAGTGAGTTAGGGAGGAGTCCCTCCTTTTCAGTAGTTTGCAATAGTTTCAGAAGGAATGGTACCAGCTCCTCTTTGTATTTCTGGTAGAATTCAGCTGTGAATCTGTCTGTTTCTGGGCTTTCTTTGGTTGGTAGGTTATTAATTACTGCCTCAATTTCAGAAATTGTTATTGTTCTATTCAGGGTTTCAGCTGCTTCCTGGTTTAGGGTGTATTCATCCAGGATTTTATCCATTTCTCCTAGATCTTCTAGTTTATTTGCATAGAGGTGTTTATAGTATTCTCTGATGGTAGTTTGTACTTCTGTGGGGTCAGTGGTGATATCCCCTTTATCATTTTTTATTGTTTCTGTTTGATTCTTCTCCCTCTTACTCTTTATTAGTCTAGCTAGTCTATCTATTTTGTTAATTAAAAAAAAGAAAAGAAAAGAAAGAAAAAAACAGCCAGGGGCAGTGGCTCACACCTGTAATCCCAGCACTTTGGGAGGCCAAGGTGGGCAATCATGAGGTAATGAGATTGAGATCATCCTGGCTAACACAGTGAAACCCCGTCTCTACTAAAAATATAAAAAATTAGCTGGGCGTGGTGGCATGCGCCTGTAGTCCCAGCTACTCAGGAGGCTGAGGCAGGAGAATCGCTTGAACCTGGGAGGCAAAGGTTGCAGTGAGCCAAGATCATGCCACTATACTCCAGCCTGGATGACAGAGCAAGCAAAACTCCATCTCAAACAAGCAAACAACCCAGCTTCTGGATTCGTTGATTTTTGGGAGGGTTTTTGTGTTTCTATCTCCTTCAATTATTCTCTGATCTTAGTTTATTTCTTGTCTTCTGCTAGCTTTTGGATTAGTTTGTTCTTGCCTTTCTAGATCTTTTAATAGTGATGTTAGGGTGTCAATTTTAGATCTTTCTAGCTTTCTGATGTGGGCATTTAGTGCTATAAATTTCCCTCCTAACACTGCTTTAGCTGTGTCCCAGAGATTCTGGTACTTGCCTCTTTGTTTTCATTGGTTTCAAAGAACTTCTTGATCTCTGCCTTAATTTCATTACTTACCCAGGAGTCATTCAGGAACAGGTTGTTCAATTTCCATGAAATTGTGCGGTTTGAGTGAGTTTCTTAATCCTGAATTCTAATTTGATCACACTGTGGTCTGAGAGACTGTTTGTTATTATTTCAGTTCTTTTGCATTTGCTGAGGAGTGTTTTACCTCCAGTTATGTGGTCTATTTTAGAATAAGTGTCATGTGGCACTGAGAAGAATGTATATTCTGTTGATGTGGGGTAGAGAGTTCTATAGACATCTAGTAGGTCCACGTGATCCAGAGCTGAGTTCAAGTCCTGAATATCCTTGTTAATTTCCTGTCTCATTGATCTAATACTGACAGTGGGGTATTAAAGTCTCCCACCATTATTGTATGGGAGTCTGTCTCTTTGTTGGTCTGTAAGAACCTGTTTTGTGAATCTGGGTGTTCCTGTATTGGGTGCATGTGTATTCAGAATAGTTAGCTCTTCTTGTTGCATTGATCCCTTTACCACTATGTAATGCCCTTCTTTGTCTTTTTTGATCTTTGTTGGTTTAAAGTCTGTTTTGTCAGAGACTAGTATTGCAACTCCTGCTTTTTTTTTTTTTTTTTTTTTGCTTTCCATATGCTTGTTAAATTTTCCTCCCTCCTTTTATTTTGAGCCTGTGTGAGTCTTTGCATGTAAGATGGGTCTCCTGAATACAGCACACCGATGGGTCTTGACTCTTTAATCCAATTTGCATTTAGCCCATTTACATTTAAAGTTAGTATTGTTATGTGTGAATTTGATCCTGTCGTCATGATATTATCTGGTTATTTTGCACACTAGTTGATGCAGCTTCTTCATAGTGTCATTGGTCTTAATATTTTATGTTTTTGCAGTGGCTAGTACCAGTTTTTCCTTTCCATATTTAGTGCTTCTTTCAGGAGCTCTTGCAAGGCAGGCCTGGTGGTAACAAAATTCTCGGCATTTGCTTGTCTGGAAAGGATTTTATTTCTCCTTTGCTTGTGAAGCTTAGTTTGGCTGGATAAGAAATTCTGGGTTATAAATTCTTTTCTTCAAGAATGTTGAATATTGACCCCCCAATATCTTATGGCCTGTAGGGTTTCTGCTGAGAAGTCCACAGTTAGTCTGTTGGGCTTCCCTTTATAGGTGACCTGGCCTTTCTTTCTGGCTGCCCTTAGTTTTTCCTTCATTTTGACCTTGGAGAATCTGATGATTATGTGTCTCGTGGAGTATCTCAATGGTGTTCTCTGCATTTCCTGAATTTGCATTTTGGCCTGTCTTGCTAGGTTGGGGAAGTTCTTCTGGGTAATATCCTTAAGTGTGTTTTCCATCTTGTTTCCACTCCTCCCATCTCCTTCTGGTACTCCTATTAATCGTAAGTTCAGTCTTTTTATAAAGTCCCATATTTCTTGGAGGCTTTCTCCATTCCTTTTCATTATTCTCTATTCTTGTCTGCATGTCTTATTTCAGTAAGGTTGTCTTCAAACTCTGATACCCTTTCTTCCCTTAGTGGATTCAGCTGTTGATACTTGTGTATGCTTCATGAAGTTCTCATGCCGTGTTTTTCAGCTCCATCAGATCATTTATGTTTCTCTCTAAACTGGTTATTTTTGTTAGCAATTCCTCTAACCTTTTATCAAGTTTCTTACCTTCTTTGCATTGGGTTAGAACATGCTCCTTTAGCTCATCATGGTTTTTTATCACTCATCTTCTGAGGCCTACTTCTGTCAATTTGTCCATCTGATTCTCCGTCTAGTTCTGCACCCTTGATGGAGAGACACTGCAATCATTTGGAGGAGAAGAGGCACTCTGGCCTTCTGGGTTTTCAGCATTTTTATGTTGATTATTTCTCATCCTCATGAATTTGTTTAGTTTCAGTCTTTGAGGCTGCTGATGCTCGGATGGGATTTTTGTGGGGGCCTTTTTGTTGTTGTTGTTTTTCCTGTTGCTGTTGTTGTTGTCGTCACTTTCTGCTTGGTTGTTTTCTTTCAATAGTCAGGTCTGTCTTCTGTAGGACTGCTGCAGTTTACTGGGGGTTCACTTCAGGCCTTATTCATCTGATTCACTCCCGTGCCTGGAGATGTTACTCAAGGAGGCTGGAGGGCAGCAAAGGTGGGTGCCTTCTCCTTCTTCTGGGACCTCTGACCTCAAGGGACACCAATCTGATGCCAGTAGGATCGCTCCTGTATAGGGTGTCTGAAAACCCCTGTTGGAGGGTCTCACCCAGTTGGGTGGCATGGGGAGCAGGACCCATTTAACAAAGCATTTTGTCCCTTGGTGGAGAGGGTATTTTGCTCAGGGGAAACCCACTCATTTGGGCTGCCTGGATTCCTCAGAACTACCAGGAGGAGAGGCTAAGTCTGCTGGTCCACAGAGACTTTGGCCACCCCTTTCCAGGTCCAACCCACAGACCCTGGCTGAATGACAGATGAACAAATGCACTCATAGATACCCAGTAAAAGAGTGGGCTAGGGGACCTGGCCGCCCACAGACACTGATGAGGGTGCTGTAAAGAGTTGGCAGCTGCATCCCGACCAGCTGGCACTGCGGGCATTTATTCAGTATAGATTTAATGACAAAGGCCTTGAATCAACACACTTGTAGGCAGCTCACATGGACTACCCACCCGCAGAAAGTAGTCGGTTCTGAGGCCTGAGGCCTAAGTAAACTAACTTATCTAGATCAATTCCCTTACACTTCCTTGTTATCTACTCTGAGATAATTCAGCTGCCTTCAGCCAAACCCTCTTCTGAAGCTTTTGCAAAACCTTCCAGCCTTCCAAGAAGGTTTGCATCTTTCTACAATTTTCCTACCACCCTGACCGATCTCCTACAACCCCTCCCTCTAGGGACTCAGGCCCAGGGAGATGTGAATTCTGTCCCTGAGCTTCTGACTGGAGTTATTGGAGATCTTGCAGGGAAGCCCCACCCACTGAGGAAGGATGGGTCAGGGTTAGACCTGAAGAGGCACTCTGGCCACTGACTGCCACAGCCCGTGTGTTGGACTGTGGGAACAAGTCTTGGGACCAAGCCATCCAGCCTCCCTGGCTCCAACAGGGGAAAAGTGCAGCCTGGAGCTATAGAAATGGGTGCTGCCCTTCCCCCACCCAGGGAGCTTAGCATGTTAGGCAGTTCCAAGTCCCAGTGCTGGCTGCTGCCCCTCCCCCAAGAAGCTCAAAGGGCATAGACAGCAGGCAACCCCATCTGGTGCTGGTCACTCCTTCCCTTGGGAATTCAGTTGGCTTAGGCAGATTCCAGCTGAGAAGCTGTAAGAATCTGTGCATTCAAGGGTTGGGACACTAGGCCCCGGTGGTATGGGTTTGCAAGTGGGATCTTCCAATCTGTGGGTTGTACAGTCCCGTGGAAAAAGCAGTTTCGCCAGCTCGGTAGTGCGCTCACTTGCCACCTTCCTTGACTAGGGGTGGGGGTTCCTCTTCCCCATGTGGGTCTCAAGTGGCACCACACTGCTCATCCTTTTTTCCATGGGTCATGCCAGCCTTGTAGTCAATTTTGATGAGACAACTTGGATACCTCGGTTGCTAGTGATGGATTCACATGCTTATCATGCTTTTTTTTTCTTGATGGGAACCTCCAGATGGAGCTACTTCTAGTCAGCCATCTTGGCCCCACCTGTTAATTTGTGTCTTCTCTTTTTCTTGGTCAGTCTAGCTGATGGTTTGTCAGTTTTCTTGATTACTAAAAGAAAACACAATTGCCTTTCTTTTTTTAGTTTCTTTAAGTGAAAACTTAGGTTATTGATTTCCAGCTTTCTTCTTCTTGATATAGGCATTTAAAACTATAAATTTGCCTCTAAGCACTACTTTAATTTGGGCATATTTTGCCTAAAATATTTTCTGATTTTCCTTGTGAGTTCTTTGAACCTTGGGTTATTTAGAAGCAAGTTATGTAATTTTCCAATATTTAGGAATTTCTCAGATTTCTTTTTGTTGTTGATTTCTAATTCTGTTGTGATTGGACAGCATACTTTGTATAATCTTAATTCTTTTAAATTTATTGAGACTTGTTTTAGGGCCAAGCATATGGCCTATTATGGTCTAACCATGTGTGCTTGAAAAGAATGTGTATTCTGCAGTTGTTGGATAGAATGTCTTTATATGCCACTTGGGTTGAGTTTGTTGACAGTATAGTTAAAGTTTTCTGTATTTCTGAAAATTTTTTGTTTAACATTTCTATTAATTATTGAGAATGGTATTGAAATCTCTAACTGTAATTGTTGAGTTTTCTAATTCTATTTTAATTCTGTTAGATTTTTTTCATGCATGTTGGGGCTCAACTGTTAGGTGCATTTACATTTATAATTATTATACTTTTTTGATGTAGTGACATGGAAGTCTCACCAATTTCCATTTTTAAGATTGTATTGTCTCAACTTCCTATTCATTATCTCAATTTCCTCACAAGTTAAATAGGGTTAATGGTATTGGTGGGGTTCAGGACACATGACCCCAAAATATGATTGTACCCCCAAAATATGCCTATTTGGAAAATTGATTATTTTGAGCTGGTTATTTAGAGAAACTAAAGACCCAGGAGTAGTCTCTTTATTTGAGATCTACTCTAGAGATTTATTTACTCATTTATCTGGATTTCTCCAATGTATGTATGAGATATACATGTTAGTAAACTTCTGTTTGTTTTTGTCTTGATAATCTATCTTTTGTTATGGAGAGTTCCAGTTAAGCATTATTAAGGGTAGAGAAAACCTATTTTTTTCTCCTTTACCATATCCACTGTGTTAGATGGTTGTTAACAAACAAGTAAAATGGAAAGAAACTTTAGCACATTGCTGAGCATGTAGCAGCTACTAAATAAATGTTAAGCCCCTTTCCATTTGCTTCTCTCTTCATGCCATGGGATGTGAGCACAAAGTTGGCTTTGAAAACAGTTCTAAAAAGAACAATTTCTAATCGTACTTTTGCTTCCAGTAAATATTGTTATGCCCCACAAGAAAATGGCATAAAAGGGCATCAGACAATCTGGAAACAGAGCATGGCTTTATTTTTCATCACTATAAGCTGCTGAAGAGCAAACAGTATATCACTTTATTAGTTTCTGTACAGTTTTCACACACTATGTCCCTCAATAAATATGAAATCAATACACCAAACTTTCTTAGGCAACTCAATAAGTTATCTATGGCTTATCTTTAGGTAATAAAACTAAAAACATAGCATGGAAGTATTTACCATATATGTTTAAGACAATTAGAATTAAATAACAGTTACTCTTAAGGTGCAAGGAAGTATTTCTGATGGGGAAGAAGTAAAGGGGTAGAAAGTAGTGAGGGATGATAGCAATGGATTTTTAAAACCTGTTTATTTGCTATCTGTGTATTCATTTTACTATTATTGGTTAAATAGAATGTTTGCATTTTATACTTTTTCTTTTGTGTTTTATATTCCAGTTAAAAATAAATAATTCTCATTGAATGGGTTAAGTAAATGCTGAAAGGGTGATTAGCTGCAGTCATTGACTAATGATGATTATAACTCCCATTTAGTAAGCATTTACTACATACCTGGTACCATGCACAGGGCTTACACTCACTATCTCATTTAATTTGCCATCTTCAGAATTATCAGACATGTGCTGTTATCATCATTCTAAAGATGACACTGAAGCTCTGAAAAGTTCATTATTTGCCTAAGATCTCCTGGTGAGGAAATGATGAGGTAGGGTTAGAACTCAGGAGTGTTTGACCTCAAAGCTGGTTGTCTTCCTCATGGGACTATTCCAATCCATGATTATCATACTGACAGAAGTTTCCAGGAAAATGTAGTTTTTACCACGATCTTTTTTTTTTCTGATCACTAGAAAAAAAGTGTTCAAGTATTTACCAGACAATCTCAGGTTGGCTGCCATTTCACAGCTTAGAGAACTAGTCTAGATTGGAGCTGAGGGATATTTCCGGAGAGAGAGGAGATTCTTGGAATTTTTTTGAATTCTTAAAAGACTGAATGATTTTGAAGCATTATAAAATAATTTATTTTGTTACGAAGAGAAAATTTTAAATCTGTACACAACAGTTATTGTTCTATCTAAAATAAGTTAAAATATGGCAAATTTTTGAGAATTGATGACGTATAAGAAAAAAATAGTATCCATTTTACCTTGATTCTGGAAACATTCTCTTTCAAATAGCTCAGAAGTCATGACAATGGATCTGCAGATAAATACTGAATATAAGCACACCATTTGGCACTGCTGTAAAAAATTTACTTAGTGTCATTTAAGTAAATGCAATTTATTACTTTTCAAGTTTTAGAATAAACTAATAGTCCAATCACGAAATACATAAACATAATCTTAAGTTACTATTAATATTATGGGCTAGTCCCTCTTCTAACCACGTTACATACATGGACTCATTTGTTTCTCACAACAGCACTATGAAGTAGGACCTATTTTTCTTCATCTATAAAATACAGATGAAGAAACTGAGTTACAGATAGAGTATCTTGCTTGACCAAATTTAATCAGCTAATGTGAGTAGAACCAGGTTCAAACAACGCCAGTCTGCTACAGACCCTTCTCATAACCATGGCACTATCATATCTCAGAACAGAAAGTAAATTTTTTTTTTTTTTTTTTTTTTTTTTTTTGAGACGGAATCTCACTATGTCGCCCAGGCTGGAGTGCAGTGGTGTGATCTCTGCTCACTGCAACCTCCACTGCCTGAGTTAAAGAGATTCTCCTGCCTCAGCCTCCCTGGTAGCTGGGATTACAGTTGCCCACCACCACGCCCAGCTAACTTTTCTGTAGTTTTAGTAGACACAGGGCTTCACCATGTTGGCCAGGCTGGTTTTGAATTCCTGACCTCAAGTGATCCGCCGGCCTTGGTCTCCCAAAGTGCTGGGATTACGGGCGTGAGACACCGCACCCGGCTAATGTAAATATTACTATCCTTGAAAATATAAAAATAAATGTATAGTGGATACAAACTAGGATTCAGGAAACAGAGAAGTGATATTAAGGGAACAGTAAGAGTCACGATATCTTCATCCTGTTTGGCTAGTATTTTAGCTTTCTCTTGATACATAACAAATTACCACAAACTTAGCAGCCTAAAACAACACTCATTATCTCCTAGTTTTCGTAGATCAGACGTCTTGGCATGAACCAGCTGGGTTTTCTGCTCAGTGTCTTGCCAAGCTGCAATCAAGGAGTCAGCCAGGGCTGTACTCTAATCGTAGGTGGGGGCCCTCTTCCCAGTCCGCTGGTTGTGGTAGATTTTCAGCTCCTTGTTGTTGTAAGATTGGTGTTCCTCATGGAATATTCCAGAGGTAGTTCATGACATTGTTGTTTGCTTTCTTCCAGGCCAGCTGGAGAGCATCTCTGTTGCTTCACTTTCTTTAAATGACTCACCTGATTAGGTCAGGCCCACCCAGGACACCTCCTGTTGATTAACTCGAACTTAACTGATTTGTAACGGGCCCTGCCCACACTTAAAGGAAAAGAATTACACAAGGTATGCACACCAAGGAATCTTGGGGGGTCATCTTAGAATTCTACCTACTATAGTTAGGAATCAGGAAATAGATATTTAACTATACTGTTTTTTTGGGTTTTTTTGTTTGTTTGTTTTTTTGGGTTTTTTTGAGATGGAGTATCACTCTGTCACCAGGCTGAGGTGCAGTGATGCGATCTTGGCTCACTGCAACCTCCGCCTCCCGAGTTCAAGCAATTCTCCTGCCTCAGCCTCCCGAGTTGCTGGGACTACAGACATGCACCACCATGCCAAGTTAATTTTTGTATTTTTAGTAGAGACAGGGTTTCACCATTTTGGCCAGGATGGTCTCGATCTCCTGACCTCAAGTGATCTGCCCGCCTAGGCCTCCCAAAGTGTTGGGATTACAGGCATTAGCCACCACACACAGCCTATATTTTTAAAATAAAGATTAATACCATAAAAACACCTAAAAAAAAAAAAAAAAGAAGAAAGTATGTAATAGTAGTAAATGTCAGGAGGAAGGAAGGAAGGAATTCAGGGATTGAATGCGAGCCAAATTAGTAGTTCAGTCCTGATTTAACAGCAGAATCATCTGAGTATCTTGAAAAATGACTAATACTTAGAACCTGCCCAAGACAAAATAAGTCAGAATTTATAGAGGTGGGGACAAGTTATAGATATGTTTTAAAAGCTCTTCAGGTGATTTTAATCTGCATCCGGGTAGAAAACCTCAGAGCTGAATCTTCATCTTTCTTAATAGAGCGGTCATTGGAATTCTCCCCAACCTAAAGTTGATAATAGAGATATAATCATGTTATTTGGAATTGTGAAAATAACCATCAGAAGCACTGCCTCCAATGAAGAGTGGGGCTGGGAAGTTTGGGAGTGTAGAATTAGCCACTTAGTGCCCAGTCCAAATCTGCCTGCACTATTTTTTTTAAATCATCTTCATGTATGATGTTGACTTATTTTAAAAATATTTCAGTTGGGTGCAGTGGCTCATGCCTATAATTCTAGTACTTTGGGAGGCTGAGGTGGCCAGATTGCTTGACTTCATGAGTTCAAGACCAGCCTGGGCAACGTGGTGAGACCTCATCTCTACAAAAAAATACAGAAGTTAGCCTGGCATGGTGACACGCACCTGTAGTCCCAGCTACTCGAGAGGCTGAGGTGGGAAGACAGCTTGAGCCAAGGAGATTGAGGCTGCAGTGAGCCATGATTGAGCCACTGCACTACAGCCTGGCAACAGAGCGAGACCCTGTCTTAAAAAAAAAAAAAAGAAGAAGAAAGAAAGAAAAGGAAAAAGAAAAAAAAAGTTGCAGAACTTGTAGTCCCTTCAGCAAGTAAAGAATCAATGCTTCCTATATGATTAGTACTAATCAATTATGTGCTTTTCTTTAAAAACACATGCCCTAAACCTAATGAAATAAATACTGGGGTTTGTTACTTTGGTGTAGAAATGCATATAATTTTAATGCTATCTCATTTTTTAAAAATTCTGCCTCCTCACCACCCTTTTCACTTCCTTTGTCAGTAAGCATTAATTCAGAATAGCTTTTGTATGCATTTCCTATGGCTGCTGTAACAAATAACCACAAACTGGATGTCCAAAAACAACAGATTATCTGTAGTAGTTTGGTAGTCCATAAATCTGAAATTCATTTCACCACCCTGAAAACCAGGTGTGAGTTGACAGGGCTGCAGATCTTCCAAAGCCTCTGGGGTAAATCCACTCCTTGCCCCTTCCAGTTCCTGGTGGTTGCCAGCATTCCTTGGTTTGTGGCCACATCACACCAATCTGTGGTCAGATTGCCTTCTTCTCTTCTGTGTCAAACTCCCTCTGTGTCTCTCTTATGAGGATACACGTGATTGCACTTAGAGCCCTCCTGGATAGTCCAGGATAACCTCCCCACTTCAAGATCCTTCACTTAATCACATCTGCAAAGTCTCTTTTTTCCATATAAGGTAACATTTACAGCATAAGGTAACATTACAGGTGCCCTAACCCCCAGGCCACAAACCAGTACAGGTCCTAGGCCTGTTAGGAACCAGGCCACATGGAAGGAGGTAAGCGGCAGGCAAGCGAGCGAAGCTTCGTTTGTATTTACAGCTGCTACCCATTGCTCACATTATTGCCTGAGCTCTGCCTCATGTCAGATCAGCGGCACCATTCGATTCTCATAAGAGCATGAACCTTATGGTGAACTGTGCATGTGGGGGATCTAGGCTGCATGCTCTTTATGAGAATCTAATGCCTGATGATCTGTCACTGTCTCCCATCACCCCCAGATGGGACCATCTAGTTGCAGGAAAACAAGCTCAGCGCTCTCACTGATTCTACATTATGCTGAGTTGTATAATTATCTCATTATCTATTACAGTGTAATAACAATGAAATAAAGTGCACAATAAATATAATGTGTTACAATCATCCCAAAACCACGACCCTTCTACCCCGTCCATGGAAAAACTGTCTTCCACAAAACGGATCCCTGGTGCCAAAAAGGTTGGGGCCCACTGAACATGGATATTAATGTAGGACTTCAGTCTACCATTATTTTTTACATTTTTAATCATTGAGCTAGCTTCCAATGTCTGTTCAGATGAAGGAAATATATCTGAGGTGAAAATGAAATTTTAAAATCTAATTTATTTGGAGCTCTGGAAACACTATGAAAGGAAAATACATGATAATGGGAAGTGTCCATATTTTTCAGAGTTAAGTATTTTATTTGTCTTGTTTATAGTAGATTCTCCTACTTTTTTATGTAGATTCTCCCTATTTTTTTTACTATTTGATTTCTGTTTTTTAGTCTTAAAATATTTTATTTCGTTATATCTTTCTTTTAAGTTGGTAAAGAGTAAATAAGATCAACTGAATATACCTACAAGTAATTCATGTTTTCATGTATTCTTTGCTAAAAACTACTCTGTTCAAGACCATCATAATTTTCTTCAACGTTAACTTTGGTTTTTTAAAAAAGATATTTGTTTGCCTTCTGTACATATTTGCTTTCAACAACAAGAAGCTCTGTGGCTATGAAGTCTGTTTACTTGTAGTCTCAGAGAATACCAGATTTTTAAAACCCCATCCTTTCAGAAGAATAATATTATGTAATTTTAGCCATATTGCATATACTCACAGTTTGTAATAAAAATAATCCTCTCCTAACTCTTAGAATTGTCTGTATCTCTTTTAAAGTTCTTGACAGAAAATAAAGAAGGAAGGAAAAGAGGGAGGGTGGGAGGGAGGAAAGGAAGGAAGGAAGGAAGGAAGGAAGGAAGGAAGGAAGGAAGGAAGGAAGGAAGGAAGGAAGGAAGGAAGGAAGGAAGGAAGGAAGGAAGGAAGGAAGGAAGGAAGGAAGGAAGGGAGGGAGGGAGGAAGATAGTCAATAGAAAAGAAGTATTTGAAGGAATTTCATAGGTCAACACCCCAAAACGTTTACTTGCTCCAAGAACTTTCATTGACTGGGTCTTCCAGGGTGGTGCAATGTCTTTGGACAAAGAGAGACCATTGTGGTTAAGCAAGAGGGTAAAACTGAAAGTTCTCGTCTGGGTCTCAGAGGGAGGCTTAGTGCTCTGAGCAAATACGGATAAACCACGCCACTTGTAAATTACTGGGTTTTGGTTCCTTAAACCAAGTTGTGCCTTCTTTTAATGGATATGTAAGTCCAAGGGGCTTAGTGAAAAAGCCATCCAGCTTTTTCTTCCCTATTGTGACCCTGTTCTGGTCACGAAGAAATATCTTAAAGGTTGACTTTCAATAGTCAATGTCCAGCATGACTTCTGTGTGGATGGTGCTGTTCCATTTCAGGTATTAATTTTATAAAAGGCTTCCAAGAAATACTTGACTTATTTTCTAATTTAGCCGTTCCTTTTATACTTCTGAGAAATTGTTCATCTTTCTAAATATCCAATTTGCAGTAATAATCAATTATAAAAACATAAAATATTTTCACAACTCAAACTGAGTCTCTGCCCACTCATATATCTTCCCTGTGTTTATGTGTGGGTTTATATGTATGTGTCACATGTGTGAGTGGGAAACACAGGTAATAAACTTCATGTCACTCCACTGCTTGCAAACACTCCAATGGCTCCCAACTTCCTTACAGTGGCTTGCAAACCCCTCTGCAATCTGACAGCAACTGGGCACTTCATTCCCGTGTGGTAGTAGCCTGCCCCGCAGACACTCTGATCAAGGGATCCATGTCTTCTTTCTGTTGCTCTGATTGCCCAGTCTCATTCCTGGGCTTGGCATTTGCTGTTCCCTCTACCTATAATGCTTTTTCCCCATATCGTTGGCTGGCTATCATTTATTATTCAGGTTAAAGATCAAATGGCATGTCCTTCCCTCACCATCCTTCCCAGTATTGCCCTACCCCTTTTCTCTTTTCTGTAAGAGCACCCTCTTCATAGCACTTGCCCACTATCTAAAATGTTCTATTTATTTTTTCATTGTCTGTCTCTCCTTCTTGGATGTAGTGAGCTTGTCTGTTTTATTGGTCCTATATATCCAACTCCTAGAACAATGACTAGCACAAAATAGGTATATTAAAGCTTTTACATTTCCTTTCCCTCTTGCCCTCATTTCTTATCCTGTGACCAAGAGGAGAAGCTCAGATGACTCAAAGATCTATAGATCCAGTGATAATAAAATATACCTCGTGGCAGAAGATCAAGGAAGGGCTTGGAGTGCTAGGATCTTGACAAAGGCTTGGGGGTTGGTGACACTAACACCTCCTCCTCTACCCACCACGTTCCCACTCAACCACTCCAACCTCAGCTGACCAAGCAATATCTTGGTCACCTTTTTCCCAAATTCCACTTGGACTATGGAGCACATCAATAATTTAATGATCCAGGAGGTATTGGGCATTTCTAACAGAGGCCCTTCAGGCACAGGTGATTAAGGAAGCTGGAGAGATGGTGCACATTCCTCCAGCCTTGGTACACAAGCCCTGCCCTCGCTCACACCCTGGGCTGATGTGGTGAGTCACTCCAGGTAAGGGGTAACACACGGCTAGAGGCGACAGCAGTGAGGCCTGTGTTTTTCTTGCTTCAGAGGAGGAGAGCTGAAATGGAAACTCCTAGCCACACAGAACTGGGAGGCAGGGAGCAGTGAAAGTGGCGGTCCAGTCTCTGCCCAGGCAGAACTACTTTCATTATTGCTCAATTTGAGTTAGGTTAAAAGCAGATCGATTATTTTTTAAGTCTTTTTTCTCCTTTCAGTAGATATCGCAAAGTCTAGAAATTGATATAATTTAGAGGTAATGAAAAGAAAGTTTAGCAGCTGCATCATGTTTCATGCTGTCCTTCCCTTCTCCTGGGGTGGGACCTCTCCCCCTTCCTCCAGCCTTCTGTTGTGTTGCCAAGGGCACTGCTCAGAGTGGAGGAGATGGTTCTGAGGCCATGGCAGGCTTCCCCGGGCTCATTTCACATTAGCCACTTACCAAGATAAGCTGGAGCCGGTTCCTTTTTTCAGGTTGAGCTGGTGAAGAAAGTTTCTAACTGTTCCGGCGGCATGACCGATGATGGTGCTTATTTCTGTTGTACCTACAGACTCCCACGTCCAACGTGTGTTAGCTTTAAGTTGCATATTTGGTCGCTCTCTCAAATGCAATGGAGAGGGCTAAGACCTGATCATTTTGGAAGGAGTTTACACAATTAATCGGGTTCTCCATTCATTATGGGTGTTGTGCGTTTGCATTGGTGGTTGTAGGAAAGACACAGACAAAAAAATCAGAAACATGGGAAGGTTTTCCTGCTGCATGATTTCATTAGCAGGATCAGGGACTTCCAGATCACTGTTTTTCTTTCCAGCATAAAATGGCCTTCAGAATGTTTTGGCGTCAAGCCAATTAATTGCCATTGGCAATTGTCTTTAGATTCCCTCTCTACTTTCCACCTCTTCCTCGTGTGCTAGTAATTACATGATATCTCCTGAGAGTTCCACTGCAAACTCACTGAAAGCAAAAGCACTGACACAGAACTGGAAGGACTGAGGATCTGATGGAAAAGAGAAAGTCCCATTGCTTGCTTACTATCCCTTTTCAGGCATCATAGTGGGGTTGGCTCTGAAATCCTGGGGCTTTTTAGAAGTCCCAGCATGTATCTCCCCTGGAGGACCAGACCATCTTTGAGAAGGGCATCACAAATGGCACAAGAAGAGGGCTGAGCAGAAATATCGAATGCTTATTGGCAATAGGGGCATTAGCAACAGAGTCTAAAACCTAATTCCACTGCTGAAGACTTGGTGGCAGGAGTGTCACTTCCTGTTGTAGATCTGATGCCACAATGAGAAAGCGCAGTGCATACTGGGCTAGTTTCAGAGAGGACTCATTATATTAGCCAGAAACTAGACTTTAATGTAAAAGTCTGAAGCCTATCAGGGATTTCTCTAAGAAAGCACACTCTGGGAACTGCTCTCTATTTCAATGTTAACTGCAAGCATGCATGCCTTCATGGTTACAGCTGGGTTTAGGTACAGGAAAAAGGATTCCTCATGCTCTCATCAAGTTGTAACTCTAATGTTCCTGAGCACCTAGTCAAATACAATAAAATAATTCCCCTCCTCTTCCATCTGTAGCCCATATTTTCCGATTCAAAGATGAGCTGGGAAACAGGGTTGATAACAGGTAATGATAATGATGAGCACAGATTGCACCCTTAGAATGTTCCAGGCACTCTTGCCAGCACATTACAGAGACAAACCCATGTATGCCTCACAATGACTCTATGAGACGAGTGCTCTTATTACTCCCGTTTTATGGATGAGGGAATGAACTTGGGTATAGAGTAGTTGAGGAATTTGTCCACATATATATATAGCTAGTAAATGGTAGCAAAACCTAAGCTTGGACACGAAGCAATATAACTGGTCTCAAGTCTGTTTTTAACCACTGAACCACACTGTGGCAGGCGGGCAGCTTCCTTGGGGATTGCAGTCACCAATGTTATATAATCAACACCAAGGGCTCATTCTCAAAGAAAGAGGCTGTTTGGTCTGCCCCGTACTGTTTTCTAGTCACACTTACAGCTACCCTTCTTCAAATAGGTCTCAGGTCCCCCGAATCACCTTTTCCCTTTCTTCACTCTCGGAGAAGACGAGTAACTTTCATTTTACTTTCTTTTATTCTAAAAAAAAATAGAAGAAAAATCCTGGATATATTAGCAAAATTAATGTTGACATTTTGCCCTATCCCAGAGAAAAAGAAAAAATAATGAGTTCTTGCTTAGTATCCTTGAGAATACTGGGCAGAGGTTTCAGACCTGTTGAAATTGGGGTTTATACAAAATCCCAATCAAACAGGAAAAAAAATTAAATCATAAGACAAAGAGTAAAGGGGGGAAAAAGGAGGGGGAGAAAAACAAATGCTAGTTTTAAGCCAAGAGTTTATGTTAATAAGAAAAAGATTTGAGGTGAATGAGCCTAAGCGAGTCATCTAACTGGCCTCAGTTTGCTTTTCTGCAAAATACACAAGCTGGATGGGAAGGAATCTTTCCAGCTCTAACACAGTGATTTTAAGATAAAAAGTAACTGCAAAGGTGATCGAATTGGGAGTAAGCTAAAAGAGGTTGCAATAATATTTCCTTTTCTCTTTTCATACTTTTCCTTATTGCAGGAAAACAGTGTAACAGATAACTTGTGACTACAAGTAACAAGATCTAAAATTAAGAGCAGAAGATTTTAATATATTATACTAAATACATGACTTTTGACTCTAAGTAACAAGACCTAAACTAAAGAGCAGAAGATTTCTCACCTTTGCTTATGTCAAGGGCCATGACTGCACTGGGGCAACAATGCCCAGAGGTAGAATGTGGATGAGAGTACAATCTGGGGGTGGAAGAAGAGAAGAATCCCTTTAAAACACACTAAAATCCAGTAATTTCATAAAAACCCCACCTGAAGCCTAATTCCTCTTACAAAAGAGTCCATGAAACCTTCAGTAAATCCTAGGTTTGCCAGAACACAGTGTGAAAACCTTAGTGCCTATCTTTAAGTACCTCATATGTTCATTCACTGTGACCTTCAACTCTTTTTCATCCAGAAACTCTTTTGTGTTATACAAGGAATGAATGTAAAGCCCTGTAGGCAGCTATCCAAGGGTTTTCACGCTAATGTCTCCTTGGTCCTTCGCCCTGGTTTTATTTCTCCTTCCTCTGCATGAAAGAAAAGCAGAGGAAGAAAGAACTTGGAGTAGGAGGGGAGGTGGCTTGGGGTTGAGCATAGTGTTGGCCATACCCCTCTTTTTTTTTTTGAGACGGAGTCTCCCTCTGTTGCCCAGGGTGGAGTGCAGTGGCGCGATCTCGGCTCACTGTAAGCTCCACTTCCAGGGTTCATGCCATTCTCCTGCCTCAGCCTCCTGAGTAGCTGGGACCACAGGCACCCTCCACCACGCCCGGCTAATTTTTTTGTATTTTTAGTAGAGACTGGGTTTCACCGTGTTAACCAGGTTGGTCTCGATCTTCTGACCTCGTGATCCACCTGCCTTGGCCTCCCAAAGTGCTGGGATTACAGGCGTGAGCCACCGCGCCCGGCCCATACCCCTCTTTTGACCTCATAGATCCACTACTTTTGGAGCAATGACTGTGGCTGGGAGTGTCTGTTCATGGTCTGATCAGATCCCATGACATTTCTCCCAAAGGCGGGAAGACATCTCTCCCCAGCAAGATTATTTGGTCCTGTCTATATTTCATGTCTATTTTTAATTCACCAGGATGCTGCAAATCTAAATCTCATCTATCTTAGCCCTTAAGGGTACCTAAGATGTCAATTTATAGAACTCTACGTTTAGGTTTGAACAGAGTAGCCTTGCATTTTAAGCCCACTTCTGACACCACCACATGGAGCCTGGGGCAGGCAATATGGCCTGGTAAGAATAGCTTTGGAAAAGGCCTCTGAAGGTGTTGTTTCTTAGATTCCAGGGCTGACCTTGACTGTCTGGACATGAATCTATAAAATTTGAGGAAACTAGTTTGCTCTGCACCTTCTTTACTGTCACACAAAAGTCCCTACCAGGGCTTTGCCAAAGTCCAGCTCTTATATGGAACCTGAGTTACTACTGGCGCTGGGCAGGGCTCAGGGACAGAGCTAATAGAGGGGCAGGAAGAACATAACTTGGCCAGCTGGGTTGAAGAAAGGAGCCATATATATCTGTGCAAACACTTAATTCATAAAACCTACCAGAGTCTGAAAAACAAAGGTGGTGGGATTTTCCTTCCCAATGTACACTGCTCGTTACCCTAAGCTTTTGTTAAATTTTTACTCCCTGAAAGGTTGTATAAGGTATTTATTATAATCTGAAGTTACCTGTAGTTATGGAAGTAGGGGAGTGGCCATTGGGATGACTCTGGGCTCTGAAAGTCTTATTCTGTCCCTGGCATCATTCTCCCAGGTCGGTGAGCCTCAGGATTCCTAGATGCCAGGACTTGGAAGCCTGACCCAGTTTGCCCATGGAGTAGAGATTATGGCTTGGGAACAAACACAAGAAAATCTTCTTTGTTGCCCTTTCTAATGTTTGCAGAGGGCAGAGGGATTGCTGTTTTGTATTTAGGCTCCAGCGGATACAAACTGTTGTCTTATGTTTCTGCAAAGTGTTTTGCTACAGGAATTTTAGGTGCTACTGTTATTTTCCTGATTTCCTGATGTTCCTATGAATTTCTATTTGTTGACAGTTTCTCACCATCACCATTATCATCACTACCATCATCAAACACTTGCATAGCATTGTTCTAATCTATTATATAAAATAATAATCATTCATTCTTCACAAGTCCCTATTTATTATCCTTCAGATGAGGAAACTGAGGCAAGGAGGCACAAACAGATTAGTTGGCTTGTCCAAGGGCGTACTGGAATTCAAACCCAGGCAGACTTGTTCCAGAACTTTTCTCTTAGTGACTATAATATGTGGCCTCTCAGATATATATAAATACTAATTCAAGGGCTCTTTAAAATATTTTGTGGGATTTCCCAAGTCTAGTTAAAGACCATGGTTTGCATGTTATTTTCATGTACTTAAAATATGTAGACTATTCTTAAGGAGTTTTTTGCTTTAAGTTTTATTGTTATTGTGATCTTGAAGTGATAATGTATTGATATTTCAATTCTACTCCTTGCTTCAGTCCTTAAACTTCCCCATTTTTTATCTTGTCTCTAAAATTCCCTAAACTAGAAGTAATTTTTAGAGCCAGAAGAGGCCAGGGGACAAATAAGAAGGGAAAATGACTCTATTAGAACTCTCTATTGGCTTGGTAAATTCCCATAATTTCCAGTTGGAAAATTCTTTTTCCTTATAATTTTTGGGTAGCATTTGAATGAAGACACTCTAGAAAGAGAGTGTTATACTATTTTATTAATAATCTTCAGAGAAGATTTACTTAATATACTGCATAAATAGGGATTATACAAAGATCCCTTGGTAATTTCTTCCATCTCTTACAGATTCATAGTTAGGAATTTTATCCTAATGTCTATTCTAAATTCTTCCTAGTCAGTTAGTGTTGAAAAAGAAAATGGATTTGTAATAACACTTCCATGAGCATTTTGAGCACTGCCTTTTGAGTTCTTGTCCTTGCAGTATAGGTAGCCCCACCCAGTTTGGATGCAGATTGTATTCACATAAAGCAGAAGCAATTTCATTTTCTTATCTGAGGTAGACTTGAACTTCACCTTGTCTCCTGGGGATAATAAATCAAAAGGAGTTGATTTTTTTTTCACATTAAAGTTAGTGGAGTTTTCAAATTATGTGTTCTAAAATTTTACCCTGTAAAGTAGGCAAGTAGCTCCTTCAAGAAGCTTGGGCCCGAAGACTGAAGAGGTGTCTTCAATGATCCTTGAGGAAATCTCTCTTAAAGCCAGAATGAAAAACCCTTTCTACTGTCAGCATTTTGAAATGCGATGAGCTGAAGATGATGAGACCTGAACCACATGTATACACAAAACTGAGTATAGCACAATTTCTGGAACTCTCAGTTTGGCAACTGCCGTCCAAAGATCCATGCAGTGAACCTGATGGACTGGCTTTAAGGGAGGTGGGAGGGACAGCCACAGCATGGGTTGGCAGCCTCTCACCTCTCCTTCTGCGTGCTGCCCAGGGATACTCCACAAGTCAGCTGGAGATGCCTGTACCTCACCAAGTTCAGGAATCCCTTCTGAAAGCTTGTCGAGGACTCACATGTCACTGAACAGGGAAAGAAATGTGCCTTCACCTGAAACGAGTCACGTAGCTGGTCCCAGATGAGAAAATGTCTGCTGCAGAAAGAAAGAAGCAAAGGACTTGCAGGATCCTTGAAAGACCATGAGGTCCATGGGGAGGAGAGAGCAGGCTGGAGCAGGCTGTCCCCTCTCTTTCTCCTGCTCCTCTCCCCAGAGCTGCTCTGGCAGCAGAAACAGATGGAAATGTCACCTAATGCAGTGTGTTTTATTCTTCCTGGTCTACACCGCTGCCTTAAACAGTGAGAGCTCTTTGGCAACATCATGCAGAGGTTCTTTTCATTTTTAATTAAATCCTAAGAGATTTTTTTTTTTCCCTAAAGGTGCCAGCTTAAAATAATTACTAGAATTCCCAACAGGGCTAATCAAAGACTTATAGAAAATAAAAATGAAGGAGAACGCCCTACCCAATGGGTTTCTGTCATTTTGCTCAGAAGGCTCTTGCAGTCTGGGGCAGCGATCACAGTTCTTGGCATTACGGGCTATTAATAGGAGCCTTGAAATAAATCCCTGTCCAGTGAGATAAGGGAAACTTATTTCACTGCCTGGGTATCTCTCCTCTGATGACCAGACACCTTCCATTTTCATCAGCTGTTTATCAAAATCAGATTAGTAAAAGAATAATCAGATCAGAATTGTTTATGCCTGTCTCAATCTTGAATTACAAATGACTTTCATGTGCTGCTTGGGCAAAGTACCGTGACCTATAGATGAACTAGCCTTTGTATTTCCTGCACCTTGTACTGAACTTATAATTTCCCAAAGACCACAAGTCATTAAGTCTCATTGTTGATTATTGATCTAAGTAAGATAGGTGAGGCTAGCTCCACGGGGGCTGTGGATATGTGGGCAATAGATTCTCTTTGTGATAAGTCATAAGTCACTAATGGGTTATTTTGAGCTCTCCCAAGTGGAAGACAATGGAGCCTTTAGTAGGTTGTGGAGTTACGTAAGACATCTCTTTCCAAACAAAGAGGAGGCAGGACACCCAGCCAAAGGGTTGAGCACAGGAGGCTGTGTGGTCTGGTGGTTCCAGGGAGAGACGTGGGGCCAGGGCTTCCTGGGTTCAGCTACCAGCCGAGACTCTGAGTCAGGGGGGAGCAGAGCCAAGTCTCTTGGCTTGAGGCAGATAGACTGTAAAACCAGGAGAGAGAAAACCGCAGGTCTGTGCTCAAGGACTCTAGGGGAAAAACACATTCTGGAAATTTAAAAAAAGAGAGAGAGAGAGAGAGATCACCCTGTTAAGTTACAATTTGGGACTTTTTCAACAAAAAATGAGCATCTTTCCTGCTGATTGGCTGACATGTCCTCCTCTGGGCAGCACTGTGAAGCCCAGCCAGTGTCTGAGGGTGTTCTGTGTAGAATGAATAGAGAAGCCCAGGGGTCTGAGCAAAGCCAGTCAACCTTGATGAGTTGTCACAAGGAATGCTTACGGAGCCGGGCCCTGGGAGCAAAGAGGTTCTGCATGAATTCTTCCCTTTCACTCATCCTGTCTTCCACAATAAAATGTCCTCTGAAATCATGGGAGGAAAAATCCTTTCCTGCCGGCTTCTTCTGGATACCTCCCTTCCACCAGTCTGAGCACAGAGTTGTTCAGATGTAACCAGCAACCTGTTTAGCCACAGATCCACACAGGTTTCCAAGCCACAGCCAGGGCTGGGGCTGATGGTCGATGTTCTCCAAGTCCCACGGGCTCTGAAAGTCTGATAATTCTGGTCAGACAGAGTGGGTGGCCACCTACATGATGAGTTTGAAGGATGACTGGGTGGGTCTCCACTCCTTGGCAGGGTGCCGCGTTTCTCTGGATCTGAAAGTTTTTCTGATTGTTAGAAATAGCCTCTTAAAATGAAAACCATATTTATGAAGAAATCTCTGTATTCAGCATTAGCACTTGAGTCAATAATATCTTAATAGAGTCCCATAGAAATGGGACGGGAAATGAAGGAGGGGCAGATTTTGCTGTGGAATAAGGTTGGGGGAGGACGTTTCTTATCTGGAGGAGCAGAGGGAGCCCAGGAGGGGACAGAGAGATGAATCAGGTGGAGGGAGCCTTTCTAATCGTTTCTCCCGGAGTGTCTGGAACAATGTTAAAATCTGGTAATGGGTGGGTGTGAGTTGTACCAGGAGCATTGCTTTTACTCTAATTCAAGCCAGACCAAATGGAATCCAGGTTTTCACTTGTGGGCACCTTGTCCAGCCACCAAGTACACTCATGATGTCGCTCCTCCCTGCATTTGCCTGAGTGCACATTCTCTGCCATTGGTTAAATAGCCATGCTCAATGTCCCAAGTCCTAAGCTTCCCCATATTAAAATGAAGCAGCGATCTCTTCTTTTGCAATTTTGTAACCATCCTTTTGTCACTTTGTTGCAATCTAGGGAAAAATTAATAAAAAAGTAAGTCTACTCTTGCCGGCAAAGGTATCTGAGGAAGGAACGTTATCTATTTTGTAAGAATACCTGAGTGAAAGAATGAAGACTAATCCACTGAGGTTAGTGACAGCTTTAATCGCATAATTTTCAGATTCTGCTTCCTCTGCTTATGATAATTCACTAGGGCTGGCGCACCACTTTCAGGCCCTCCCGGGGTAACCAGTGCTCTAACAAACACGTGTCTAGGAAAATGTAGAGAGACCACTTGGGGGTGGATTTCACAAGATTACTCTCATTTTCTCTGGTCACAGTGCCACTGTCCCCTGTGGTCCTTGAGAGTCCTCCTCCTGCTCTCTACAATCACACCTGGCCAAGCGAGGATAGCACATGAGAATTTCTGGGGGGAAAGGTCTCGGTAGGAAGTCAGACAAAGGAAACAAGGCACCCTGCCTAGAAAGAGGTGCCGTTCAAAGTCTCCAGATTTGGGGTCTCTAAAGCGCCCACTGACCTCTCCTTGTTCAGTTGCCTTATTGGGTGTCGTCTAAGTGTCCTTCACAATTCCTGGCAGCACCAGGTGGGTCTCGGTCCCATTTGGGGCCCTGCCTTCCTCTCCAGCAGGCTTTCCTGTGGGAGAGGAAGGACCAGCCCACATCCCACAAAAGTGACTCCAGGCTTCCTCATCCCTCAGTCAGAGAGTCTTGTTAAACAGAAGACTTCACGTCTCAGATAAAATTGGTGTTTTAGTATTACTGTTGTAGTATGTTTTAATAATATGTTATACTATATTCATGTAGACATGAATATATCTCCCCTATCCCTTTGATTAAAGGAACTGTCCAATGACACCCTCAAACAACAACAAAAAAACTTCCTTTAAGTACCCATGCTGTGGAAGGGATCAATAAACATATATAAATAAATGTTTGCTGGATATAATGAGTTGTTGTCTCTGAGCTGGCATCCCCATATATTGGTTTTATTTTCACTTACAATCTGAATTTTAAAAAATATAATATCTAATATTAGTCTTATACTTTACAAAGGCTAACTTATAAAATATATGAGTGTGCTAAGTGAAAAATAAAATAGCATATCATGACCTATTAAGACAGATAGGCTCCATCAAGGGAAAAAGTCAATTAATGGCTGTTTAACTTCAATAACTAAATCTGCCACAAATTTGAAGGTTCGTGTTAATGTTTTCATATCCAGTTTGCAGAATGAAGCTCAATTTGGTATTTTCTGATTGTGCTCAAAGTAAACCTTGTATGATTCTTAAATCAGAATCAGTGGCCCGCTGGGTCAAGCATACCAAAGGTGCTTGATGGTTGCTTTTAAAATAAATGAGGAATTGTACATTATAACCTAATATATGGTGGACTGATAGTGTACAAAAGATTGGTTTCTAAAAGTTGGGGTACAATATGCTTCTATTACATTAAGTTAGAAGTTATACGAAACACAGGAGAAATATCTCCAGTTCTACTTCTTCCTGGGAGAAGAACTGAGAGAAGACAGTCACATTCAAGGCACATCCAAATATGCAAAACAACAAAGGGATCCAACCAGTACATAATTTTGTGTGCTGTATGTCTATCTTCAAAAGTTGGTGCTATCTTATTTTAAAAGCAGGATTTCTGTTTGAGGCCCATTTCATGTTTCTGGTTTACAAAAAGGAAGTCACGGGCAGCAAAGCAGAGCTCCTTTTCTACTTTGATGTGAGGACAGGAGCCTGCAGCAATGAGGAGACCAGTCCCAGGCTATGTGGAACTGGGCTAAGGTAGGAAGAAACCAAATGTGTATTAAGCACCATCTAGAAGCCAGTTGCTTTGGTAAGTGCTGCTTCATTTAACCTTCCCCATGATGTTGTGAGGTAGTTATATTTTTCTCCACTTTACGCATGAGGAAACTACAGATGGAATGCTTTGTCCAAAGTCACACAGCAGTAAGTGGCAGCCAGACTTGCAACTCAAGGCCCTACCACCTTAACACGAATGATAGAAAGTCCGGATCATTGAGAAGTGTCTGCTCATATCCTTTGTCCACTTTTTGATGGGGTTGTTTCTTTCTTGTAAATTATATGTTTAAGTTCCTTGTAGATTCTGGATATTAGCCCTTTGTCAGATGGATAGATTGAAAAATTTTCTCCCATTCTGTAGGTTGCCCGTTCACTGTACTGATAGTTTCTTTTGCTGTGCAGATGCTTTTTAGTCTAATTAGATCCCATTTGTCAATTTATACGGCCAAAAAACATATGAAAAAAAAGCTCATCATGCAAATCAAAACAACAATGAGAAACCATCTTACACCAGTTAGAATGGTGATCATTAAAAAGTCAGGAAACAACAGGTGCTGGAGAGGATGTGGAGAAATAGGAATGTGTTTACACTGTTGGTGGGAGTGTAAATTACTTCACCATTGTGGAAGGCAGTGTGTCAATTCCCCAAGGATCTAGAACCAGAAATATCATTTCACCCAGCAATCCCATTACTGGGTATATACCCAAAGGATTATAAATCATTCTACTATAAAGACACGTGCACACGTATGTTTATTGCAGCACTATTCACAATAGCAAAGACTTGGAACCAACCCAAATGCCCATCAATGACAGACTAGATAAAGCGAATGTGGCACATATACACCATGGAATACTATGCAGCCATTAAAAAGGATGAGTTCATGTCCTTTGCAGGGACATGGATGTAGCTGGAAACCATCATTCTCAGCAAACTAACACAGGAACAGAAAACCAAACACTGCATGTTCTCGCTCATAAGTGGGAGTTGAACAATGAGAACACATGGACAGAGGGAGGGGAACACACACCAGGGCCTGTTGGGGAGTGGGGGGCTAGGGGAGGGATAGCATTAGGAGAAACACCTAATGTAGATGACGGGTTGATGGGTGCAGCAAACCACCATAGCATGTGTATACCTATATAACAAACCTGAACATTCTGCACATGTACCCCAGAACTTAAAGTATAATTAAAAAAAAAAAAAAAAAAAAAAAAAAGAAAAAAAAAGAAAAGAAAGTCCAGAAAAGAGAGTGTGTCCTGGGCTTGTGTGTCCTGGGCTTTACTAAGAACATAAAAATAACCACTGTATTTTACAGTAGAATCAACTATTTAAATTGCCTCGGAGTTGGTAAGAGGGAGTCCTTGGGTTCTGATCTGAAATGGAAAAGGCTGTCTGTTTTCTTTATAATGAAATAGAGAATATGACTGAGTACATGTGCATCCCATTCTCCAGGACAAACTTTAGTTGCTATTGGTAGATATAAAGTAAGAATCAGCATTCCAGGTACGTTTTACAAGACTTTTTCCAGCCAGACTCTCTTTGCCTTGGGAGCAATTACAACCTTGACTTCTAGGATGGATACAGAGTAGCAAAACAGAGACAGTCACTGGAACAAAGGAGTCACAATATAATATTAGTTTTTGTCTTTTCAAAAACAGATTTTTAAAATAAACACTAATGAGAGATTTTATGTGGACCAGTTCATTTGTAACATAAGTTACTTTAAAGCACATCCAAACAGTGTTTTCAGAAATTATGAAAATTTTATTAATAAAGAAAATCAGCATTACACGTATCCCCTTTAAAAACAACCACCTCAAACATGTAGAAATGCTTTATTTCGTATTTGCTATTTGATCAATGTCAGAAAAATGAAACCACAACACCAAAGTACAGACCAGTATTTCTGAAGGGGATAATAATCATTTGAGATAATAAACTACTAGAAAATCAGAAGAAATGATTCAAGGTATTCATTTCAAAGGCTAAACCACTAATTCTTCATCCAAACAAATGTTTCCACTGTGAGTCAATACATTTGCCATCAGTTCTTTTTAATGCTATCCTGAATACACAATGTACACCTAAAAACATGATAGAGTGCTCTGAGAATAGTAAGAACTGATAGCCAACATGATTTACAGAAATTTACGGCTATGTAGCAATGGTTCAGAGACAATCTCTAGAAAATATGAAGGTACTCTTCATGATAGGAAGGATTGGTTTTGCAGGGCAGCTTTGAAGTTCCTTTCTGATTATCTTTAAATAACCACTCTACCCTCGTTCCTTGATCTCACCCTTTGCTAAAATTTTATAAATATATTCCAGACACACTGCATGCAAAAAGGGAAGTACAAGAATATTAAGATTCTCATGCCCTGGACATGAATAGAAAACATGTATATAATGTGTTCTCACTGTCAGAACAACCCATTGAAGTGTAAAGCTGGAAACCCCACAGTAGAGAGATATACACTTTTAATCCAAAGGAAAAAAAAAAAGTGAGGCCTGTTACTTGACTACAGTTTCCAGGGCTCTGGTGTAGCTATATTTTAGGCATAGCTCCAAGGAGCAGCCTACACAAATTTGGATGGAGCGAGGGAGGCACAGATGGTGGTCACGTGAAGGCACAGACCGATCGAGTGGGCTCGGCTACAAAGTCTGTACATTTAGGCTGCTGTATTCCTCCTATTTCAAGTACTGCCAAGTCCCGGCTCTTCCCCGTCTTTCCAAAGTCTTGATTCATTTAATTCTCCTGAAGGAGGTGGAAGAGGAGGAGGGTTGCGCAAATCTTACTCTTTCATGGTTTAGAGGAGACAGTCACCATCTTGGCGCCTTGTCAGATTTTAAATGTAACATTTTGCTAAGTGTAAAGCTGTGTATCTGTTCCTTTTCTGTTGCCATTATTGTAACTTCAATATTTGCAAAACACAACATCAAAATACTTCAAATCTAGCCCAAAGCAGTTATTCAGGCAACACAATTCTTACACTTATCAATATACAGCGAGCTCATAGCAAAGAAATCTTTTCTTTCTTTCTTTTCTGTTTAGTTCTTTCTATTAACTTATGACTTTTTTTTCTCTTTGGGACGTAAGAATGATTTAATCATACCACAGTAATATCCCCATTTTATATATGTATAGTATACATATTATACTATTATATGGTTATACTATTATAGTGCTTATTACAATGTCAGCTCTTACAGGTTGCATTATTTAGAAAAAGGAAGCACAGAAGCTAAAATGATTCTACCATTTGAAATACCCTGTGAATCACTGGTAAAGCCTAGGGCACCTTAAGGATATACAGAGTCTTAATTTTTAAATATAAAAACTTGCAGTGTTCACTATAAAATGTTGTTCCTAAAGAAATTCAGGATGCGCTTTCCGTGGTGCCTAATTCACGGTTACTAGCATTAAAGTGCTACTTTCTTACTCTTTAAAGATTCTCAGTTATTTTCTTCTTTGTGTAGGAAACTCTATCAAAAATCAAAACGGATTCAGTTACTGGCTTTTTTTGTTGTTGTTGTTTAAACAGGGCACAAGGTATTTTACAGGTCCTCATCATTCTTCTTGGTATTCTGTTGGTGTAACTTTTGTGTGTGATCAGTTCTGCTCCGGAGACTTGTCCACTAAGCTCTCCAATGTGTCTTTTTGGCTGGAGCTAATGTGTAGGAAGGCCATTTTTAAAGCAAATCAAAACATTCAAAGGTTTAACATCTGTTAATCGGGTGTTTTATCTAGAGGACATAAAAGATATTTACAATCCTCTAGCTTACTGACTTAACGCTTTCCTTTATACTGGATATTTATATTGTGTAGAAATGGACATCGTTATCACAATCCATGGAATTATTCCACTTTCTTCTAAAACAAACAAGAAAATGTTTTCCTTTTAGGTTAGAATTTCTTGATTAGTAAAGTATATCAATAGGCAATGCAGAGAGGCGAATTGAACTCAATTATTATCTTAATTTCTGCTTTCAACAAAGCATACTGATAAAGAAAGTTCTTGATACTATTTATGTTTCATGAATTTCCATTTTTAGCTCTTTCCTTAAAATATGGATAGTTCAGAATTTAAAAATAACAATAGTCACAGAGGGAAGTCTCCCTGCCTTGGGGCATTTGTAATTTAAACCACAGTCACTTAACAACAAAACAACTAAAACTACCCTCCAATTCAAGGCCATATTGCTCAAATAAGAACTTCAGAATATTATTTTGATTTTGTAGGTTGACTAAGCATACGAATTAATAATAGGATTATGTATCAAATACAGTTTCATGAATGGAACACATCAGCATTACCCAATCTTCCTCAGACATAGGTTGGTTGCCAAGAGAGATACTTTTCAACATATCACAAACGTGCTATTTGTATAAACACTTCCCATTACGAATGCTCTTGTTTTTGTTTAAATGAGTGTTTTTAACCCGAGCAATTAATCACATTTTTTTTTTCCTTGTGGTGCTTGGCTTTCAGAAGAGAGAATCTTCAGCCCTCTGCTCTTGTGAGAGTAATTTCTCTTAACACCGACAGTGTAGCGTAAGTACAGCCAGAGCTCATTAAGTAGACTTCTGAGCATAATTATAATTAACAATTAGCTAGAAATTAGTTTTAATGATTTGTTTTAGATGATAGAATAGAAGCATAATGTAATTATTTTTAAACCTTCTACATCATTAAGAATACAACTACCACCACCTTTCAATTATTGAGAGGCAATCATCTAAAGCATTTAGCAAGTGATCTACTTACAGAGCCAAGCTAAGGGAGCTGAAGAGAAGGGCCGCCGCCCCAACCCAGGTGTTTATAATTATCTAGCCTTTTGCAAAGCCTCTTCCGTTTCTATTCTGCTCTTTAAGCTATTTCATGCCTTGAAGACGTCTCTACCAGGGAAAATAAAGAGACTCAGCTCTTCCCCCACCTCCTGCCTGTCTCCAAGACAGTGTGGCGCTGATGACTAGAGGTGGGAAGGACCAGAGGAAGATGCCACAACATTTAGCAACTGGGCCTGAAATTCACCATTCACACCATCAAACTGGACTAACAGGAAAGAAGATTATGTAAGTAATGGATAAAATGAGTAATATGAATTAACGCCAGACTGTAAAGATAGAGCTATGCCATTCTTTCCTTGTTCAGTGTTCTGTTAACTTTTAATATTCCAAAATCAGTTTGGATCTTGCGTTCTCTTGAAGAATGTTAAAAAAAATACAATAGAAACCTGAAGAAATGCTATTTTATAAAAATATAAAAATATTCATTTAGAAGAGTGACTATTATTTGTTGTCAATGTTTTTTCCTTTCTTTGTTTAAAAATTTGTTTTTGTTTAACCTTGGCTACTCCATGTGCTATTTTTCTCTCGCAGCTTTGAGCTAGAATGTCAGATCTTTTGCTGGGGACCCTCGGAAGCCGTGAGGGAGCGCATCCTGACACCCACATAGAAGACCTGGTACCTATGTTTCCACATCACAAAGCAGGCCAACAAGCACACAAGGCCGCAGACCAAATTAAGAATCATCTGGATGAGTAAGAACAGTTTGAAAGTGCCAGTGACGCTGGTACAGTCCGTCACATCCCGGTAAACAAAGGTCCTGCTGAGCGGCTCCGAGGAGGGCAGTTTGCACTGGCAAGAGTCGAGTGTGGTCTCACAGGTAAACTGTGTGAGCTGCGAATAGTGGTGGGCAGCAAAGGCCACGGCCAGCACACAGACCATCAGGCCCAGGGCACTCAGCAGAAAGTATAACAGCTGCAAGAAAGCAGAAGAAAGCCTTTCTGGTTACAAAGAACATTGGATGATGATTTGCAAAGCTAATTCATCAAAACTATTCTTTTTCTTCTCTCCCAGAAATTTGCTGATGGAAAGGCTGTCTCTTCTTAGAAACACAGCACCTAAGTCACGGAAATAGTTCCATGTTTATTTATTAGCAGGTAGTTCTTAAACCCTGATCACATTTTCACTTGCCATCCAGATGTTGGGCCCTTTTCAAGAGTTATGACAACCATATTAGCTGTATTGTGGGATGTTTTCGTCTAGATATTGCCACAGTTTAGATGAATCCCAAACAAGCTAGCCATCCCTGGATGACCTGTTGTGCTTATTTTGAACTCAGGAACTTCTGATATTAAGGCTGAAACAAGACTAGGAAGTAAAGAACAGGCTTCTGCAATACAAACACTGTGTGGGCCAAAATTAGCAATGATGGGTCAACTAATAGAATAGGTTCATTTTTAAAAAGACTATATTCAATGTCGTGATTGCCAAACTGTATCCATAAACATGAGAATCCCCAGCAAGAGGTTGCTGGGAGAAAACAAATTATGGCTCCAAAAGTCAAGTAACTTGATGTCAGCTTCACTGCCTGTGAAACGTACCCCAAGC